>NC_058131.1:125166608-125242678 GCF_016433145.1 Gracilinanus agilis | reverse complement strand
GAAGGAAGGAAGGAAGGAAGGAAGGAAGGAAGGAAGGAAGGAAGGAAGGAAGGAAAACAATATGATAATATACACTTGAGCAAGCAAAAAGTTCTGGTTTTCTAGGGATATAAAAAGGGAACCTAATAGCAGAGTATATCTCTAAACAAATGAATATAAATATGAACCTATATCTATATCTATATATGTATATATACAGATAATACATATAAATTAATAATATTTATAAATATATGTTTCATTTCTATCTATAAATATAGGTATAGATAGTTATAGACATATATCTTTCTATGTCTATTTATATCTATAGTCATAAATTTATTGTTTACTCATTAGTTATGTCCAGTTCTTCATGATCCCATTTGGGTTTTCTTGGCATATATAATAGAGTGGTTTGCTAGTTCCTTCTCCAGTTCATTTTACAGATGAAGAAACTGAGGCTAACAGTTAAGTGACTTGCTCAAGGTAGCATAGCTAGTAAATATCTGAGCCTGGACTTGAATTCAGGTCCTCCTGATCCCAGGGCTGGCTCACTACCCTCTATACCACATAGCTAACCCAGATATTTAAAAATAAATATAGAGCAACTGATATAGATTTGTGATAGATATATAAATGTATATAGACATATATATACAAACATATAAATACATATGACTGTGTATTTCTAATTCTATCTCTATCATATATATGTCTAACATATTCAAGTCTACATCTGTCTACATAGTTATAGGGGATTTTAAATTTTTTACACTTTAATACAATTTTTAATAATATTTTTCTGAAATTTTGCTATCCATATCTTTTTCCTTCAACTATTCCCTCCTCCCCAAGATGGCAGGTTATACATGTATTGTGATAGAAAACATATTTCCATGTTCATCACATTGTGAAAGAATATGCATAGCAGCACTTACACTAGAGAAACATTCATAGAGGAAGTAAAGATGGATGTGCTTCAATTTGCATTAAAACTGTTAATTCCTCCAATGGGAATAGATAGCTTTTTTCATCATGAGTCCCTCAGAATTTTCCCACATCTTTGCATTGCTGATTTTTGTATAAGTGTCCTCTTCCACTATCTTTGATCTCTTTGGGATACAGACATAGTTGTGGTATT
Organism: Gracilinanus agilis; assembly: GCF_016433145.1. NCBI lineage: Eukaryota > Metazoa > Chordata > Mammalia > Didelphimorphia > Didelphidae > Gracilinanus > Gracilinanus agilis. The sequence goes on along the minus strand of NC_058131.1, from coordinate 125,241,558 downwards.
GCTGGATGAAAGGATATGTATAGTTTGATGGTCCTTTGGCCATGGTTCCAGATATTTCTCCAGAATGATTGTATCAGTTCATAGCTTCACCAACAATGTATTAGTGTCCCAATTTTATCACAGACCCCCTAATATTTATAATTTTCCTTTTCTGTCATGTTAACTATCCTGATTAGTGTGAGTTGGTACCTCAAGGCTATTTTAATTTGCATTTCTCCAATGAATTATGATTTGGAGAATTTCTTAAAATATGATTAAGGATTCAGGTTTAAATATAGATGTAAATTTAGATTGTTAAATATAGATATAGAGGTAGATAAATGAGAGATAAGTAGATATATAGACAGGGAGCTGCTTGGTGCAGTGAATAGTGTCAAACCAGGATTCCGGAAGAACCATCTTCCTGAGTTCAAATCTAACTTTAGACACTTATTAGCTATATGACTTTTGGCAAGTCACTTAACCCTGTTTTCCCCAGTTTCCTCATCCGTAAAATCAGCTGGAGAAGGAAATGGCCAATTTTCTAGTATCTTTGCTAAAAAAAAATCCCAAAATGCAGTCACAAAGAGTTTACTGAAAATGACCAAAAAGAAGCAGCAACAGAATTGGAAATATAGATAGAATTAGAGACACAACAAATGGCAGTGATATGAACCCATCCTTTGAAAATATTATCCTTTTATTCTCCCTTCCTTTTACTTCCCAAGTTGTGAAAATTGTAGTCTTCATTCATTGCTTCCATTTCCTCACCACCCACTTATTCTTAAAATCTATGTAATTGAGTTTATTTCCTAATCACTTTGCTAAAATTGTTCTCTCCAAGAACTGTAGAAAACTTGGATTTAGAGAAGAAAGGCAGGGGAAATAATCTTGGCCTCTCCTCTCTTTACACAGATAAGAAGAATAATGGTTCACATTTCTATAGTACTTACATGTTTGCAGAGTGCTTTCTTTTCAATAATCCTGTGTGGCAAGTATTTCAAATACTATTATCTTCATTTTACAAATGAAGAAAATGAGGTACAAAACACTTAAGTGATTTCCCCAATGTCACACATCACATAGGAAAGCAGAATTTAAATGCAGAGCTTTTCAATCCAATATACTTCATCTAACTCACTCCACACTCCCTCCCATGACATCTAATCCAGTACATTTATTTTCTTCAAACTTGATTCATCATTTAATGTTACTGACCACATCATGCTTGAAACTCCCTTTTTTTGGTAGTATCATCTTACACTTTCTATTGTTAATCTGACCTCATTCTACTGTCTTCATCATTGAGGCCACTTCCTTTTCCCTCAACATTAGAATTCCTCAAGGCTCTTTCCTGCTTTCTGTAATCTAACTTCTCTCCCAGAGTTCTTATTCATTCTCATGATTTAGCTATCACCCAACTCTATGTGGATGGCCTTCAGATTCATAGCTTTAGGCTTGACCTCTCTTCTGACACACAATTATGCACCCTACCAAATTTGCAGACGCAAAAAACTGAGAGGAATAGTTAATATGGTTAGGAGCAGAATCTGAAACTAAAAATATAGAATATTCCCAATATCTTAGTGCAACCTTAAGCTTTACTAGCTTAGACATGCTATATTTCTTATTGCCATTACTCTTAACTACTGTTCTGCTTTCCAGACTGGACTACCAGAGACTCTAACCTACTGTTTTATACTCCCTTGAATCATATGTCCTTATTTTCACCCAAGATAGTTTTGTCCTGCTGCTAAGCAGGCCCCTTCCATTTACCCCTCCTCCTCCACTATCTCTTTTTATCTCTTCCTCAGTGAAGTGTAATTAAATCAATTCTATCTCAGAAAGGGCTATATCAATAGATTATTTTATTGTTCTACTTGCTTTCTCAGTGACTTTACAGATCAAAATACCTTTCCTTTCACCCTCCCCTTTCCCCTTCTGAGGGGTATGTGTCTCCTCTATTATAATTTAACCTTTTTCAAGTCACAGAATGCCTCATTTAGTAATCACCAGTGCTTAGTATAATGCTTATTACAGAGTAAGTAGAAAATAAATGTTTTTGACTTATTAAAAAATATATTAGTAGGTTGAGGGAGCAGTTGGGTGGCTCAGTGGATTGAGAGCCAGGTCTAGAGATGGGAGGTCCTAGATTCAAACTTGGCCTCAGACACTTCCTAGCTGTGTGACCCTGGGCAAGTCACTTAACAAATATATGTATATACATATATATATATTAGTAGATTGAAACAATAACCTTTTATCTGTTCTTCCTGTCTCAAGGCTCTCCTTACACAAGTCCATTCTTTACTCAGTTGCCAAAGTGATTTTCCAGAAGTCCAGGTCTAAGTATGTTGCTCATCTACAAAATCATTTCCACTGCTTCCTTATGGTCTCCAGGATGATATAGAAAGTCCTCTGCTTGTCTTTTAAAGTTCCTTATAAAGTAGACCCCTTTCCAGTCTTCTTTTTATCCCCTTCTAAATAATCCATGATCCAGTATCACTAGCCTTCTTGCTGTTTCTCAAATGTAACATACCGTCTCCCCATTTCAATGGCTAACCGCTATGCCTAGAATGCTCTTCCTCTCCTGGCTTCCCTAGCTCCCTGCAGCTCAAATTCCCTTTTATTAAGAATCGTTTCTTAGGGTCTTTCAGTGCTAGTGCCTTTCTTCTGAGACTGCTTCCAATTTATCCTATATGTATCTCGCATGTACATAGTTGTTTGCATAGTCTCCCTCATTAAAATGTAAGCTCCTTCAGGGCAGAGACTGTTTTTGCCTTTGAGGTCAATGTTTTAGCACTTTGCCAAGCACATAATAAGTACCTAATAAATGCTTGTTGACAACAAAATCTACAAAATGTAATTGAATGTACAAATTGAAAAGTCGAATTTGAAAAAAAAAACACTTTAATACAGAAGCAAAAGATGAGGGGATGGAATCTAGGGGGAAAAGGTTCGAGGCAAGAAGTCTTTTGCTTTGTTTTGTTTATTGACTACAAGTTCAATGTAAATCAATAATGGGATATAGTTACCTTCAAAATCAAACCACTTCCATTCTACCTTCATAGAAATAATAGTGTACAGAATAAAGAAGATGATGATTGTTCTCCACTCTGGGAAGACTGAATATGGAGCATTTATCACTTTAGTTATGAGTACCACAATTTAAAGGTGACATGAGAAAGATAAGGAGCCGTTGATTCTAAGAATCCACTGCTAGCTATATACTCTTGAGAGTTCAGTGACAAAAATGGATGTCCCACATACACCAAACTGTGTACTAACACAAATTTGTACTAACAAAGAACTAAAAATGAAGTATACCACTCAGCTTGCAAATGACGAGTAGCACATGAATGTAATAGATTACTGTTACGATGTAAGAAATTATGAAAGTGATTGCTCCAGATAATTCTATGAAAACTTACATAAACTGATTCAAAGTGATGGAAGTAGAACCAGGAAAACAATATACAGTGACTACAATGATATAAAAAGGAAGATTAGCAAGGATAGATCAATAAAAACTGAAATCTTCAAAGTTACAACTGGCCAGGTTTGGCCCAAAAGAAGATAGACATGAGAAAGCCCTTCTGTCTCACTGCATATAGACTTTTTCCTGAGTTATAATATCCTGAAAACCATCAAATTCCAGATAGAGAGGAAGAGGATCATGTCCAGAGAATCTAAGTTACACTGAATTTTTGTTGTATTCCCTTATTATTAAGGCAAAGATGGCTATCTGGAAGGGGAAATGGGATGCATATATTAGACAATGAAGAAGATATGAAACAAAAATATCAATAAAAATATATTGCTTTTAATAAGGAAAATGAGGTAATCCTCAAATATATGAGGAAAAGGTAGAAGAATGAGCCTGGAACAGAATAGACTTTATATGTTTGTGTATATATGTTTACATGTATGTATTTAGGTGGGAGAGAAGGAAAATATTAACTGCCATCTTCAATTATTTGGAAATTAAGTAGAATAAGGAAATATTCTTCCTTTCTGTAGTTCCAGAAGACAGCACAAAGACCAATGGATTGAAGATCAGATTGTCTATATTTCCAGCTCAGTACAAGCAATGATTTCATAGGAATTAAATCTAACTAAAGATAAAATGGGTTGCCTTGTTAAAGAATGATCTCTATGTTATTGGAGATGCCTTCCACTAAATCTGGTTGACCACTTATCAAGAGAATATTGGGAATGCTGGCAACTTTAGTGAAGATTTATGCAACAGGTAGGATTTCTATTAGACAATCTCTTCTATAACAAATTTCTAACTGCCTGACCTGGTGGATATATTTTCTTGGATATATTTCTCACCCAAATATAGTGTGTATCAATTGAAACACTATCTTTCCTCAAAACCAACTCTCATTTCATATGTGCCTTGTTTGTGAATGCCAACCTGGTTTTCACATTTCTGAGATTGATACCTTTAAGTCATCTTGGATTCATCTCTTGCCAGAATACTTAGTAAATTACCAATTCACATTGATTCACCATTCATGTTTTCCTATTCACCTTTCCTTTGATTTTACTCTTTCTAAATAAGCAGTCATCTCTTCATACCTAGAGTATTTCATAATATCCTAGCTGTTCTTTTAAGCTCTAGTTTCTTCTACTTCCAAAACATTAGTGACAAATTAATTATTTTGAAAATTCAAAAGATCCATGTGTTCCTCGATAAAGAAACATTAACTAAGCTAGGTCACAATAACTCCATATCTTACAAATGGTCTTCATGAATATCTGTAGTCTATATGAGTTCTCAACTCATAATAAATGTTCTTGAATTGAATTAGTCTGATGACAAAGAAAGGCTGATACAGAGTCCTTACTTGAAGTTTTTTCAGCTTGGTAGGATCCTGGTAGTTTGCAAAGAAACAAATTTAGGCTCAATGTCAGGGTGGACAATTTGGGCTGCTATAGGAAATGGTGGATTCTCTTTCTATCAAGTTAAGGCTGGATGATCACTGAGGATTCCATTCTTGGACTAGATGACCACAGAAGTCCTTTTGATCTTTTAAATTCTCTTGGTCTTTGCCTTTTCAGAGATTGCCCTCTGCAGTTTAGTCTTTAAGGATCCATGGTCAACTAAGGATCCCGTGTCTACTCCACATCACAATGAGGCAGTATTAGGAGACCTTTAGGACTCTCACATTAATATTTCTAAAATACCCTGCATTTATTATCCTCTCTCACAAAACTTCAATGTCTATCCATAGCCAAAAGAATAAAAAGTCCACACTGCTTAACTTGTATTTTCTGGACAAACCAAATAGATTTTTTTAAAATTTAAGTCCTTTCTTTACTCAAAATTTTCCCTTCAATCTCAAATTAAATTAGTTCCCTTTATGGACTTCCCAGTTCTAACTTTTTAGCTTATTTGTTGTCTGTGAGCAGGCCACGTCTAATCAGTTGCCAAAATCATTCATAATGTCAACTAAGTAATCTTCCTAATGTTCAGTTAATTCCCCTGATCAAAAATATTCAGTGATTCCTTGCTGTTTCCTGAGTACAAACTAGATACTCAAGGGCCTCTACAGCCTGGCTTCAATCTCTCTTTCCATCTTCATTTCATAGAATTCCCTTTAATGTACTCTGTTCCAGACCAATCAGACTACTAAACATTTCTGGATCTCATGCTATCCTCTTAAGGCTTCGTTCTTTTCTCCTTGCCTGAAATGAACCTTCCCTACCTCATCGTTTCATCAGTTGACAATTTTTCTTGCTTCAAGGCCAAGCTTAGATGCTACCTTTTCCATAAATTCTCCAAGTTAAAAATGACTGTTCCTTTTCTGAAGAAGCCATTCTGGCTTCTCTAATGCCCTTAATCATTTTATTTGTCTCATAGATATTTGTGTATATTATCTCTTTTAATATTTCCAACACTATAATGAAAGCCCTTATTACCTCACACCTGGACTATTCCAACAGCCTTTTGGTTGACTTTCCTTCACACATTTATCAAAGTGATCTTCCTAAGGAGAGATCTGACCATGTCATTTTTCCATTCAATAAACTCCAGTGATTCCCTATTTCCTCTATGATCAAATATAAAATCCTATGGTAAGTATTCAAAGCTCTTCACAATATGTCTTTTTTCTACCTTTCCAAGGTTCTTACTCCTCTCTACAAACTCTCAAATCTAGTGCTTCTGGCCTCTTCACTATTCCTCACGTAAGACATACCATCTTTTTCATTTCCACTAGCTATCTTCCACACCTGGAATTCTCTCTTTTCTTACCATTAACTATTGGCTTCTTCATCTTCCTTCAAGTCTCAGCTAAAACCTCACAATCTACAAGAAGTCTCCAATTTATCATTTGTGTATTGTATATGTACATGGTTGTTTAAATATTATTTCCTCCCATTAGATTGTAAGTTCCTTTAGGAGAGGACAGATTTTGCCTTTATTTTTAACCCTAGCACTTATCACAGTGCCTGGCACACAGTAGACACTTAAAAAATGCTTGTTGAAGGGGCAGCTGGGTAGCTCAGTGGAGTGAGAGTCAGGCCTAGAGACAGGAGGTCCTAGGTTCAAACCCGGCCTCAGCCACTTCCCAGCTGTGTGACCCTGGGCAAGTCATTTGACCCCCATTGTCCACCCTTACCAATCTTCCACCTATGACACAATACACCGAAGTACAAGGGTTTAAAAAAAAATGCTTGTTGACTTGACTTATGTACATGTCTCATCTCCCTACTACATAAACTCTTTGATGGTAAGGTCTATTTTTCATATTTCCCCTAGCACCTATGTAGTTATATGTCCTGTGGATACAACATCAGACTTGGAGTCTGAAAAACATGAATCTGGCTTCAGATACTTAATAGTCACCAAATGCCTTGGTTTCCTTTATTGAAAATTGGTATAATAATAGAACCTAACTCCCAGGATTGTTGTAGAAATAACAATTTTTAAATGATATATCCACAAGGAAATTTGCAAAGCTTAGTGGCATGTGAATTATTATTGTTATTATTATTATTATTATCATTGTTATCTTATACTTTGTACCTACTGTAATACTCACATAGATGTGATTTTATCAGTCTAGTCATCCTTTCCACTGATGCGCATGCTATAACCCATCTATTCCTATCCATCCCAGACAACTTAATTCCATTTCCTATCCTAAATTTATTACTTTGGATATTACCCATTATGCTCTGGGCCTCCCATTGCTATATCTTGACATATTAAGGTTATCAGTGAGGTATTTGTTGGTTATCCCTCAATCAAGCCACATTGCCAGGCCATTTTCTTTTATCCTCAAACATTTCTTTGATGATATCCTTTATTCTGATTCACTTTCATAGTTCCTTGCCTGAAATATATTGTAGGCCAATAAAATTCAACATTGCATATAGCATATATTTAATAAATATTTGTTAAATTACTGAGTTAAATTGGATTTCCTTCTAATTTATCCCTCTATATCATTGTTAATAAAATTTCTTCCTGCTTCCTCACTCCCATATTCTAAGGCTTACATAAGTACCAAATTGTTTCCATTTCATTGGAGAAGCCTTTCCTGACCAACTCAACTCAAAAGGTTCTCTCCTTCTTCTTCCCTGCTATTGTCCATATTATCTCTACTACTCATTTGTGTTTAATATATGCTATAGTGCATTTTACTGTACCATTTTATGTAATGACTTGTCTTATTAGCAACATTCTAACCCCCAGGAAGGTAAATACATGTTCATGAATTCTATACTTCCAGAGATTAGCATAGAATCTTGCACATATGAAATACTAATACATGAAAATAAAAGTGAAAAAATTATTTCTATTTCAATATCTTTAAGGATCAAAATGAGAATGTCTGTGTAAATAGATTCTACAAATATCCTCAGGTTATTTCTCTTACACCATGTATTATAGCAGGGATAAATAATTGTGACAACCCAGCAAGAAACAATTCCAACCATAACTAGCCATCAACACAGTCTAGAGCTGTGGTTAAATGAAATCTTTTAGATATTCTTGCTAATAAATGCTCCTAAATATTTTTAGTTTCTCCACAGTCACTAAGGCTTAGAGAGGCTATTTGTCATAAGTCAAGCAGGATTCAACAAGGCATGAGTTCCAGAAGAGTGCAGCTGCCTAAAATTGGCCAGCAAATGGAAAGAGAGTATTGCTTGCAGTAACCCAGCCTCCTGTCAACAAGCAAGTCTGTGACCAGCCTAGTAAATGTTTTATTGATTTAATATTAAATTAACTACCCCAGCATAAGGAGTGCATTATGTTTAATGGCATTCTGATATTTGTAACTTTAGTTTGCTATAATGCACCTGTAAAATTAGTATTTCATAATATTCCACAAAATACTATAAAATCTAATTATTTTTATGTGAACTTTTCAAAAAGCTTAACATGGGCACTGGTACATGGCTTAAAAATGCATCAGAGAACAAGATTCTTTTTAACCACCAATGAGTAGGTGTGCTGCCCTCTCCCAAATACACTCCATGATGCTTAAATGATAACGATTTTGTTCATCTTAAATTATTCATTAGTGGTTTGTCTATTACTGTTAATTTAATGTTTTCTCCAAGGCAATAGTGGTGAGAAACAAAGTTAGAGATTTACTAAAACCAAAAAATATATATAATTATCTAGCTACTACTAGTGGAAAATAATATCAAAGTACTTACTATACCAGAGTAAGAGAGCTGTTGCTGCTGCTGCTGAAGTTATTTTTCCCCTTCCCTTTTAAGTAAGAATGACATTTCTAAATATTACATATCTTAGGGCAAATGTTTACCTATTTGTGAAAAATTTGAGAAAAAAACACTTTCTAACTATTGAACTTAATTTCTCTGTTGATCAATTCAGTGAAAGTATGATCCATTACAATTTAATTTAATCAATTAAGGAATTCAGTCAATCTGAGTAAATAAGTTTGAATCTGAAGTTCTTAATTAATTGAAATTTGCTAGAATTATACACAAGGTAACAATTATATCTCTGAAAACAGAATCACAAAATCATGGACTATCAGAAGTGGAAGTTATTTCAGTAGTTATCTATTTGGAAGCCATAAACTCTGGAGCTATTCTCTCAACTTCTACTCCCACTAAAAGGATAAATGGCTGCTCTATCTCCCTTTATGATTATAAAAGTAATCCTTATGGTTTGATAATACTGGTGCTCATTAACCCCTACCTATGTGTTTCTACCATGGTTACCAGTTGGTATTAATTCATCTGATGAAAGTAATTAATTTTTACATAGAAGTATTTTCCAAAATGCTATAGTAAGAACAGACCCTCTCTCATTAATACAATTGGAGTCCAGGGGAAAGTGGTTTCAAATGTACCATTAACTCCTTATTGACAGAAATTCTTTTCTTCTTTTAGTGGGGTATTTCTCTTTAGGCATGGCATATCATCACTGTTTTGGTTCATAGAGTCATGTAACTTCCTTACCTCAGTTTATCTAGATTGGCCTTGGATCCTAATGCAGATGACACATTGGTTGTTCTAGAGATATTGCCAAGTCTAGGATTTCAGGAGCAAATCCAAATTCCTCAGAGCTCTCAAATGTATAAGATCCTCCTCTGGTTAAAAGATAGCAGGAAGGAGATTAAAACTAAGGCTAAAGCTAAAGCTCTTCCTTTCCTCCCTGTACCCCACCCTTACCAAGTGACTCCTCAGGGACTTGGCTGGAGCTTCCACCAAAAGCTCAAAAACATACGTTCTGACCTAGAGGTGAATGACCATCTTATTCAAAACTAAATAAACTACCTGTATAACGCTTTTCATTCAATGACTTGCAATGACTTTTTAAAAAATCAAGGATTTTTCAGACTTAGAGTTATGAATCAATTGATTTTCCTTGACAGAGAAATCAAAATTGAATATCTTGTAATTTATTCAAAGTGGAGATAAGTAACTCTGTAGATTCAATCAACCCTCACCCTTACATCCTATAACTGATAGCTTAAAAACAATTCTTTGGTCCACTCCAGCCTTTGCTTGAATATTTCTAATGAGAAGCAACCCACAACCTCCTAAAACAACAAACTCTACTTTAAGAGATTTCTAATGGTTAAAATATATCCCCTTGTAGTAAACCTATATTTGAATGTATATAACTCCTACCTTTTACCTTTGGGTCCAAATAGAGCAAGTCCAATTGCTTTTTCACAAAACATCCCTAGGTATTCCTGTCTCTTAGCTAAATAGCCTTATTATCTATAATCAATACTTATATACCATAACATTAAGGCCCTTCAGTGTCCTTTCTACATTCATCTGAATGTTCTCCCGGTTTATTAATCTCTTTTCTATAATGTAGCTCCTAAAACTGAGTACAATAATCCAGGTTTAGTGTGATTTGGACAGACATTCATTTATTAAAAAATTTAGTTCCAAATTTTCTCCCTCTTTCATATCTATTCCTTCTCCTTGAGAAAGCAAGGAATTTGATATCAAGTATAGAAATGAAGCTATGTGAAACATACTTCAACAAAAGCAATTACCCAAAAAAAAGATTTAAAAAAAAAAGAAAGTATGCTTCATTCATATTTCATCAGTTTGCTCTGTCTTAACAACAGATAGCATTTGGCTTCATGCATCATTTTGGAATTGTGTTGATCAGAGTAGATTGATTTTCTTTACTATATTTCTATTTCTGTATACAATGTTCTGCTAATTCTGCTCACTTCACTTTGCATCAGTCCAAATGTCTTCCTAGGTTTCTCTGAAATCATACTGTTTATCATTTCTTATAGCACAATAGAATTCCATCAAAGCCAAATACCACAACTTGTTCAGCCATTCCCCAAATGATGGGCCTTCTTCTCAACTTGCAATTCTTTTTCCAACACAAAAAAATAACTGGTATAAATATTGTTCTTGTAATTCATTTAACTTCTTATTTAAAAATTTGTATGATGAAGGAGCAAAGCTAAGATGGCTATGGAATAGCAGGAACTTTTGGAATCTCCTTCCAATTGAATAATTCAAAGCATCTCAAAAGGACAGAAATCAAAAACAGATGAATAAAGGGGCTCTCTCATGGGGTACAGACTTAAAGGTAGGCAGTGTTTGGGGATTTCCACACTATAAGGGGGTGAAATTACACTTATCAAAGCATGAGCTGATCACTCCTCCCCCACACCACCTACCTCAACAGAGTCAGGGCCCCAGCAAACTCTAAATTCTCTGGGGCTAGCTAACCACAGACTTACCCCTGAGTTCAGCACAGGAGCTGTGCTGAGGGAGGAGCCTGGGTAGCAGAGCTCTGAGATTGGGCAGAAACTGGTTGGCCACAACAGAGATAGCAGGGACTGGAAAAATAGCCTTAGAGCAAAATGCTTTAAAGTTTGCTCTACAAAGAACTGCCTGCCCTCTTCACTCGGGCTTCTGGCTAGGAAAGGAAGATACCTCCCAAGGCAAAGCCCTGGGAGACAGAAGCTAATAAAGCAATGTCCACCAACATGCAGGAAATGCAATCCACAAATAACAAAAGAAATAAGCAGCAGCAGAAAAAAAAAACCTTTGACCCTGGAAAATTTCTATAGAGAAAAAGAGTAAAATGCAGAAGCAATAGCAGAGAGTGACCATTCAAGCAAATACATCCAAACTTTCCAAAAATTTGGATGCGAAGCCATTTTTTGGTGCCTATATGTTTAATACTGATATTATTTCATTGTCTATGCTTTCTTTCAACAAGATGTCATTTCCCTCATTCATTTAAGCAAAAAAAGTCTATTTTTGCTTTTACTTTGTCTGAGATCATGAATGCTACTACTGCCCTTTTGAATTCTACTGAAGCAAAACAGATTCTGCTCTGTTCCCTTATTTTGACAAGGAGTATATCTCTCTGTTTCAAGTGTGTTTCTTGCAAGTAACATATTGTTGGATTCTGGTTTTTAATCCATTCTGCTATCCACTACCATTTTATGTTTATCTCATTCACATTCACAGTTATGATTCTAACTGGGCATTTCCCTCCATTCTATTTTCTTCTTTTTATCTCTAACTCTTTATCTTGTCTTTCCTCTAAAGTATGTTTTGCTTCTGATTACTGCCTTCTTTCATCTCTTTCATCTTCTTTCATCTCTCATATCTTTCCCCTCCTGCTTCCACGTTTGGTAAGGTTGATTTCTCAAACTCATTAAGTATCTACATATGTTTTTCCCTCTTTGAACCAATTTAGGTATGAGTGAGGTTCAAACATTGCTTGATGTCCCTGGATGGAGAGTGGAAGAAGGGAGGGAAGAAAAGCAGCAATTTAGGTCAAACAAAGAAAATGAAGGTCAGAATTGTTTTCTTCACATAATTGAGTTTTAAAAATATTAGTAAATGAAAGATAAAAAGAATAGCATTTACCTTATTGATGCCTTTATTTTTGGAAGTAAAAAATTATCTGCAATATCTCTTCTGAAACTATCCCTCTCTCAATTTACACTCAAACTTGGAGTTTAGGTTCCACAGAAATTTGTTTCTACTACTGCTTCCAGGATTTTAGGGGTAAAGCTGAGGGGTATGCTCCTAACATTTTACCTCATAATCTTTCACCAATGTGCAATTAGCATTAGCAATCTACCATTAGAGTCAATTAATTCCTATAGAAGGTATTTACTTATGGAAAAGCAGAACATAAATTAGAAATTATTTCCTATCAAAATCTGGGGTATACTATCCCATAAATAGAGACTTGAAGGAGAGAGTGACCATAAATTTAAAGTACAATGGAAGTGAAAGACACATCTAGGAAGATAATATGGCCAAGGCAACTCACAATTACAGAACTGTAGAGCCTCTTCTTCATCTGAAGAGTCCTCATCTAAATTCATTGTGGGACCTGGTATCAGTCAGTGAGAGATGAAATCATTCTCCTCCTTGTGTAGGCTGATTTCCAGAATACTGTATCTCTTTAGGACCAAAATATCAGTTGCCAATCTGAGTCAGGTAACTTCCTGAGCCTCTGGTTTGTTTCTTCACAGGCACTGTATCTGTGCTGGACAGGTCAAACTGCTAGTTTTCACAGGCTCGTTCTTCTATGAAGTGCTACAATCTTCAACACCTCTAGCCTATTGCCCTTTATTTTCAACAGAAGGTACTTTGCTCATTCAGGAGAAGCAAAAACCCTTCACCTAGAATTGACAAAAAGTCCGTTTCTCTTCCATCATGTACCTCAACCATGATATTTATCACTTCCCAAAGGAAGGTGGGAGAATGATGGCCTCTTCTCTTTGGTAATTAAAGAAAATGCTTCATTGATATCTTCTGTCTTTACAACACAGTCATTTCAATCTGTCAGTTGATAAACATTTATTAAATACCTATTTAATTCCAGGCACTATACTAAATGCTGGGGATGCAAAGAAAAGCATGCCATGTCAATGGGCAACTACTTTGTTTCCAGTTTTGCTAGGACATTTGTTTCTAACTTTAACTTCTTTAGAGTATCAACTTAATATTTTGGTTGATAGACCAAAGGATCATGACAGTTTAATAACTTAACTTGAACAATTCTAAATTGATAGCCATAGTGATTAAATGAACTCTTAGCTACATTAATGATCTATTACCTATTTTCCTATAACCCATCATCATTGACTTCTCATTTTTTGGTCATCTTAAGTGGTATGAATTAAGAGCGTATATTTATTTAAATATTCTCTAATTTATTATTAGCAAAGGAGCTTGTTTGCTAATAATTTAACATTAAATAAAATAATTAAATTAAATTAAAATTAAATAAAATAATCATTTAAAATCTCTGTGCATATGCTTTGATACCTTATCACTTGAGAATGTCTCCACATGACATATGTTTGTTTCAATTCCCTATCATCTGGATATAAGGCGTATCAATTCTATATGAGGCAATGTTGTCGTACTCTACAATTTCTCTTCTAAATCTATCTTCGCAGATTTTATTTTTCTAAATGCTTTTAGATTTTATTCAGTCAGAATTAAACATCTCTTTTTGACACATTCCCCTCCTAATTATAGTTGTAAAAGAGGCTTGATTTCATTTTATTCTTATGGTATGATGTTTTTGTATTCAGCTCAGATATGAATTTTGTTCTTTTGTGGCTTATGGTGTCATATTGCTCATTGAAAAAGCACTAATTTATGTTTTAAATGATTTTAGTCTTTTAAAAGCATCTAAGTCTCACTTATTACCTTTATAGTTATTTCATTTTAAAGTATTTCAATTGCTACTCTAATTTGGAAGATTTCTTCTTTTGTAGTTTGTGTTTAAATTAATTTGTCGTTTTTGTTGCATACTCCATTAATTGTTCCTATATTTGTCAATTTTGTTGATATTTAATGAGATATTTAAGCTTTCTTCTGAACACTGATTTATTTTTTTACTATGTTGTCACACTCGTAATTATCTTTAACATTAAAACTTACTTTTTTCTAATTTATTTTTGACTCACTCATTATTCATTTTTCAATTATTCAATTTTGAATTATTCAATTCAATCATTATTCATTATTCAATTTATGTATTCTCCACTTGTTCCTATATCTTTTACTCATATTTTATTTGTTCAGTGCTATTTTTATTGTTAGCTTTTAAAGCATGGATGTATATTTACATGAAGATATACAGATATATAATATTTCATTAGGACCTGGCATGTAATTAGGTTTTGTTAACCTACAATGAGATGCTGAAATATATGTCATTTGATATTCTCATTCAGAAATTGATATAAATCAACAAACTCTACTTTTTTAACTATTACCTCAACTTTCTATTTTCTTTTATTTATCCAGCTCTTAAAAAGGAATAGGTTTCCTACAATTTTTCAAATATCAATCTTTTTTGTAGTTAATATGGTTTTATTTTTAAAACATTTACTATCATTTGACATACATATCTATGCATGTGTATATATATACCATATGTGCATATATGTAAATGTAGATTTACATAGATATAGATATAGATGTATGTGAAAAAAACTTCCTATGAAGTTGTGCATTCATACTTTGGCTCCATTGGGACGGACATACACACTCTTTTGCTAAAAAAAATGCTTGCAAAAAAATATGTATAAGAAAATGGCTATTTTTTCTTTGCAGAAGAAGGGAAATATGAGAGGAAAATTAAATAAAAACAAAAAATGAATGATGAGCATTTCCAAAGATTTCCAGTTGGTTCCCTGGTTCCCATAAAAGAAGATACTGATGTGGAAAAGGATTTAAAACAGAGCTAACAAGAGGTATACAGTTATTAGTTTTAAAGAAGAGAAAATAGAATATCTTCCTCTCTATTTTTTCTCCAACTTTCCTGAATATATTCCTTTGTGTTCTGCCAGACTCTATATCCCAGAAGTTATCATGTCTACTTGTTGAGGAAATCAAGATTATGCAGTTACTGCTGACTGGGAACTCACATCTCTGGATTCCTCTTCTGCTTTATCTTTCACTATCATTGACCAAATTAATCCTGAGAGATGGGCATCTGCATTTTTGTGACTGGTTACCATGTAAACTCAAGAGATAGAGTTATTAAATTGAATGCTAGTTACTAAGCATGAGATGCTTCTGCAAACCCACTCTTTTTAAAGAAAAACATAACCACTACCAGAAGGATGAGTTACACATGCCTGGTTGAACAGAAAATAGAGACCTTGAATTGCTATTTGGACATTACAAATGTCCAAATGACTGAAATTTCTATTAACCAGTATCAGAAGTCTCCCAGTTGTCTTTACTTCCTCATAGAATATAATATGTAGATAATGGATTACAATTTGTATTCTCTAAGTATTTGTCAAAATATACTGTTTTTTCTCATTCTATGAATTTCTTTTATTATGGAGGAAAAAAATACTGTCATATCAAATATCTACTTGTTACTTTCCATACTGAGCAATTTCTCTAAAAGAGATTCTGATCATCTCTTTTAAATAAGCCTTAAATGTGAGCCATCCCTAAGCTTCTTTTTAAGAGCATATTCCTTGGTCTCCTTAGTAGAGGAACAATGAGCAAAAAATGTAAGAGTATAAAATGTTTATTAAAAAAATTAAAGCTTCACTCCCATTCCTCTCCCTCTTCTAGAGATGACCACTCCAGGACAAAACCTAAATTTGCAAGAATCCAGCACTTTACTGAAAATAAGTACTTTGGACCACAGATAACATAGCTGGAAAAGACATTACTGATGAGGGATTCATCCATATGTCAACTTTTTTTATATTCAGATGACCATATTGTTAATAATTTGTATAAAACTAGAAATAAGAATGATGAGAAAAATGTTGCATATAACTAAAACAGTTGAATCTGGACCTATTTAAGTAAGATATTGATAGTGAGAAAAAGAGTAAAAGGGAGTAAAAATGATCATTTTCAATTGTAATACTTTTATGTAGATGTTTAAGGGATGTGTCAATTGCCATAAAAGGAAATGAGAAAAGCACTAGAAATATCTTAGTCAGAAAATAATTCTGAAAAAAATAAAAATTTACTTGCGAAGAAGAAAAGAATGTCATCCAAAGGTAACATCAATTTGAAATGTAAATCCATCAATTAAATCTTATGAATCAGGACGATAAAAGTTTGTTATAGGTATCACTTCATATATAAGAGAGAAACAGTTGAAGGTGAAGTCTACTTGAAGAAAATCTGGAGATTCAAGAAAGTAAAGTTAGCACAGGTTATGTAAGGACCTACATCATAAAGAGGATCAAATAAATTATATTTATAAAGCATGTACCACAGTGCCTGGCACATAGTAGATACTTAACATGCTTGTTTCCTCTATGATCTTTTAAAGATTCAAATGAAAGGAAGCCAACAACAACAAAAAAGAAAATTAGAAAACATCTGCAATTATTTTTATAACAAACTGATTTTGTCAACAAAGACAATTGCGCGGAAATATTTAGATTCTAACAGCACTGTATCATCTATGATTATGTGGGGGGTAGAAATGGCACTTAAGAGAATTATGAGGGGGAAAGCAGTCATTTTAAAGCATATGTAATGGAGGAGATCTGGACTAGTGGCTAAAAAATGTAAAGACAATGAAAGATTGATTCACAAGTTATGAGAAGAAAAAGAAGTTATAAAAGATGGAAAAAAATTAGGTTTTATTAATACTGAAAATAGTGACCAAGACTATCATGACATTTTCCAATATAAATATCTATTTCTTCATCTCTAGGAAATTTAATGTGAATAATTTCTGCATGCATCAAGGACATTTTTGATAAAGGTATTAGTAGCTAGTAATCCACAGTGAGTAATATCTTTATGAAAGATATTAGAGAAAGATATTGAGATCCAATGTAGGAATAATTTATTGATCATAAAAAATCATTTGAGTATGTAGATCAACCATGCTGTATTAAAGCTTCTCTTTCAGCAACTTGTCTCCTAGCTATATAGTAAAATTATTCAAAATCCCTTAAAAGATAAAACAATAGAGTAAACTTTGTCAAATGGCATCAACATAAGGTGAAGCATAAAACATGGAGATATATGCTTGTCAAAGATGGTCAATACTTGGGTAACAGATGTGTAGTTCAGGGGATTGAGAGCCAGGGCTAGAGATGGGAGGTCCTGGGTTCAAATCTGGCCTCAGACACGTGTGACCCTGGGCAAGTCACTTAATCCCCTATTGCCTAGCCCTAACCCCAATACATAGTATTGATTCTAAGGTAGAAGGTAAGGTTTTTTTAAAAAAATATGGTCAGTACTATCATAGTGAAAATTCAGAGCTAAGGGATAGTTAAAGATGTGGATGATGAGATCTTTCAGATATTCCTACTTGCAGAAAATGTTATGTTCATATTATGCAGACTCAGAACATTGTGAAACATGCTACAATAGAATATCATTGAAAAGAGTTTTTCCTGTCTATATAAGATGAATCAAGTGGATAAAGAATCTCAATTACCCAGATTATGATATGCAGTTGGATGAATAACTTATCAGGACAAGTGGACAACAAGGCAGACTCAGAATCTAACTAGTTACAGGAAGCAAGCTAGGTTGCTTTCAGGCATATATTTTTAAAAATCATTTAATGACCCCAAATTTCTCTTAGGAACACAAGCCATCTTTTTAAAACTTCTATCAATATTGTAATAAGGCTCTGAGACACAGAACACAACTTTCTCCAAAGACCTGAAAATTAATATCAAGAAGCCTCTGTAAATGGATTTATTTTCCACCTTTCTCATGATTCTACTATCTGTCTCCTCCTGTGATGCATCAAAGAGCTCTAACAGGAACTACACATCTGGTCTCCTCCATCCTCTCCAAATTCTTCCTAGGGCTCCACAGTCTTTAGTTGCCAACTTTCCTTATTCTTGAGTCTAATCTGATTCTGGGTTACAACCTACTTTGAAAGTGACAATTTATCTTGAGTATGACACCCTGCCCCTAACTCCAATACAGCTAAAGAATTAACTGTACATGTCTTTGCCAACAACTATAGGTATTCACATTGAAAAAATAGGACCCACAAATGCTGGTCTAGTGACTCAGGGAAGGTGACTAGGCATGGGAGTGGAACACCAGGAGAATCCAATGTCCCTCAACATGATGGGACTGGAGGTGGGGTGGAAGAGAGAATAAGCATTTGCAAATGGCCTTCTTACTATCCAAGCACTGTGCTAAGAGCTTTACAGGCAAGGTAGATACTGTTGTTATCTCCATTTAACAGTTAAAGAACTGAGGCAGACAAAGGTTATGTGACTTAGCTGAATTTGAATTCAGGAAATACTGACTCCAGACCCAGTGCTCTCTCTGTTGTACCACCTAGATGCCTTAGCAGTAGCTGTAATACTACCAAAAGGTTACTTATGAAAGTCAATAAACTTTTATACTCCTTCTTTTTTCCTGTAAAAGCTACCTACTGAAAACTTCTTTAAATTGCTGATTTTGTTTGATTTAGAGACTGCGAACTTGTTTATTTGAGGGTAGTAGAGAAAGAAGACCAACTAGGTTACTTCCCATTCCACCATCTTCCCACAGTAAATTACTCCTTAAGAGAGTCTGTCTTTCAGAATTCCAACTGTCATTGTTCACAGTCAAATATATGCAGTATTTAAAATAATACTAATTAATGTACCTTGTTCACAAATCCTTTAACTTAGCCAATGCCAAGCAGGCACGCAACTAGAAATGAATGGAGTTCCTAGCTTTCATGTCTTGGAATGTATTCATTGTGATAATTTTGTCCAAGTTATCCACCCCAAAGAATATCTGTTGCATCATGAAATTAAGTAAAAATCTCAACAGAAAAACAGTTTAAAAGGAAAAGAGATGAAAATATTATTCACTGAACCCAACACAAATTATTTAGGCATGACATTTTGTTTTATGTGAAAACTCAGTCCTTGATCTCTCATAATGAGTTCACAGCAGGTGTTAATAAATACTGTCCTTTAAAAAGGCAGGATTTCATGATAGTCCTAGATAAGAGAGATGGAAATTCAAAATAAAATGTATGCTTTAGCAAGGTCTATTAAGAAGGATATTGGACTAGATATAAGAGTCAAGGTATCAAACTGGAGTGTTTGCTTTACCACTAACTAGCTATGATTAGACAAGTCACTTAAATTTGGCTTCAGAGTGTCAAAACATCATCTAGTTTACTTCTTTTATTTTGAAAAGTTCATTTAAAATATCTTTTTTATTAATGTTCTTAGAATCCTCCTCTTTGGTCAGATTTAGCGATGAAAGGCTTTCTCTAATAATATTGCTATAATTCATACATGCCCCTACTCAAAAGTTTTCTCTGATAGGATCTGAAATTGACCCTTTTCTCCTTTTAATAATGAAAACAGGTATTTTCAGTTACTCTGAAGCTTTTGAAAATTTATCCTACTTTTGTTGGATTCATAAAACCCAAACATTTGTAGTTCTATTGTCTCACAAGTCAAAGAACTGAATATCAAAATAGACTGTGTACTTAGTCCCTTACTAAAATAGCTTCAAGGAATGGGAGTTCATATGGCCTACTTAATGATTACTACTAGCCAGAATTTGGATGAGATTAATGGAAACTGGGGAATGCTATTAAAATCACTGTATGATTTAACAAGGGAATATTTAAAATAAGTAGGACTATTCAGTATAGAAGGGAAGATTGAGGGAATAATATTAGTCTTTTGAAAGAAATATGAATTTAGCAGAGGGAGACAATGTATTATAGCAGAAAGAGCTCAGAATAGTTATAGTCCTGACTCTGGATATGGGATCTGATATTTCTTATCTGTGTGATCTTGGACAAATAAATGAACATCACAATTTCCTCATCCAAAAAGAAACTGGCTAACAGTGTTTTTATTATTTATATCTCATTGATCATTACATTATCAGGTAAAGTAATACATTTGTAAGTCATGACTATTTAAAGCGAGAAAGATTCTCAAAAGGCCTCATTTTACTTATAAGGAAATTAAAGCCAAGGGTGCTAAGTAAAATATAAGATTCTTGAGGTCAGCAACTGTTTTATTTTTCTTTGTTTCCCCAGGGCTTAGTATAGCATCTGGCAAATAGTAAACACTTCATAAAAACATGTTGATTGATCGATCACATAACTTGCACAAGGTTACCCAGATAAATAAGCACAAAGCATGATCTGAATTCAGGCCTCCAAAATGCAGGGTGATTTTTCCACTGCTCCATACTGCCTCTACAAACGTAAGATCCATGAGCAGGAAATTATTAAAACAATATACTTAAAATTTTTTAAACAACTTTTCCCCAACTCCACTATTGTAAAGAGGTTAAATGAAACTTTCATTTTATTACCGTCTTGGAGTAAGTATGATATTTAATGAGAAAAAGCATTCAACCACTTAAATCAGGCATTCACAGACAAGGAATGCTTACAATTCAATTTTGAAAGCATATAAGTTGTGATTTTAAAACTATCTTCTGGAAAACTCTCTCCTTGAACTCTGTTCAGGGCAGTCTCTATAAGAGTGGTACATACTATATATTTGGTCCTAGGTTTTGTTTCTTATTGATAATCGGTTAATTAACCCCTGTGGTTACATCCATCAAGGAATCTTTTTTGATCTTAGTAAATTTTTGCACCTTGCTAAAAGGAAGCTTTTAAGGCTGCATTTTGTTATAAGTCAAACTTTAAGAAAAAAAAATTTAGATAAATCAGTGGAAAGATTATAATCTTTGCACCTCTCAATCAATTGTATCACCAAAAAATTCATCTGATATTGAAAATCATTTGCCTCTTCTTTCATATTTTTATGGACTAGCCACAAAAGAATCTTATTTTTAAAAATTATAAAGATGATATATCATGGTAGTAATTTTCATTTATTTTGTACATTTTTTAAAAGTTTAGAAAACATTTATTGTCTACAATGTACAAAGAGTTATTCTGAGTGCTAAGTATGCAAAGACAAAAATTAAACAGTCCATGTACTCAAGGAGTTTACATTCTATTAGGGATGAGTACAGTGTTAATATAAATAAGTACATAGCATATGAAAACAATACAAAGTTATTTCTTTTCTTTTTAACTTTCTTTTGTTTTGAGTTACAAATTCCCTCCCTCCTTCTGGCCTTTTTCCAATCCATTGAGATGGCAAGTAATATGATATCCATCACACATGTGAAGCCATCCATAGCATATTTCCACATCAGCCATGTTATAAAAAAAAAAGAAAAAAGTAAGAAAAATAAAATGAAAAAAATTAATCAGTTCTCTCTTTGGAGATGGATGAATCCTTTGAAAATGCCATGGATCATCATATTGATCAGAATAGTCTTTCACAGTTGATCATCATTGTAACATTGTTGTTATTGTATACAATATTCAATGTTCCTACTCACTTCCTTTTGCATCATTTCATGTTTTCTGAATTTTTCTGAATCCTACCTTGTCATTATTTACAGTGTAATAGTATTTCATCATTATCATGTACTATTATGGTTCAACCATTCCCCAACTGATGGCCAACACCTCAGTTTCAAATTCTTTGCCACTACAAATGACTGCTCTAAATATTTCTGCATATGTAAGTCCTTTGTCTTTTTTTATCCTTATGAAATATAAACTTAGTAGTGATATTGCTGGGTCAAAGGACATGTACAATTTTATAGCACTTTGGGCACAGTTCCAAATTTTTCTACAGAATTGTTTGATCAGTGACAATTCCACCAACAGTATATTCATTTATCTATTTTTCCATGTCCTCTCCAACATTTGTCATTTTCCTTTTCTGTCATATTAGCTAATCTGACATGTGTGTGTTCCTTAGCTTTGTTTAAATTTGCACTTGTCTCTCTAGTAGTGACAGAGCATTTTTCACATGATTATTGGTTAGCTTAATAGTAACTAATTTTTTTAATTACCTTTTCTTTGTAACATATTGTTGGTGATTATTTTTTAAGTTTTTCAATATAGTCTCTTTAAAATTCCTTCAAAATTACACCCTCAATGTTTTTAACTCTCTATCACATCTACATATTATCTATCTCCCTACATTCTGGACCACTATATGCCTAGACCCATGATAATAATTCATTATTAAACTCTTTTATTTAGTACCATATTATAATTATAATAATAATATTTTGATACAGTAAGTAAAGTTATTTAATGGTCCTGGCACATAACAAGTGCTTAATAAATGTTTTGCTTAATTTACTGTAATGTTTTAATTATTATATTCATTTTCTTTCCTCTGGCAAAGTAACTGTTATGAATATATGAAAATATATCAAAGCTATTATCAGAGTTATTATGTTGATGATAATGGTGAAGACTTCATGAAAAAGTTTTTACCAGCTATTTCCTATTTCCTCACAATACAGAAGAAAAAGAAACCAAAAGAAATGAGCTTGTATGGTATAGTAATAAAAACACGATGACAATACTTATTGTTAAACATAGTAATTTATAAAAAATATAATGCTATAGAAATCTTTTCCCAGAAAATAAAAATTGCTCTGAGGACAAGGAATCTTCTCTTTTTATCCTGTGGATCTCCAAACACCCTACACGGTGCTTGATACTAGTAGGCTTGTAAAATTGACTTGCATTAAATTCTAGTGGCATTACAACAGAATAGACTCTCTTCTTTGAGAAGATAATTTAACTTGTGATAAAGAGGATCTTCTATCATTAATATACCTCAAAACTATAACTACTTCTATTCCTGTCTTTTGCTCCAAGGAGTCAGTAATATTTTTGAGAAGGCGGGAGTTCACAGTGCCTTTAGGGTTCTGCAGACTACTAATAGGAAATGGGAAATGATCCAATTGGCCTTCAAACCTGTCATTATTGTTACCGTTGTTGTTAATATTATTATTATTGTTATTACTACCTCAGATTAATATGGTGTGTTGAGGTTTACAAAGCATTTTCCCTTCAACGCTGCCAAATAGATGATACAATTATTATTCTAATTTTACATATGATGAAATCAAGACTTGCTTTATGGTTATGTAACTTCTCCAAAGTGTGAGAGACAGGAATAAAGCATTAAATTTCCTTGATACAAAATATAATACTTGTATATGTGACACAGTGACTTGACTTACACTACTTCCTGAAAATTAGATTATATTTTACTCTTTGCTGAGAGATTTGTAGTGCTCTTAAGGGGCTTTGGGATATCTAAGCTCTCTCCCAATGACCCCAGTGGGGTTTCCCCAAGTTTAAGGCATTGTCTTCTGCACTCTAGAGTCATT
Source organism: Gracilinanus agilis (assembly GCF_016433145.1). Classification (NCBI taxonomy): domain Eukaryota; kingdom Metazoa; phylum Chordata; class Mammalia; order Didelphimorphia; family Didelphidae; genus Gracilinanus; species Gracilinanus agilis. The sequence continues at coordinate 125,217,897 of NC_058131.1, read as the reverse complement.
TAACTACTGATAGTCACATAAGTTTTTACAAGCTGTAGTTCAGAAGGCATAATCACAAATCTACAAATTTACTCCCCCAAAATATGGAAGGAATAATTCATTTGCCTTTGTACTACCTCAGTCTCTGGGGAGAGGAAGGAGATCAGTTTTATAACTTAGCTCATTTTCCATAGAGCATGGCCAATTCCAAGCCCAAAATCTCTCCTCGGTTCAAAGCACAGTATCCTGGCTTCTCCAAGCTTCCATTGTGCTGGATGGACTGTACCGTCCCACCTGTAATCCTGGCTCCAAAGTCACCATAGCTCAAACTCCTGGATCCCAGATTGAACACCTTGATACATACATATATATATATAAAGAACAAATATACTCAGGTCCATTTCTCAGAACTAGGGTAAAAGAGAAGGTACAGGAGAAAGAACATCCTTCCCTCTCACCTGTCAGTTCATAGCATCTTCCTTGTGGATGAACTGGATCTTTACCTTACTAGACATAGCCAATAAGAGAATTTAAGGACACCTCCATTAGTTGAACTGGACATGTTTAGATCAGCCCATAATATACATTTTCCTCTGTTCAAAACTTTCCATTCCTGACAAATAAAATTAGTTTTAACATTGCCCTCAGCCCAAATTCAGAACAGTTCTATGTAGTCTTAAAGGAGACATAAGCAATGTCCTTTCACTTGTTTCCCTAGTACCATACTATAAAGTCTCCAAAAAAAAAATTTTACCTTATCATAGGCAATCCAACATATACATATCAAAATCACAATTAACTTCAAATACAAAGTTTTGAAGATTCACAGAATAAGGAAATTTTCACAAATTTTCCCAAAAGGTCAGCAAAATTACAAACATTTGACAAAGTTTTCCAAATATTTCTGCTTACTTATCCTTACTAGCATGATAGAACCTTTCCTAATCCACAAACATAAGAAAGAGACAAGTAAAAGCTGACTTCTATTTGGTTCGCACTGAGCTTTCCAAGTCACACTGAGTTCCCCCTAGAGAAAGTTGGGACTTGGTATCAACTTGGCACTGCCTTTAAAGACCTCTCAAATGTGCTTCCATTAATCAAATTAGACATGCCCAGACTAGCCCATGTTATATACTAATATACCTCACTATCACCTATAAATTCTTGTCTGTATGAAGGGAAAATTTGTTATATAGTTACCTTATTCTTCTGGTTTGTTTTCTCACTGAAGGCGTAATGAGTGATAATTTTGAGAGAGCTTTACAACTTTAATCCAAGTATCCTTAAGAGACTTGTAGTGCTTTCTAAGATGTTTCTGAAAAAGATTTTTCAAAAATCAATTTGAGTAGCAAAAGGAAACAGAAAGTCAGAATGAAAGTAGGAAGATGAGAGGCTTACTAATTCAGCAATGAAGGAAAGAGGTTATGGTATGTGTTGTTAGATGGGTCAAAAGTCAAATCTAGAGTAGAAGCCCAAGAAAGAGAGAAGAAAGTCCTTAAAAGTGAATAGTAGGCGGGCAGCTGGGTAGCTCAGTGGAGTGAGAGTCAGGCCTAGAGACAGGAGGTCCTAGGTTCAAACCCGGCCTCAGCCACTTCCCAGCTGTGTGACCCTGGGCAAGTCACTTGACCCCCATTGCCCACCCTTACCAATCTTCCACCTATGAGACAATACACCGAAGTACAAGGGTTTAAAAAAAAAGTGAATAGTAGTTTGAAAAGGTACTGGCTTTTGCGTCAAGGCCTAGCATGTTGTTTCTCTACTTTTGGTGATGATGTAGAGCTCCAACATCCTGCCAAACATCTCTATCCTGGATATATAATCAACACTTCAAAAACAAAATACACATACACACACACAAACATATACAAATCATTTAAATCATTTTATCTTTCTATTTCTTCTAATTTCCCAGCTTCTACTGATGGCATAATGATTCTCCTTATCAATAAAATATGGAATTTCCATCATCCTATTATCTCTCTTATGCCACATGTCTGCCATATCTCTTCCCTGGTGAAATCCCTTTGATGCTATCATCCCTGCAATAATCTTGGCATCTATCCCTTTCTTTGTACCACCCATTTCTAACCACCTTGGTTCATGTTCCCCAATATTTCTCTCATAGAATAGGATAAGCCTCTAAATTTATCTACCTGCCTCTAATTCCCCCCGCAATCCATCTTTTACACCATTGTTATAATTTTCCATTACAACCATATACAATAGCTTGTTCAGTCATTCCACAACTGATAGAGTCTTTCAATTTCCATTTCTTTGCCACAACAAAAGAGCTACTGAAAATATTTTTGTAGAAGTAGGTCCTTTCTCTGATCTCTCCATCTTATGTTTTCTTATTTATCCTTCTCTTCCTCTCATTTAAGCTTTTCCATATTCATAAATGTTTTTGCTTCTTATCCTCTTCCTAAGTTCCCCCTACATTTTGTCTATCATTCCCCCTTTCTTCACTTCCCCTTCCCTACTTTGTTCCCTATTCGGTAGAATAGATTTCTAATATAACATGGAGGTTATTCCCATTTTTGTGCTAATTCCAATAAGAGTGAAGCCCAAGTATTGCCCACCACTGCTTCATCTTCCCTTCCATTGTATTGATTTTTTCATGCCTCCTCAGCTGAGATAGTTTACTCCAACTTTCTATAGTTTTCTCATTTACCAGTGTATTACTCTTTCTTATCCCCTGATGTTTAAAATAGTATCTCATCATTTTCAACTTCCTTCCTGCTCTCTGTATATATGCTCCTATTCATTGCCCTAATAGTGATAAGCATCATAAGTACTTTAGATATCTTAGGTATTTCAAGTATCACAGATATCTTAAGAATCTTAATTCTCACCTTCTTATTAGAAATGTAATGTTTAACCCCATTGTTTCCCTTGATTGCTTTAAGTACTTTAGGTATCCCTCCTATGGTAGAAATCTTAAGTATACTAGTTACCACTTTACCTTGCAAGGACGTGATTAGTTTAATCCTACTGATGGCCTTGAGGGTTTTTTTTCTCTTTATCTTTTGAAATCTTCTTTTGAGTGTCAAAATTTATTATCAGATTTTATTTTAACTATAGCCATTTTGTCAGGAATGCCTGGAATTCCTCTATTTCATTAAATACCCATTTCTTTAGCTGGAGTATTATACTTAGTTTCACTAGGCAGTTGATTTGGGGTTGTAGGCCTAGATCTTTTGCCTTGTGGGATAGTACATTCTATGCCTTCTGATATTATAATGTAGAAGCTTCTAGGTCCTGGGCAATCTTGATTTTGGTTCTACAATATATGATTTTTTTTTTCTGGTAGCTTGCAGTATTTTCTCTTTGACTTGAGATTTCTGGAATTTTTAAATTTGGAATAGATTACAGGAAATCATCAGTGGATTCTTTCCATTTCTATTTTCTTGTCTTATTCAAGAAAATCAGGGCAGTTTTCCCTGATAATTTCTTACAATCTGATTTTCAGGTTCTTTTTTTAAATCATGGCTTTTAGGCAACCTAATGATTCTTAGATTATCTCTAATGGATTTATTTTCCAGGTCAGTTGTTTTTGCAGTGAGAGATTTCAAATTTTCTTCTATTTTTTATTTCTTTTGAATTTGTTTTATTGTTTCCTGATGTCTTATTAAAGTTGTTAGCTTCTATTTGTGCAATTCTAATTTTGAGGGCAACATTTTCTTCTTTGAGGGTTTGTACTTCTTTTCTAAGGAACTTATTTCCTATTAGTTATATTGTATTTCTTTTTGAAGGATACTGTTTTCTTCAGTAAGGTTTTGTTCTAAGCTTTGATTTTTTTCTATGATTTTCTTTTCCAGTTTTTTCTTCTAAGTCTCTTATTAGTTGGGTTTTTTTAAGTCTTTGGGGATTCATTTGGGGCTTGACATTCTTTCACTTTTTCTTTTGAGGATCTGCACATTTTCATTTGGGGATTGCTGTCCTTTTCTGAACTCATATTTTGGTCACCTCTCTTTTCTGACTTTTTTTTTAATTTTTTAGAAAATTTTTCCATGGTTACATGATTCATGTTCTTTCTCTCCCCTTCACTCCATGTTCCACCTTTCCTGTAGCCAACACACAATTCCATTGGGTTTTACATGTGTCACTGATCAAGACCTATTTCCATATTATTAATAGTCGTACTAGGGTGGTCATTTAGAGTCTACATCCCAAATCATATCCCCATCAACCCATGTGTTCAAGCAGTTGTTTTTCTTCTGTGTTTCTACTCCCATCGTTCTTCCTCTGAATGTAGATAGAATTCTTTCTCATAAATCCCTTAGAATTGTCCAGGATCATTGCATTACAGCTAGTAGAGAAGTCCATTACATTCGACTTTACCACAGTGTATCAGTCTCTGTGTATAATGTTCTCCTGGTTCTGATCCTTTCACTCTGCATCAATTCCTAGAGGTCAGTCCAGTTCACATGGACTTCCTCCAGTTCATTATTTCTTTGAGCACACTAATATTCCATCACCAGCATATGCCACAATTTGTTCAGTCATTCCCCAATTAAAGGGTATACCCTTGTTTTCCAGTTTTTTGCCACCACAAAGAGAGCTATAAACATTTTTGTACAAGTCTTTTTCCTTATGATCTCTTTGGGGTATAAACCCAGCAGTGGCATGGCTGGGTCAAAGGGCAGGCAATCTTTTAGCTATCTTTGGACATAGTTCCAAATTGCCATCCAGAATGGTTGGATCAATTCACAACTACACCAGCAATGCATTAATGTTCCAATTTTGCCACATCCTCTTCAACATTTATTACTTTCCTTTGCTGGCCATCTCTCTTGTTCAGATTTTTTGACCATTAATCTTTTTCTCTGTCTTTTGATCATTTGGGGATTATTTTTCCCCAGGATTTTGTGCAGACGAAGCAGGATGATTTCAGAAAAAGCTGGAAAGATCCACATGAACTGATGCAAAGTATTGTATTTCTACCTCCAGCACATAGTGCTTAGAACATAGTATTTGATAATTAGTGCTTCCTTTACTTATTTAGTTCTATTAGAAAGAGATTCAGAGACATAAAGGAAATACGGTGATCCCTCATCTATCATGGGAATTATGTTCCAGAGTTCCTTGCAATAGGTGAAAATCTGTAAAGTAGGGGTGTTACATCTACTTTATTATTTATATATATTTAAGGCTTTATAAACCATTCCCACTCTTTTATAAACCTTTTCCACATTCTTATTAACCTTTCCCATGCTCTTATAAACACAGAAGAATAAACAGGCTGATGTTATGGTCATTGAGCCAATCAACTCCCAGGATACAGAACACAGTGCTGTGGTTGGTTGCCTTTCATTCCATCAGCTCTGTGTGTGTGTGTGTGTGTGTGTGTGTGTGTGTGTGTGTGTGTGTGTAATCTTATGTTGGCAAATGTGTGCAAGTACTAGTAGCATACTGTATTTCCATTGTGTATGGTATGGTATTTATATGCAAAATCCCACAAGATAGTGAAAACTCCGTGATACAGAATTAGTGTTTTTTTTTCAAAACCCACACTATAATAAGGGACAACTGTAAATGCCCATCCTAAGGGAGCTTACTTTCTGTCAAGAGTGTATAACATAGACAAAAAGATAAAAAGTAATTTGAGGATAGAAAGAACATTAAAGTTGGTGAGTGGAAAAGAGATAAGGCATCATGTGGCAGGTGGCACCTGAAATCTTGAAGAAAGACAAAGATTGTAAGAGGCAAGGGAGGAGGAAATGCACCAGAAATGGTAGAAATCTTTTAAATGCACAGAGATGAGTAAAGAATGTTGAGTCTAATAGAGGTAGAAGATAAGAATTCATGAAGGAGAGTAATGTATAATTATTCTAGAAAAGTGGGAGGGAGCCAGATTTTAGAGTGTTTTAAATGCCAACCAGTTTGTATTTTGTTCTACAAATCAATAGAGAGCCACAAGACAGTTTATGATTTCAAAGCAGAAGAATTGTAAGGGCTAAGCAATTAGAATCAATAGACTTGACCCGATCACACAGCTAGAAAATGTCTGAGGCTAAATTTGCACCCAGGACTTCCTGTCTCCAGGTCTAGCTCTGTACATGCTATGTCACCTAGCTGCCCCAACATAGTGAGTGTTTTGACCACCAACTAGATCACTTGACTTGGAATGAATTCTTTATCATTCTATATATATTAGATCAACCTTTTAAAGTAAGATTTCAACAGGCAAAAGGGAAGTGAATTTAAAAAGTTATTCTTCCTAAAATCAGTTGAAAATAGTTCTTTGGGGTATGTTTGCCTCATACTTATTAAAAAAAAACAAATAGAAAAACATGACATACTAGTAAAAATAATACAGAAGTAGTTTTTGTAGGTGGATGTTGCAGTCTTTCCCTTCCTAGTATTTTGCTCTCCAAAATACTAGCTATGAGGGGTCTAAATATGAGAGGTTGATATCATTGTCAAAAGAAATACTGGTGTCTCATTCTATCCAGAAGCATCAATAGAGAATGACAATACTGACAGTTCTCTGAAACTAACAAAGCTGGGTTGCATAGCATATTGTATGAGAAGTGAATGGTACTTCCATGAGATATCCACAGTCTAGTACATTTGAAATGGGAGTATGTTGTGCATTTCCCCAGAATGGCATGGAAAACAGTGTAGTTCTTTGGAAAGCCCACTTGATTTGTAGTCAGAGAACATGAGTTTACATCTTTGAATTCTTCATTCATTACCTTTGTGACTTGGGACACTTCACTCAACCTGTCACTGTCTATGTTTCCTCATCCTAAATTACAAGAAATTTGCAAGAAATGGACTCTGAGTTCCTTTTTAACTCTAGATCTATAATCACATATTAAATTAGCAATGCAAAGATCAAATGCAAAGAATTTTTTATAAATATACCTTATAACTATTACTTAAGGCAGATCAAAAAGCACAATCATCTAGCTAACACCCTGGATGATAGTATTGCATTAAGAGAGGCTTCTGTTCCAAGAGTAGGGAGGTGATAGTCTGGCTATATTATTCTATATTACATCAAATTAATTCTAGGCACCACCATTTATGACAGACATTGATAAATGGAAGGATGTCCAAAGGAGGGTAACCAGAGTAGTGAAGGGTCTCAATTCCATATTATTTGAGAATCCTGTAATCTGGATAAAAATAACTCAGGGAGTACATTTATATTGTCTTTAATTCTGTGAAGGGCCCAGGAAAAAAAACAGTAACAATGAGTGGAAACTAAAAAGTCAATTCAGATCTGAAAATAGGATTAAGTTCCTACCTATTATTGTTGTTCAGCTTAACTCTTCATGACCCCCATGGGTTTTCTGGGCAAAGATACTGGGGTGATTTGCTATTTCCTTCTCCAGTGGACAGCAAACAGAGGTTAAATGACTTGCCCAGAGTTATATTTGAAATGGGAATATGTTATGCATTACCCCAGAATGGCCTGGAAAACAGTGTAGTACTTTGGAAAGTTGGATTTTAACTCAGGTCTCTCTGACTACAAGCCCAGTATTCTGTCCACTGAGTCATCCAGCTGCCTAACTATTAGAGCTGTACAAAAGTAGAATAGGCTACTTTAACAGATGGTGAATTCTATGTCCTTGGATATAATCAAGTATATTGTAGTGAGGATTTCTTTTGTGTATACATTAGAATCACTATATATTTTCTGTTTTGGGTAGAGCTTCAAGTAGATGGTCATCACTGTCCCTTCCATCTCTAAAATTCTTTGATTCTGTTAAGTTGCATCAGATGATGTCCAAGATTTCTTCCAGGTATTACAGTCATCGATTTTATGAAATATTTTATTGAGTTAATCAACCTGCCCCAAAATGCTAGTGATCTGGTCTTTCTATTCCACTTATTCACAGATCAATGTCCTTTCTACTTGATGATGCATCAAATATTTTAATGAACTTTTTAAAATTACAATTAATCCTCTGGGAGGACAAAACCCATAGTCATGTGATATTCCTAGAAATTATTATTTTTTTAAGGAATAAGAACTTCAAAGCAAAATTTCAGAGGATGAACTTATGGGGAAAATACCTCTTACTTTAGAATAACTTTAGAATTTCCTCTGTATATTTTTTATGATTCTCTCAAATAACAGAAACAAATTCAATCCTGAACCCCCAAAGCCTGAAGTCCAGATTATGAGGCTACATAAAAGAAATTAAAAGAATTGGTCTAAACTGACTCAACACTCATTCTTAGAGCATCAATGCTGGAATCCTTCAAGATCATCATTATTGCAAAACCAATAGGACAATATCTTTACTGGCAAATATCCAGTGAGTTCAGTGCTACTTTCCATCACTTATTCAAATGTTGGTCTTCATAAAGCAAAGCAATTCATGTTGACATTTGGATCTTGCATTTCTGATTATAGCACATTGTAGATATCTAATTGAGCTGACAGAATACTTTGATGTCTAAAGATAAGCATTCTCTATCAATGCTTACTACCTTTTCTACTCTATGTCCTATTCACAAAAGCTTACTGAATGGTAATGCTAAAATTTTGCTAATAACTATGACAGGAAATAAAAGAAAATGTGTATTCCAGAATTCACATCTTGCCCTTTACCTCCATTTAGAAATTTTTGTTTTGTTTTTGTTATCTTTTTCATCTCCCTCACCTTCCTAGGATGAAAATGCGGTGACCAATCACAGGCCCATCTCACCACTTATTGGTACTGTAGTTTTTGGCCTGCTCTATTTCTGTCCCAAGCCAGTTCACTCCTTCTTAGGCAGCCACCTCTGCCCCCACCTCTCAAGGACTCAATATATTGGCACCATATTTAGAATAGGTGATTGGCTTAGCATTCTGCTTCTCAATACCCGAGCTCAAGTGATTCACTAACCTCAGCACCCCAATAGCAAGGACTACAAGTATGAACCACCATGCCCAGCTTCATTTTAGTTTTAGCTCCATCTAGTTTTAAGCAATTTTTAAAACTTTTTAAAATTTCCTTTCCTGGGATGCTATGTTCCATGTTCTGTTTTATTTGATTTTTTAATCTCTTACCTTCAAAAACAACTTCATCCCTGTCTCTGAAAAGTCTTAAATGTTATGGCCCTTGTATCTAGTAATTGTGTTTACATCATCTTTGAAAAAGGCACATAGTTAAGAGAAAAAATAGCCAAAACAGCTCAGTGTTTTTTGGCTTATTGTTTGAATATCTGAAGACATTGCATCTGGAAAGAATTCCATTAATTTGTGGCTAGCACCCATACATCAGCTCCAAGAGCTTCCAAGTAAACAGAGGGAAATTGGCATTGCTATCTTGGGGCAAGGAGCAAAGGAACATCGTGGTACAGACTAATCCAAGAAGAAAACATTAACCCAGATGTGAATAAGACAATGAATGAATTGTTCCTTAGAACTTTTCAACTCTTCAGGTTGTGAGCTACAATTATAATCACCAATATAGTCAAGCACTCACATAAGGTTTAAACCTGAAAATTACAAACCATGGCCTAGGAAACAATCATTTCTCCCTATCTCTGGGCCATAGAGCCATCTCAATTAAACTTAATCACTTAAACTGTTCCTAGGAAGCAACTCTGAAAATCATGAGGTCCCTTAAAAATGTACACAGACACTCAAACACAAACTAACCAGCACTTATCTGTAAGAGTGAACTAATCACAGGGGTTGCATAAGCTTGCTTTCACTTTTAATCAGAGAGGCAATCTTTCTTCTGATACAGCAAATATAATTTGTTTGCAAATTTACCAGAAAGGATTACAGCTGACTATTTTGAGCCTCTGACTTCAGAAGATTTTGTACGACTATTTCTTTTGCCTTTCCTGAGAAATACAGGGCATTGCATAAGCATTTGTTTTCTAGGTTACTCCATCACCTGCTTTAAGCTATTAAACAGATGAAGCAATGACTGAGTAGTAATAAAATTAGAGGTGGCAGATTGATTATTATACTTTTGCCCCGTTAGCCTGTCTCCAAAGTGCCAGATACAAAAATAGACTTTTGATGTCATTGATGTTGATTTCAATCACTGCACGACAACCCATTCTACGGGATCTTTGTTCATATCCTTCCCTAAGTTTATCATAGCAGGGCCACCCAAAGTGCTGGGATCCTTTTTGTCATTCTATTACCTTTGATAGAATGACAGTGGACTACACGGTTTGTGCATCAATTATCATTTGTCCTTTCCACATGAACTGTCCATCTTTTTTTTGCCTCAAATATTCCTTTGATGACAACCTTTACATTGCTTCTTCTTTGTATTTTCTTTTTGTAATGAGAGTCTCATCAAGCCCACCATTTTTTATCCATTGCCTTTTGCATGGTTTTATGGAAGTTCCTCTGATTATCATTTTAATTTCTTAGACAATATTCACTTCAACAATGCCAATGTGTCATCATGAAAATCCATTTGGTATGTAATTACTAGATTAAATTAAATTTAGATGTTGATAAGTCCTATGAAGCCAGAGTTCTACAAGAATAGATTTCAGGACATAGACAAATTTTAAAGAGAAAAATACTGCATCTTTATTATAATTTTTTAATGTACTCCTGTCTATTTTATTTTGTGCATTTAAAAAAATCAATATCCTGAAAAGAACTTCATAGACTTTACCAGAATGCTGAAGGTATCCTTTAACATATACACATACAGTTAAGAACTCCTATTCTAAAGAACATTTGCACTATCCAAATGTCTTTTAAAAAAATCAAAGAGAAAAAAGTACTTTTGGATATAGTTTATTTTAGGTTTGGAAGAAAAGGAAAATAAGAGATTGATCTAAATTTCTCTCACAGAAAAAAGAGGAGGTTACAAAAATTTCTCTAATACACTTCCATTGTTCTCATGGCTCCACGTCAACTATAATACATAATGAGATCTGGAAAGTTTCAAAATTCATATTTAGTCTAATTAAAAAGGGTTAATAAATGAAGTTAAAAGAATTTTGATAGCCTTCACCTCAAAGTCCCTAATTGTTAAATTCAATCCAATTATATTCAAAAAATATTTATCAAGCACCTACTAAAAGAAAAATATTCTGCTTAGGTGATCAAAATTCAAATACAAAAGGGGCAGATGGGTGGCTCAGTGGATTGAAAGTCAGACCCAGAGATGGGAGGTCCTGGGCTCAAATCTGACTTCAGACAGTTCCTAGCTGTGTGACCCCGGGCAAGTCACTTAACCCCCATTGCCTAGCCCTTACCACTCTTCTGCCTTAGAACCAATACGAAATATTGGTTCTAAGAGAGAAGGAAGGTTTTTAAAAAAATACAAGTACAAAAGCAAAGCTATTCTTGCCCTCAGGAAGTTTAACGTTCTACTTGAAGAATCAAAGAAATAGGAGATCAACAAATATAAAATATTTATATACAAAATAATCATAAAGTACTTTCCAGATCTGGGAAAACTACTAATGAAAGATGATCATGGAAGAATTCATGTGAAACATGAACTAAGACTTGAAGGAATCTAGGGATTCAAATAGGGGGCAGTGAGAAGTGGGAACATTCTGGTTATAGGAAACAAGCTATGCAAAGGCACCTAGAAGGTAGATAAATTATTGTATAAGGGGTACAAATATTCTATTCTGTCACTACCTTATTATGATGGCTTGGAAAGAGCTATCCAATTTTATGAAACAAGTCAAACAATTAGCATGCATTTATTAAGCACTTACTCTTTTTTAGGTTCTGTCTTGTGTCTGAAGGATACAAATAAAAATAAAAAACAAATAAAAAACAAACAAAAATAAACACACACACACACACACATATATATATATATGATATATACAGAATTAATTTCAGTAGATGTTAGGGAAGGATTTGATGACTTTTATCATAGATATAACTGATAATCCCAAAACTCATCTTACATAATTTATGGAACTGATGGTCATCTTTATTCCATTTAATTCTAGTACTAAGCCCTTTTTAAAATTTAGGTTTATTTTTCATTAAAAAATTAAAAGTTATGTTATTAATTATTCATCTAAAAGTATCTTGACACAGAAGTAGTACCAATGAAAGGAAGTTGCAGAGAGGTAAGTTTAGGTTTGATGTAAGGGAAAAAAAATGTTTCTCTGAATTAGAAGAAGGCAATAGAGGAATGGTCATCTTCCTGAGGTCGAAACTGCCTATTTAGCGGAGATCAGGAATTATAAATTCTTGCTGAGTATGCTATAAGAGGGATGATAGTCCAGATATAGGTTGAATTATATGGCCATTGAAGTCCCCTCCAACTCTTCCATTCTGATTTTTAACATGCCATTTCTATGTGAAAGAGCTACTTTAAGAAGATCAAAATAAAAATATGAATGAATAACATTATGTTTTGCTAAATTATAATTATCATCCTAACAGTGTTTTGGTGCAATGACCAAGGATATTCAAAGGGCAATTTGACCTCAATTCATTTTTATTTTTATACAAAGAAGCTTAACCAGGAGAGAGGGGAGTTTTGAAGACTTGAAACAATTCTACAAATTCTGGTTTAGAAAAGAAAAAAAAAATCCTAGCCAAGGGCCTTTTCCCTTAATGGCTAACCCACTAAGTATTTGATGGGAAATTTAATCAGCATGTTTCTAATTCGTTTTCACTCAGTTCATCCAAATTTTATTTTGTAAGAGCTATTTCATGCCCAAGTATCTTTTTTTTCCCCTTCTGGAACCTCTATTATGCCTTTCTTCTTAGAAATAGAATACCATATATTTGTGAGAAGTAAACAAGCTTGAACCACCCAGGATTTGAAGTAGACTTGTAATAAGACTACAATCAGTCAACAAACATTTATTAAGTACTTACTATCTGCCAATAGCTGTATTTTAGACATTAATGAGGACCTAAGTTGCCAAGATGTTGCCAAGATTTCATCTTACAAGTGTCATATTTCTAAAAAGTAAATAAAGTATTTTGTTATGCCTGTTTAAATGATATGTTAACAATTTAATTTTTATTCACATGTCTTCTATTATTGGTGGAAATTTGTTCATTCACTTAAAAATATTAAGAGCAATACTGTCTGAAATTGCAGCTTTCCCAAAGTCGTCATTCATATAAAGGCTAGGATATTTTTTCTTTCCTAAACCAGAATTTTCAGAAGAATTGCTGTTGACATGACTATCAAATGAACTTTTTTTCAGATATTTTTCCCTTCATCAAACTAGCCTCTGGTGAGTACTGGCCAACTATATACAGTTGGGAAATATACTAATAATAGCATTTCAAGATCAACGAGAAAGCCATCTAAATGTTAAAGTTGAATTAAAACTAAATAGAAAAATGTTAGTCCAGCAGTGAAGTGTCAATGATGTTTTGATTTCTTGAGAGTTCACAACAAAAGTATGTTAGCCCAAGTCATAATATTCCTAACTTCTATTAAAAAAAGATACTTCATTTATGTAAGCAATAACAACTAATATATTTATAAAATCTCTTGATTTTATTGCCATAGTATACAAATAAATTACAATCTCATTGACTTGCATGTTCTTTCCAATGATACAGGTGACCCTTTTTTATTATTATTAAATCTCAAAATTAGAAGAGATTTTGGAAAACAACAACTCTTACCTAAATCATGTATTCCTTCTACAAATCCATGTGAAAATATCCAGCAATGCGTAACTTCTTCTTTAGGCAGTCCACTCCACATTTAATGGGTCAGAGCTTTGGCCATGTCTAATGATTATAAAGTCTGCCTAGCCAAGATTAGAAGGAAAGCAGAAAATTGTGAATGTTACCTCCAGAGAATGTATTGAAAAATAAAAAATATATTTTATATATACATATCAGACTCTGGATGATCCCTTTTTGTGATATAGGAAGGGGAGAAAGAAGCTAAGACACATTCAAATAAAATCTATTAATAAAAAAAAGAACTGCTTGGATATTGATCAAAAATATTTATTAAATATTCCTAGTTTCTCCTAAATCAAAATACACTTGTTAACTTTAACTACTAGTTGTCATTACTAGCCTCTAATTTAATCCTATTTAGCAGGAAGGATTAGACTGAGAGTTAACTGCTTGCTCTGATGGTGATAGTATTGCTCTATGGTGACCAGGATTTCTATTAATTATAATTATATATTTATTTTATATATATAAAATAAAATATATATTATTATATAATTATATGTATATAATTATAATAATAAAGTATTAACTTCTCTTTGCTTCTCAGCAAATAATTGCTTATTCTTCAGATCTGCCTTTTGCCATCTCATCTGTCCAAAGTATATGGTTATTGTGAATTTTCCAAAACAGTGAAATGCCCATTCTATTAGAAGTCTCTCTTCTTTGATTCTGCTGAACTTCAGTAAGCCTAACCACATGACCTCAGGATAATGGAATTGATACCTACATAAATAAAACAACTCATGATCAGTTATATATAATATTTTGCCCTTGTCATAGAACAAATAAAAGAAATTGACACATACTGAAATACCCAAATTATAGATACTTCTCCTAGACCAGTGATTCCCAAAGTGGGCACCACCACCCACTGTGGGTGCTGTAGTGATCCAGGGGGGGCAGTGATGGCCACAGGTACATTTCTCTTTCCTATTAATTGCTATTAAAATTTTTAAAAATTTCCAAGGGGCTAAGTAATATTTTTTTTCTGGAAAGGGGGCTATAGGCCAAAAATGTTTGGGAACCACTGTCCTAGACCAAGGCAACTCTACTCTCACATCTAGCTATAGACTTCCTTGCAGCTAGGGTTTCTGAGAAATGAATTGATTTGTTGGTTTCAATATCTATGGCTTCTCCTAAGAATAAATAAATAAATGTGGACAATATGATATAGTTCCCAGATGGATCCCAGTACCAAGCTGTCCACTGTAGTCAGTTATTAAAAACAAGGCTCTGGACCCAAAATTCAGAGCATATGACATGAATTCAAGTTTGACTACAGACTGAAGGCCTTACCTCTGAAGCTTTTACATTTATTGTACTGTCTTGGGCATGAGAAGCTGCTTTTTGCCATAGTGAACTTATTGTTTGAGGAGAAGGGCAGAGGGACTAAATAACAGACCTAGATAATGATAGGCCTGGTACCACCACACTTCCCTGGTGGCTCTGATTTTGAAAACTTCAATTCAATTTTCTGCCAGCTGAAAACTACATGAAATCCTAATCATTGTCTCATGTCTAATCATTGACCTTGTCCATCACACCTCTCCCTTGCTGCTGGGTCTTATCTTCCACACTTCCTTTCTAATTCCTTATGGAGCTTCCAAAGCTTTGCCATTCCACAACTAGAAGGGATGACCAAAGAGAATGAAAGGTGCTACATGGGTATCACTCTGACTTCTATATGTATTTACACTTGCCAAGTTTATGATTGGATATTGCTTTCTTTTTTAGCCATCTGACTTCCAATATTTCATTTTGTTGTAAAATCTCTGGTTTGCTAGCTTGGTATTTCCTGGACCTTTACTTCTGGATATTTCCTGAGAAGATATAGCAAAAACACAAATATGAATATCCCCTCCCCCAACAACTGCAGGCACATCCTTCTCTATATCACCTTGATCCCTGAGGAAAGTAGTCTCAGTTTTGAAGTATTTTCAACAAAGTATTTGCCTTCACCAAGTTCTTCTTTTAATGCAACATGTTCAACAAAGTTGATCCTTCACATGGAAAGCCTGGCATTTTGTATGTTGGATCAATTCATTACTGGAATAGATCATAGGCTATGCTGATAAACCAGATTCAGCTGTTAAACTCTGGCCTGGACTCAGCATTCATGGACTCAGTTGCTCTTCCAGGATTCCGGTATTTCAAAACTCAAAAAGTCAAAGCCTAATCTGTCTCTAATATTCCTTCAACCAAGGCATGAAAGAAAAGACAAAACCAGATAGAAGCAGCATCAAGCCAATGAATACATTCATGGCTCAATATTGGTAGAGTGAGTAGGCCACTGGTGCTACTTTTCTAAGAAACAATAGTGTCAAGATCTTTCCCTCACTCAGAAAGCCATTCCTGCTTGTTCTCTTCACTGTACATAAGGGAAGAAAAAAGAACTGAGTTGCCCCAAATTGATTCTTCGTACCTGCTGGGGACTAAGAAATTAGATTGGATAGCTAAACCCTAAGTTGAACCCTAATAGGGATAGGGATAGGAGCACAGAATGAATCTGTGATCTCATGGGTACAGGAAATTTCTACAAATGCAAATGGGCACCTCCTCTATAATTTATAGACTTAGAGAGCTACCTCACCGAATTGGGGGGTTCTGACCAAAAGCTAATCAAATGTGTTTCTTTATCATGTAGCTAGACAAAGAGAAACAGTCATGGCTATGGATGCTTTGAAATGCAGACGAGTGCCTTCCATGACATGACATTACACATCTTCTGAAGGAGGCCCTCCATATGTAGTGATCTCGCCCCTTACAAGAGTAATTTGCACAACTATCTTTGATTTACATCACAATAAGCCCATGTATACACATTCTGTAATGCTGATGAAGTCAAATATAAAGTGAAATACCAGATTGGTTTATGTTGTCAATGATTTAAGTTCTGGCAACGTATATAAAGCTTTCTATTGAAGGAATCTATGTAAGAATTAAGAACATTGGCCCTAAAGATAGAAGACTTGAGTTCTAGCCTTAGATATTCCATTTTCTATCTATCTAACATTCAGGAAATCACAGAGCCTTTCTTTTGCCTGAGATCCTCACATATAGAAAGGTAAAGTTTGTATAACCTACCTTTCAGAGCTATTATGTAAACAAACTAGATAATGGGTATAAAGCACTCATTAACCTATAAAAAGCCAATTTATTTTGAAAGACCTGTGTTCAAGTCCTCCCTCTAACACATGCTGGTTTAGTGACCCTGGGCAAGTCCTTTAACCCTTCAATTAGGTGAGGCTGCTCTCTAAGACTA
Organism: Gracilinanus agilis; assembly: GCF_016433145.1. Classification (NCBI taxonomy): domain Eukaryota; kingdom Metazoa; phylum Chordata; class Mammalia; order Didelphimorphia; family Didelphidae; genus Gracilinanus; species Gracilinanus agilis. Next base: position 125,201,041 of record NC_058131.1, on the reverse strand, counting down.
TAAATTATAGAGGAGGTATCAATTTGCATTCATAGAAGTTTCCTATACCCATGACCTCTCAAATTCATTCTCTAACCTCCCACCACATTAGGGCTGAACTCAGATTAGCTATCCAATCTAATTTCTCAGTCCCCAACCATTTCAGTTATCTTGAGACTACTCATTACATCTAATTACCACAGATCTAAGTCCATTGGGGGTGACAATTGTAATTTTGGCATAAATCATTGAATTCTTTTTTTTTTTTAACTACAGAGTTCTTATTTGACACCCATTATTGTATCCTCCAAAAGTGAAAAGATTGACTACCTCTAATTTTTATCCTCTATAAATCTTTTGTGTGCATAGTTGTTTAAATATTGTCTCTGGAGTGAGAGTCAGGCCTAGAGACAGGAGGTCCTAGGTTCAAACCTGGCCTCAGCCACTTCCCAGCTGTGTGACCCTGAACAAGTCACTTGACCCCCATTGCCTACCCTTACCAATCTTACACCTATGAGACAATACACTGAAGTAGAAGGGTTTAAATAAATAAATAAATGAACGAATAAATAAATAAATAAATGAATAAATGAATGAATGAATGAATGAATAGATAAATAAATAAACAAATAAACAAACAAATAAATAAATAAATGTTGTCTCTCCCATTAGACTTTGAGCTCCTTGAGAATGGAGACCATTTTTTGCCTTTCTTTGTATCTTCAGTATTTAGCAAAATGCCTGGCATACTCTAGGACAGCTTTGGAAAAGACATGGTACACATGCAAAGCCAACACTCAGGGAGCTGCTCCAATCCCCTTCTTCCCACAGTGGAGGACATTTTTTGCATGCCCTACCCCTCTGTCCAGCAGCCCAAAGCAAGCACTTCCTCCTTCAACTCTCTTCAGTAATGCAGGGGCTTACAGATAGCTTGAATTTGCCCTTTGGGCACTCAGGCTCTGAAAAGGTTCACCTACCCTTCATCTAGACACTTAATAAAAGCTTTTTAACTAATGATCACTGGTAAACTTGAGATAACAATAACCTTCTACCACCAGTTTACTCACCAAATTTCTCCCATTGCAATATATTCAGTGGGTAATCATGTAACTCATGTAGATCATAAACATTTCCAGCTCTTGCAATACATTACACTTAACATGTAACTATGGGAATAAGGGACTACGGGAAGGGCAATATGAGAATTGTCCTAAACCTCTCTTTGATTTCTGTAAGGAGACTTGTGCTTTTCTTAACCTCACACATTCATTGGCATTGGTACAGCAAATATTCCATTTTTCTTTTTGAATTAAAAATAAAAGTCCCCCAGGGAAATTATGCAATGGGAAATAGCCACTTCAATAAACTTGGCTCACACATTTTATTGATTATGGTAAATCTAATTATTACAGTAAAGCCTGGGTTAACCCAAAATTTTATCCCTTACATGCTCAAATGATATATGTTTCTTCCTATAGGGGCCTTACCTGCCTGATTAAAGACTTTTAAAAAAATAAACAAATCTAGGAAACAGACCATACTAATTTTTCCATAATTATCTAGATAAACATCCCCAAGGCTTGATAGCTATGTTCCTGAACAGCCCTATTCTAATGGAAGCTATAAAGGATAACACCTGCCAAATGTAATTTCAAACAAATTTGAGATTAAAACTATGCCACAGGAGAAAGACTATAAAGAGTTTAGACTCCAGTCACCTTCCTCAATAATGTCACAGTGACAATCTGGTGCCCTGGAGTGAGTACCAGATTCAAAGTCAGAGGTCTTGGGTTTGAATTTCAACTCTGTCAAATATTAAACTGTACAACATTGAGTAAATTACTTGATCTCTCCAGGTTCCAGATTCATCATGGGCAAAATGAGTTAGACTAAGAAAAACCTAAGGTTCCTTCCAGTTTTGAACTTAAGACATAATGATTCAACACAGTGGGAAAAGTACTAGTTTTAAAAAGAAAGAAACAAAAATTGTTTAAGTGCCTATTAGGTATGAGATACTTTGCTAACTGAGTGCCTTACAAATATTATCTGCTTTTATGATACATTTAAAACCAGTGGAATTGCTCATTGATTTCGGGAGCGGGGAGGAAGACGGTAGGGGAAAGAACATGAATCATGTAACCATGGAAAAATATTCTAAATTAATTAATTAATTAAATATATTAAAAATCTATTACTTGCTTTTATCCTTACAACACTACTAGAAGGTAAATGCTATTCTTATTCTGATTTTTATGGTGGAAGAAATGGAGACAGACAGAAGTTAAGTCAGTTTCCTGGGGTCGTATAACTAATAAGTGTCTAAGGCTGGATTTGAACTTGTCTTCCTGACTGCAGTCTACTTTGAAACCTAGCTCCCTCGATTTTAGTCACAGAAATTGGGTTTGAATTATTACCCTACCATTTAGCAACATACACTTGGCCATGTCACTTACCCCCTCTGACTCTTTTTTCTTCATTTATAAAATATGAGAGTTTAATTAGATGGTTTCCAAAGACCTTTCCAATTCTGACACCACATTTCAATGAGTTAGCTAGAATAGAATATCAATGTGATTTTATGCTGCTGTCCTTTAAAATGATCTCTATAACTTGGTCCTGTAGTTGAATCTAAATTCATTTTACCTGTTGCCAAAAGGAACAATTGCGGCATGAAGATGAAAACAAATCTCATTTTCAAGAGAAATGAAACCACTATCTGGTAAATGACTTCCCAGTCAAACCTAATTACATTTGATTGAGCATGTATATACATTATTTGACCTTTTGTATCAAGAAGGTACAGTGCAGTGCAGTAATGGCAAACCTATGACACACGTGTCAGCACTGACACACATAGCCATTTTCAATGACACGGGGTTGCATGCGGCCATATACAGAGAAGTATGGGGCCGCATGCTGAGGATGAAACATTTGCTGTAGTGTAGTGTAGACACTCTGTGCACTATAGATGACAATTCTACCTATATTTATTTACCTATTTTGATTTATTAAATATAGTTATATGTTACAATTATACATTTTTGTTATTTAAACTGTAAATATCACAAAATTATGGGTTTGTTTTTTTTCTTGAAGTGACACACCACCCAAGTTATGCTTGGTTTTTTTGGCGAGTTTTGACACACCAAGCTCAAAAGGTTGCCCATCACTAGTATCGTGGAACTCTTCCTGGACAAGGAAATAGAACATTACCAGCTTCTCCATTTATTAACCAGGTGAGACTGAGCCAACAACTTAACCCCATGGAGCCTTAGTTTCTTCATTTACAAAATAAAGGTAATACTATCATGCTATCTACCTCACATTCTTTTTGTCAGAAAAATGCTTTGCAACCCATAAAGCATATATAAATGTTAGTTATTTAATATCAAATGCCTACTAAGAACTAAGTAAAGTATACAAAATAAGGGTATAGCTTAGTGGATAACAATCTAATCTGGGTTTTAGAGTAAAATCCAGGTTCTATAACAGATGTACTTCTCTATGGAATTCCTTCACTATAGAGACTATATTCCTAGAATGTGACTTCATCATCTTGTCAAGAGTCCTTTTAATTTAGAACAATAAATGTGAGAAGAGGTCATTTAGTTGAAATATTTCATTTGACAGGTGAAAATACCGAGATAGTCTTTGGGGATCTCCTCACTGTTATACTGAAACTGGCCAGACGTGAATAATTTAACAAAACCCTCCTGGTATAAAAAAGAAAATAATATGTCAGACATTTTGCATGGCTATGCCATGATGCCCTTCTGCTGAACAAAAGTTGCTGGTGTTCAAATACTATTTCTCTTTTCTACTCCAAGTTCTCTGAGGTTACTTTTGAAGCTAGTTGGAGGTCTGTGGAAGGAAAAAGCATATTATAAAAGGAGACCCATTAAATCTGCGACCATGTAGAAGTACAGATTCACATTGCTAAGTTTCAAGACTTCAAGTGGCTGATGACCACATTAAGATGGATGTCCTATTGTTCTATGAAACCCCAATTAAAGAGACAGATTGAGGCCTACAGCCTCAGGTTCTTGGCACTCAATTTCAATTTGGTGGTAGGCCATTTTCCATTTGGGAGCTGTTGTTTTATTTCCATATTAGCTGTTCTGTTTTCAGAATAAGAACAAATAATCAACAGCTCTTCTGGTGGCATCGTGGTGGGTGGTGCTCCCCATTCAGTTATCTGGCTCTTTTTGGGATTATGAAACTTGCCCCATGTCATTTGAATTTCTCTTTATGGTGTAAAAGATGGGGCACCAGGGATGTTAAAATATAACCTTCATTCCATCTTCAAATCCTCCAGCCCTTCCTGCTAGGTCCAACACTATATGTAACTAATACTAAATAATCTTCCTCACAACATTGGCAATAAACCAAAAATTAGTTGGGATTTTTTGTTTTGTTTTGTTCTTGTTTGGGAGATGTGGTTCCCCCCAGCTCCATATCATAACACATTATAAAAGAGTTCTAGGTTTAAAAATGCAAAATTGCTGTTCTCTTCTAGATTCCGCAACTTGGACTTCCAGGCTAACATGGCAGCAGAGTAGAAGGAAGAAGCAAAGTATAAAAATCAAAATTAGACAAGTGAAGGGGCTCTGCCATGGGTCACAGCCTTGAAGGTAGGCAGTTTGGGGGCATTTCCACACTATAAGGGGGGTAAACAATACCTACCAAAACCGAGCTAATCACCCCTCCCCCACACCACCTATCATGCCAGAGTCAGAGCAAGGACTTAGGCAATCTCTAAATTCTTGGGGGGTGGGGGGGAAGGCTAAGGGCAACCACAGACTTACCCCTGAAGGTAGTGCAAGGACTTGGCAGCAAGACTTGGGACCTGAGGCTAAAGAACTGGGAGAGTGGAGTGCTGGGCACTGAGCATGGAGCGGGAATGCAGAGAGAAGGCAGACCCAGCCTGGTAATAATAGACTCAATAGAGACTGGAAAAATAACCACAAGGCAAAACTCTTTAAAGTTCACTACACCAAGATCCGTCTGCCCACCTCACTCAGATTTCTGGCTGGGAAGTCAAAGAAAAAAAATGAACACTGCAATGGCCACCAACACAAAGAAGCTACAACTCACAAATACCAAAAGAAATAAACTGATACAGAAAAAGCCTTTGACTTTTGATAACTTCTATGGAGAAAAGGAGCAGAGTACAGAAGTCACAGCAGAGAGTGACAAACAAGCAAACACAACCAAACTTTATAAAAAAAAAATGGAAATTGGTCACAAGCTCTCAAGGAACTCGAAAAGGAGTTTAAGAACCAAGTAAGAAAGATAGAAAAAAAATGGGAAGAAAAGTGGGAAATAGAAATGAAGGTAATTCAAAAAGAAAATAACAGTTTAAAAGACACAATCTCTGGGGCTTCTGGGTTAAGATGGTGGCAGAGTAAAAAGCAGCTGCTTAACCTCTCCTAACCAAAACATATAGGACTCCTCAAGGGGACATAAAAACAAATCCAGATGAACGAAGGAACCCCACAATAGGGCGCAGCATTGGAGGTACGTGGGAACGGGGCATTTCCATGCTATAAGGGTGTGAAATAGCTCTACTAAAACTTGAGCCAAGTAACCCCCTCCCTCCCACACACCACCTACAGGACCAAAGCCAGTGCACAAGAGTTAGAGCAAATTTGGGGCACCCATTAAGTCCTTGGCCTGTCCTGAGAGTAACAAGACTTAAGACCCCAATAGGCTAAAGAACGTGTGGACTTTGAACACAGACCCTGAGCGTAGGCGCAGTCACAGCTGCAGACGCGGATGCTGAGCACAGGCTCTGACCGTGGGTGGGGACCCAGTTCAGAGGGGTGTATGACTGTGGAATCAGTGCCCTGAGACTATTAAAGGAGCTTTGGGCAGAGGAACAAGCAAGGGGACCACCAGGAGGCTTGACCCTGAGAACAACCAGACCTGAGACCTCAGGAGCTTAAAGAGCGCAGATAGACCCTGAGTGTGAGGATAAAGATGAGAGGGCATGTGGCTCACAATGGCAAGCCAGAGACAAGAACCCCAGAAGAGAAAGATCAAGAAGAAATCTTTAACACTCGAAAACTTTTACACAGAAAAATCCAGACAATAGAGCAAACAGCAGAGGAGAACAAACAAGTAATCATATCCAAACGTTCCCAAAAAAATGAAAACTGGTCACTAGCTATTGAAGAATTCAAATATGAGATTATGAGAAAGATGGTAGAGAACAGGCAAGAAAATAATAGTTTAAAAGGCAAAATTTCACAATTAGAAAGTAAGGCTCAGAAATCAAATGAATTGATAAGCAAATTGAAGACCAGAAATGACCAGCTGGAAGCCTTGAAGAATCAAACAGACTGGATTCAAAAGGAAAACCAAAAGATTCTAGCTGAAAACCAGTCTCTAAAGGCTAGAATTGGGCAATTAGAAAAAGATGCCCCCAAATCAAAAGAATTGATAAGCAAATTGGAGACCAAAATCAAACAGCTGGAAAATAGGATAGACCAAATCAAAAAGGAAAATCAAAAGAATATAACAGAAAACCAGTCTCTAAAGACAAGAATTAGGCAAGTAAAAGCCAATGATCTCTCAAGACAACAAGAATAAATAAAGGAAAGTCAAAAGAATGATAAAATAGAAGGAAACATGAAATATCTCACTGAGAAATTGACAAATCAAGAAAACAGGTCTAGAAGAGATAATTTGAGAATCATTGGTCTTCCTGAAAAAGCAGAAATTAATAGAAATTTGGACTCCATACTAAAGGAAATTATTCAGTAAAATTGCCCTGAAGTTCTACAAGAGGGCAATATAGAAATTGAAAGGATCCATAGATGGCCCTCTACACTAAACCCTGAAAAGACAACCCCCAGGAATATAATAGCCAAATTCAAGAGCTTCCAAGGAAAAGAAAAAAAATTTACAAGAAGCCAGAAAGAGACAATTCAGATATCAAGGAGCACCAATCAGGATCACACAGGATCTGGCAGCCTCCACACTACAAGACTGCAAGGCTTGGAATATGATATTCAGAAAGGCAAGAGAACTGGGTCTACAACCAAGCATCACCTACCCATCAAAACTGACTATATACTTCCAGAGGAAAGTATGGGCATTCAACAAGATAGAAGATTTCCACAGATTTGCACAGAAAAGACCAGGACTAAATGGAAAGTTCGATATCCAACCACAAAAACCAAGAGAAACATGAAAAGGTAAATAAGAAACAGAGGGGAAAGAAAGAAAACTCTTATTTTTAAATTTGCCTCTTTAAGGGCTTCAATAAGATCTAATTATTTGTATTCCCATATGGAGAAATGTTATGTGTAATTCTCTGTAGTGAACTCTATTCACTATTATAGTATCCACTATTATAGTAATTAGAAGAATTATTCAAGGGAGAGGTTGGAGTACTAAATGGTGTAAGATGATAAGGGGGTGGGTGGGAAAGAGTGGGGTAAATAGTAGAGGACACCAAGAGAAACTTGAATGAATAAGAAAAATAGGATATTCTATTACACCCAAAGAGGGCATGAGAAGGGGAGGGGATGAATACTATTATAAGAAGGAGAGGAAGAGAGCATTAAGAGGTAATACTTAAACCTTACTCTCAGTGGAATTAACCCTGAGAGGGAAGAGTAGCTATATCCATTGAGATATAGAACTCTATCTAACCCTACTGAGAAAGTCAGAAGGGATAAACCAAGGGGAGCAGGGGAGTGGGGAGGTCAAAAAAGGGAGGGGAGGAGAAGAGAGAGAGAATTCATTAGGCCTTAAAAATAAAAAGAGGGGAATAACAAGGGAGAGGGTAAAAAGGATAGTAAATCAAGGGAGGGGACAAGGGTCACTGGTTTAAAACAAATCACTGGTTTAAAAGGAAATAACCTAAGAAGAAGGGGTAGAACTAAAAGGGGATACCAAAATGCTGGGGAATACAAAACTGATAATTATAATTCTGAATATGAATGGGATGATTGATTATACTAAATTAAAAGGTTTTTGTACAAACAAAAACAATGCAACCAACATCAGAAGGGAAACAACAAATTGGGAAAAAAATCTTTATAACAAAAAACTCTGACAGGGGTCTAATTACTCAAATATACAAGGACTTAAATAAATTGTATAAAAAAAATCAAGCCATTTCCCAATAGATAAATAGGCAAGGGACATGAATAGGCAATTTTCACATAAAGAAATCAAAACTATCAATAAGCACATGAGAAAGTGCTCTAAATTTCTAATAATTAGAGAAATGCAAATTAAAACAATGCTGAGGTATCACCTCACACCTAGCAGATTGGCTAAATGACAGTAGGGGAGAGTAATGAATTTGGAGGGGATGTGGTCAAATTGGGACATTAATGCATTCCTGGTGGAGTTGTGAACTGATCCAACCATTCTGGATGGCAATTTGGAACTACGCTCAAAGGGCTATAAAAGATTGCCTACCCTTTGATCCAGCCATACCATTTTTGGGTCTGTACCCCAAAGAGATCATAGATAAACAGACTTGTAAGAAAATATTTATAGCCATGATTTTTGTGGTGGCAAAAAACTGGAAAATGTGGGTATACCCTTCTATTGGGGAATGGCTGAACAAACTGTGGTGATGGAATATCATTGTGCTAAAAGGAATAATAAACTGGAGGGATTCCATGTGAACTGGAAAGACCTCTAAGAATTGATGCACAGTGAAAGGATCTGAGCCAAAAGAACATTGTACACAGAGACCAATACACTGTGGTAAAATAGAATGTAATGGACTTCTGTACTAGAAGCAATGCAATGATCCAGGTCAATTCTGAGGGACTTGTGGAAAAGAACCCTACCCATATTCAGAGGAAGAATTACAGGAGAGGAACCAAAGAAGAAAAGCAACTGCTTGAATACATGGGTTAAAGCAGACATGATTGGGGATGTAGACCCAAAACTACCACCCCCATGCAACTATCAATAATTTGGAAATGAGTCTTGATTGATGACACATGTTAAAACCAGAGGAAACACGCATTGGCTATGGGGGAGGGGGTGACTCGGGGGGAGGGGAGGTCTGAAGGGAAAAGTAGGAACATGAATCATGTAACCATGATAACTTTTCTAAAAAATAAAAATTATTAAAAAAAAAAAAAAGACAATCTCCCACTTGGAAAAAGAAGCACAGAAATCACATGAAGTAAAAAGCAAATTAGAGATCAGAATTGACCTGCTGTAAGCCATGAAAAGCAGATTCTACAACTAACTAGTTGTATATTTGATGTTGAATCAACTACCTGTCTTGTTTTCTTCATCTATAAAGTGGGTATCATAACTATCCCACTTTCTTTTTACATGTTAAATGGATAGTATATGTCAAAGCATATCAAAGTATTTTGTGAAAAAATAAAACATTATACAAATAAAAGATATTGCAATATTTCCCAGCTTTTTTCTCTAAGTCAATTTCCTCATAAAGATAACTCATTCTCATCATAATGAAATTCTAAAGCACTATTTATTTAAACTCAATAAACAACTATTAAATGGCTACTATGTACAATTGTGATTGTCCTAGGCACTGAGAATTCAAAGGCAAAGAAGAAATAGTTCTTTTCCCTCAAGGACTTATAATGTATATACAAAGAAGCATAAAGTATACACAAAGTAATTTCAAGAAGGATAAAGTATTAATAACTGTGGAGTGAAGGGGAAGTAAGGAAAAATCTCATGTAGGAGTTGGCCTCTGAGATGTTCTTTCAAAAAAACATATGGTTTCTAAAACTTTGAAGGGAGGAAAGAGGACTCTCATTACACAAGCAGAGAAGCAATTAGAGAAAGGAAAAGAGTGGAAACATGTTGACTGCAGAGAATAGTGAGGAGGCAACTTTGATTAGAATGAAGCAAGTATGAAGGGAGATAATATGGAAGGCTATAAAGGTGGGATGGTAAACAATTAGAAGGAGCTTATTATTTAAAAGGAAAATATTTCATGTTTTATCTTAGAGACAATGGGAAACCATCAAATATTTTTCAGTAATGGCATGGCATCATTATATTACTTATTTGGAAGCTATATGAAGGGTATATATGGGAAAGAAAAGAACAAAGAAAGGCAGACCAAATAGACTAATATAGTAACTCAGGCAAAGAATGAAAAACTGGGTAAATGGAAAGAAGAACACAGATTCTAGAAATGTTATGAAGATAGGATTGATAATACTACTATAATGAGTGACTTGGATTTGAGGGAAAGGCAAAGTTAAGGATCACAACAAGGTTTCCAACTTGGGTAATAAGAAGGATGATGATATTCCCAACAGAAATGGGGAAACTTATATGTGATTGAGTTTGAAGGAGAATATATTTCAGGCCTCTAGAATATTAAGGGATAAAGTATAGCAGGCATTTGGTAATATGGAACTATGATAAACACACACAAATACATATATATGTATATGTGTATAAGCATGTATAAATATATATATAATTTGTATATGTATGTAAAAATATGCATGTCATCTATATGGGATAATATTCAAATCAATAGAAACTATCAGGAAGACAGTATATAAAGAGATAACAGAAGAGAGCCCATGATAAGAGACTTGCAAAATTACCACAATTAGTAGGCAAGGAGAAAAATGATGACTTAGAAAGGAAGCTAAAAAGGAGTAGTCAAATGGAGAAGTGGATCATTGAAAGAAAGACTGCCCAGAAAATCACTGGATTACCACATCAAAGACTACATTCATATTGGTTAAGAAGTATGAATGGGGACAGCTAGGTAGCTCAGTGGATTGAGAGCCATACAAAGAGACAGGAGGTTCTAAGTTCAAATCTGGCCTCAGATTTCAGAGGGGGCCCCTGAAATGTTCTGGCCCTAGGATGTTATTCCTAATCTGACAAATACAATGAGTAGGATACAATATGATGAAACTTCGAAAGAGTTGCCTTAGAAACAGACTGACAGATGAGCATTTCCTTTCCTTTGGTCCCTTCTTCAAAAAGTTTGCCCATCATTGGTATAGACAAACCTTTGTAGAATTTTGGCCTGAAAAAGAAGTATAGCATAATGACTTGAGAAAAGACAGGATCAAATGATGGTTCCTAAGGATTTATGAGTCCCAGTAATAGTTTATAGGCAGTGGGAAGGATCCAGAGGCTGTAGAGGAAATAAAGATGAAAGACAAAAGAAGTGATTGAGATGGCCAGACCCCTGAAGAGAGAGGAGGGGATGGAAGGAAGAACATAAGTAGAAGAGTTATCCTTCAATGAGAATAGGTCCAATACTTTATCATAGCCAAGAATAGGAGGGGATAATGGTAATAATTAAAAGAGATTCTGAATTGTGGAGAAAGAAGAATCAACTCTAGAAGTAATCTTTATTTTTCCAATAAAGAAAACAGACAAGATCTTCTGATGAGATAGAATGGGAAGAGGAAATAAAATATCCAAAATCAGTGGCTTTACCTTAGCAATACTTTAAGTGAGCCCTTTGTTTAGCTTGAAAATATTTCTGTTAAACAAAAATTTCCTTTTGATAATATTTTTATAATAGAATTTAGCTCGCATTATAATACAGTCCACCTTTAAAGATCAACTCCCATCATATTGCTCTTTGCTTATGTTTTGTTTAAAGCTGTTTAATGCCAATCTTTCTTCAAATCTTCATTTAGAACACTTTTGAACTGATTTCAGATAGAATCTGTTCTATTCCACCAGTTTATAAACTCTTTCAGCAACTCATGCTCTTTGAGAAAAGGAATCTGTCATCTGGTAAATCTAGTAGCTGTTCTGTGTCATATACAGCTTACAAAGAATATTACTCAATGAATGTTTGTTGAATGAATGAATGAGTGTTTTATTTAAACTACAATTATCCTTTGTCCACAGACAGATTTCCTTTGGTCCCAGCTTTGTCTCCTTAGGACTAAAGGTCAAATTTTGTGTGGGGGATAATGGAGAATGTTAGCCACAGGACCCTGGAGTGGCTGGAACAATCCTGCATAATTCAGAAGCAGGTTATTCTAATTTAAGAAATGTTGAGCAAGGTATACTGGTTCAGGTTTGTTCAGAAGTTGGGTTTTGGGGGGGGGCGTTGTCACTGATATTTCAAAAATTTCCATTATTAAGATACATTTGTTGTTTTGCCCCCTTTACTTTCCTCAAACTGTTATTTTAGTTATATTTTTCATGTGCAGGCAGGCCAAGATCAGCCTATTCTCTCAAACCACTTTCTGCCACAGCAAGAAGATAGAAAGAACTCTAAAGTATACCTTGTCCAAGGACCATACCTTTATTCTTCTAGTCTTTAAGGTCATCGCCTTATTCTACCTGACTTGCTGGTTTCCAGACTTTTGCCTGACTTGATGTACTATGACTTCCTGATTTCTAGACACAGATTTCCAGATTTTAGGACTGACCACAAATACTATGTACTCTCTAATAATTATTTGTCCTCTTAGTCTTGATCTCCTCCTCTTCACCCCAGACAAGAAGACCTCATGAAATTTGGACCTTTGACTTATCTTCTAATTAGCATCTTATAAGTGTCTCCGACAGACTGGAGATTTAAGCAAAGATTTAAGACTTTAGAAAAAATTTTAAAAGTCTGTGTGTATATATGTATGCTATCTCTGAGGGACACATTTTGGATACTCCAGAAAAAAGAATTACCCGAAGCTGTGCTACTTATAGCTCCAACTTTATGACATATGCCTTAAGCTTGAACCCACTTTACCATGTACTTTTTATTCATTTATGAAAGAATTTTATTATTTATTACTTATTCATTTATGAAAGAATCTTGGTGAAATGTTTGTGCCAAATATTGCTGTAGCAAAATGCTCCTTCCTTAAATATAATTAAGTCCAACTGACTAAATAATATTCTCTGATAACCATTGAAAAACATACATCTACATTGCTTAAAGTAGATTAACTATTTAAGAAAGGAAGCTCTTTTCACTTAGACATCTTCAGGCTCCTCCACATGAATTTTGTTCTTTATAAAATCATTTAGGTATATGATGATAACAAATAATACCCAAACCACCAAAAGGCTAATATTGAGGTCTAGGTATTTATATTTTACTGTGGGCATTCTGTCATGGGTAGGATTGCCTTTCAGCACTTTTTATCTAATCGAAATTGAAAGGAGCATACTGGCTTTAGAATTGTTCTATTCCGTGGAGGAAACTGTTCATTCCAAAAACTAATTATTCCAGTCACAGACCCTTAAGTGTACCTCAGTTTCCAAGACCTAGACAGAATTCTGGTTGGTTTGAGAAAGCAGAATTTGGGTGCTTCAGTTTCTATTGTTTAATGGATTTCCAAAAAGACATTTCCAGAAGTTCTGAGAAAGGAGAGGGAACGAGATTCATTCATAATTCATTTTGGAGAATTTGTTTTTCTTTGAGCTTCTGTGATATCAAGAAAAAATACACGTGGAAAGCACATTGCCACTGAGTATTTTTATAAAGAATTAGCTAGTCTCATTGCAGATCATAAATAAAAATCATTACACAAGGTCATTAAACACTGTAAACACTTCCTCATGACATCTTGACATATCATAAATACACCATAAACAATTATATGCCCTAAATGATCTCTCCTCATTCCCATTCATCAAGTAAAGTGAGAGAAATTTCAGAAGGAAAGAATAAGTTTCATATTTTGATGATCTGTATTCATAACTTCTTCTGAAATTCTGTGCTTTTTATGCTCAAATATACTTCATAATGTCCTGGGATAGTCACAATTGGATATGTTTTCATCTGTAAGGCTTAGAAAATGACAAAATTATGTCTGGCTTGTAGAGGTTACAAAATAATATATAAACACCTATAATATATATTATAAATTTCTATGTATATAGTTTATATGATACGTTGTATATGCAGCATATGTGCATCAATATATAAATAATATACTCCTCATCTGCCTTGACTTTTCTATAGCATTTAACACTGTTGATAAACTCTTCTCCTTTTATCCTTCTAGCTGTACCTTTTAGATTTCTATCCTGGCTCACTGTGCCCTCCTATCTCTTAAAAATAAGTGATCCCCAAGATTGTTCTGGGCCTCTTCCCTACTGTATAAACCCCTCGTTGGCAATCTCATTTCTTCCACTGGATTCAAATTCCACTTCTATGCACGAGTCCAAAGTTTATACGTTGCCAAATTCTCCTGTATTTTTCAGGTTTCAGTCTCCAGCTCCTGATTTATACATTTACCTGAATGTCTCTTTGGCATCTGAAAGTCAACATACCCTAAACACAAATTGAAAAACTGTAATACAATGGAAAGAGTACAAATTCCAGGATCTGAAGACCCTGGTTAAAATCTGAGCTCTGCATCTATGACCTATGGGACTTTAGATATCACTTACTCCCCCTGGGCTTTAATTTCCTAAAGCATAAAATGAAGGAATCAAATTGAATTAAATTGGTCTTGTAATCTAATGATCTCTGGAGGGAGGGGAAAGAAATGATCATCTTCACTCTTAGAGATCCCCCTGCTCCCAACTTCTCTCTTCTGTTGAGAGTGTCACCATCTTCCCAGGCATCCAGACTTAGAAGCTTAGTCATCTTTGACTTTTCCTCTCTCTCAATCATCATATTGTGAAGAGAGTTTTTGTTAATTTCTCCTTTTATATATTTAAGAGGAAAAGGAGTAATAATATTTTTCAGTGAGAGCCCCTGCTGCACAGTTTGACAGTTAGAGACCCTCTGCTGTGCCACTTGGCAGTTGGTGACAGTTAGTGACAGTTAGAAGGGTGTGGGTGAGTATGGTTTGTAAGATGCAGATGATCGGAAAGGGCTTTGGTCTCTGGTTCTCCTGGGAAGAGGGTGTGTGACCAGCACTCTCTCTGGTTGGAGGCAGAGAGACAGAATAAGGCCTTAATAACCTTATTGATCATTGATAACTTGGGTAGACAGGTGGATAGATAGTGGTTATATTATTAGATAGAGAGAATAGGAGAGTAGGTGAGGGCTTCAGCCTAGCAGAAGATGCTGCCCTCTGAGGTAGAGAGATGTAGGGTTTTTTAGAGATATTTAATTAGGATTGGGATCTTTGGTATAGTTATAATCTATTATAAGATTGCTAGCACTTTCCTCCTTCCTATTTCCTATACATATTTCCTAACAAGAAACTAAGCATTTTGCATTAAATAAACTGCTCACTGGCTTTCAATCAAACTCCTGCCCCCCAAAATTTAACCCTTCACAGGCTGAAGCCAATTGCCAAACCTTTGTCAATCCTGCCTTCACATTATCTGTCAGAATCCATTCTTTCCTTGCTAGTAGCATAACTCTATCTAAAACTCCCATAACCTCTCACCTATACTATTGTAAGGTGGTATTTGAATTAAATCTTAAGGGAAACAAAAGATTCTAAGAGGTGAAGATAAGGGAGGAACTCATACAAGGGAGAGTCAGCCAGTGAAAAAGCATGCAGTCCTTCCCTTCCCTCAAAGGTCATTTCAACTAGTGATACTCTCAATTTTTTTCCTCTTACCTTCCTCAAATTTCCTTTTATTGCTTTGTTATTTTTTCCTTTGACCCAACCACACTTTTTCTTCTGTATACTTTCATTTTTATCTTTGCAAACCCAAAACTTAGTATAGTGTTTGAACTATTAAAGTTGATTATTAAAGTCTACATTTTGTAATAGATACCATTCTAGGCCTGAAGCCAGGAAGACCCAAGCTCAAATCCAGCCATAGACACTCACTAGCTATATGACTCTGGGCAAGTCACTTAACCACTCTCTGTCTCATTTTCCTCAACTATAAAATGGAGATAACAATAACACTTATCTGGCAGAGTTGCTGTGAGGATAGAAATAAGGTGATATTTATTAAATGCTTTCTAAATCTTAAAGTTCTATACAAATGCTAGGTATCATTATCATCATTATCATTTCACCATCATTTTAATCTAATTATCTGTATATATATCATACTACCCCTAGTAGATTATATATTCCCATGGGGCAAAGACTGCTTAATTTTTCATCATTGTATCCCTAATATTGAACAAATTCTCTTATACAAGTAGATGCTTTAGAAGTTTTCATAATTTTATTCTTCAAAGATAAGACCTCAGGAACAAAAAATATATGTGAGTAATCTTATATTTGTATTTCATAATTTGCCAAATCCCTGAACTTCAGAGTTAGGAGGGCCCCAGATGCTAGCCAATTTGGGAAGAAAATTCCTTTCTCTCACATCCCTGATAATGATTATCCAATCTCTGCTTGAAGACCCTGAGTAAGAGGATGCCCATTTCCTTTCATGGAAATACAATGTACTCATAATTTCTAGACTAGCCCTCTTGCCCATCATCCTGGGAAACAATCCCTGTGGAGATAAAAAGGAGAATATTTACATCTGTTAAGGACCATCAAATAAATGGATATTTTAGTAAAGAATATCTGGCCAGAATATAATACATACATTCTTAACTGAATAATAAAAAATTTATCTCACATATAATAAAATTTTATTATTATCAATAAATATTTATTAAGCACCTACTGTATGCCAGGCACCATGCTTAGTAATTCAATTATAATGTTTCTTTTTGTTGTTGTTCACTGTCATCCAACTTTTTGTGATGCCACTTGGAGCTTTCTTGGCAAAATATTGAAGTAGTTTGCCATTTCCTTCTCCAGTTTGTTTTATAAAATAAGGAAACTGAGGCAAATACAAGTAAGTGACTTGCCTTGAGTTACACAGCTAGTAAATGTCTGACGCTAAAATTTTATTCAAGTCTTCCTAACTTCAGGCCAGGTATCATCTCTAGTCTGACACCAACTGCCCGTTAAGGTTTCTAGGGGAAGGAATACATTTATTTAATGTGTATTGTCTGTTACATATCTACAATAATGATCTGCCTTTAAATTGCTAAATAAAGAGATGAAGCATGATTGTTATTCACAAACAACAATAAAGCAAACAAACAAAATACCAAGAGCCAGAGATCATGAATCTTTCTTCTTTGACATACACTTTAGCTTGTCAGAGCTTGGAATCCAGGGGCCACATTTTTGCTCTTCAAGTTCTCAATGTAAATAATGAGTCCTCAAGGTGAATTCTACTTAGTTGAAAGGAACTAAGTAGTAGACTCCAAGGTTATACATCTCTGGAAAAGTATTTAAGGACACAACTTTGATAGGCTGATTACTAGAAGGAGGAAACAGGGTAAAAGTTTCCATCAGAGAGAGACAAGGACGTAAGAGCACTAAACTTGAAAATCTGATCTGATAGTTAGTATATAATAGCTAGCTAGCTGGATGGATAAATGGATGACAGATGGATGGATGGATGGATGGATGGATCGAGAGAGAAAGATAGAAAGGTAAATTGATAACTTACACTATCTACTTAATACCATTATTAGCAGAAATAAAAGGATATTTTAAATTTTTGTTTATATATACAAACTACATACATTACAGCATATCATCAATTTTAATGTACTCTGAAAATGACAGATCAATATCACTATAATCATAACTTCAATATGAGGCAAAAATCAATTATCTCAATCAACCCTTCCTCCAATTATGTAGATCCCAACTGTATTCATGCCTACCCAAACTATGAGGTTTTTGTTCAAATCATTCCATAAATTTCCAATGAAGGGGTCAACCAAAAAGTCTATCTTACTCTATTTTGACATTCCATGAGTATTAAGAATTTACCACATAATTGGCCACCTCCTTTTCTTGGTATATGTTTATTTGAAAATTTTTTAATACCGCTTCATGCTTCTTATGAACAATCCACCACTGACAAAACACTGTAGCTTAACCACACATGCCATAATGTCTATCTGCTCTCTTTTCTTTTTTAACTTCAAAACATAATTTTTGAAAACACTAGTATTCCATGGGTTTTTTCTCTAATTCTCTCCACTTGCCATCACATCATAACTACTAAAAATATGATTTCTTCTCAGCTTTGAATGTTGCATCTTCTCTGTTGTTTGTCTCCTATGATGTCATGTTCATAAAGTTTCTCTCTGCTTCAGTCTTTTGGAGTAAAATCTAAGTGGCCCAGAGGGAAGAGTACTAGACCCGGAATGAGAGAAATTCATCATCCTGAGTTCAACTCTTGCCTGAGGATACTTACTAGCTCTGTGGCCCTGGGTAATTCACTTAACCCAGTTTATTTCAGTTTCTTCATCTATAAAAGGAATTGAGGAAGGAAATGGCAAACCACTATAGTATCTTTGCCAAAAAAAAAATCCCTGATATGGTCATGAAGAGTCAGACATGACTAAAACAATGGAACAACAATGTTGACCCTGAAAAGGGAGGATGAAAGTTCAATCGCTGCACATCCTAGGGATATAAGCATACAAACTTGACCTAAGTAGCCAGAAAATGGGAACAGAAGTCACAGGCTAAGATAAAGTCTAAAGAGTTAAGTCACCTTTATCACATATTCAAATAATGTAACATTTTTCTAGTATGAATTAAGGTATAAAATTATATTGCATCACTTAATGCCAATGAAAAATTTAATTAGTGTGATATATGAAGTCTAGTCAATGGTTTTAGAGTTGTGCTAGGTCATCAGACTGTGCTTGCCTATAGACAAATGTGGATGTGGTTGTTCAACCACTCCAACAGTTGGGCTACTTTTTCTAAAAAGAGTTTAGCAAAATGGATTAAAGGAAGAATTTTTCACATGGAAAAACTGCCAGTGCAGAAGCAGAGACAGAGAGACACACAGAGAAAGACTTACAGAGAGAGCCAGAAAAAGAGACAGAGTGAATCAAAATATGAAGTAATTAGGCAGCCTGAAAGTGGTCATAGTAATTCTAAAATGGAATGAGATGTTGGAATTCTTGAATTTATGTTACAGAATATATATATATATATATATATATAGGTAAGTAAAAAGGCAAAAAATGCAGTAGCTTTTTGTGCTTTACTAAATACACACACATACAAGGAATAGGAGGAAAGGAAAAGAACATTTATTAAATGCCACTATATGTTTGACACTGTACTAAGTATTTTATCAATACTACCTCCTTTGATCCTCATAGCAACTCTATAGAGTAGGTGTTGTTCAGTTCCACATTGTATACTTGAAGCAATTGAGATTAAAAAAAAAAGTTAAAAGTTAAATGACTTGCCCAAGGTCACAAGGATAATAAATGTCTAAGACTAGATTTAATTGAAGTCTTCTTGACTCTAGGTCCAGAACACTATCCACTGTGTCTATTAGCTACACCAATAGAAGACTGTTATTTAAAATACATTCATCTTAGCAAAGTGGTCATTCAGACAGAAACTTCAAATTTATTTAAGCAAATGAAATATAGTGAAGAAACTTTTACTGCATTTTATTGGCTAGTTCGATCACTTTAAAATTTGATTTCAAGTGTATAATGTTAAAAATCTAGAGAAGAGGCCAGCACTGATAAGAATGTTGCCATTACATATTCTGATGTTCTGAAAAAAAATAATCAAAGAAGGTGAAATACACTGATCAACTATTTTTAACATGCATGAAATACATTTATTCTGAGAAAAGATGTCTTCCAGAATCTACATTATTAAGAAAGAAAAAATCATCCTAGAGTTAAAGTGTCTACAGATCACCTAGGACTTTTATTGGGATATAATACTGAAGGGAATTTTAAATGAAATCCAATACTTATTTATCAGTCCTAAAATCCTCAGGCTTTGGGAGGCTAAAACTATCTTTGTTTCCCATTCTTTGTCGGTCAGATAAAACATGAATGAGGAAAGTTGTTTTTGAAGACTACTTTTCCTCTTTCAGATCTAGATAAATCAAACCAAAAAATAAATAAGAAAGAGGTAAGAGAGATGAATGAAGTCCTAGAAAAATTAGATTTAATTGATATGTGGAGAAAAATAAATAGGGACAAAAAGGAATACACCTTCTTTTCAGCTGCACATGGTACATTTACAAAGATTGACCATGTAATAGGGCATAGAATCATGGTAAACAAATGCAAAAGAGCAGATATAATAAATGTAACCTTCTCAGATCATAATGCGATAAAAATAATAATCAGTAAGGGCACCTGGACAGGCAAGTCAAAAACCAATTGGAAATTAAACAATATGATTCTCCAAAACCAAATTGTCAAAGAAGAAATCATAGAAACAATCAACAATTTCATTGAAGAGAATGACAATGATTTTAGATAATGCCCCACTCCGTCCAGCTACACTTGGTTAATTCCATGAGACTGTAAGCATGCAAATTTACTGAGGTCTGAATAAAGCTCTCATTAACCACCAGCATTTGTATGAAGATTTAAAGGAAGAAAAGTGTTTCAACCTATGTTGCTCAAATATTTGAAATGATAATAGCGCTGTTTTGGGCATGTCATCAGTGTAGGATTATCTTTAGATATGATATGCAAAACTTTTTTTTTTAATTTTACTTTCTAGAACCTGTATTATTTTGTTATAACCTTGAATCAGAAATGCTTTTATTATTTGCTATTATAGCATGTTAACAAACAGATACAAACTTATTTTAAAATTTTCTTTGACTATTTCTATTGGACTGGAACCAATTACTATATTTTATAAGTAATTATAACTCCAAATAGCACAAATTTGGATCATGGATCACTTCATATTCATTATGCACTAATTGGACTATATTCATTTACGGTCTACTTGAAAACCTCGGCCACAGGCAACTATCTGATTTGGGATTAGACAATTCCTTTTAACTCCTGTCAGAGCCTCAATTTATCAACCTGTATTCCCTCAAACCCTTTTCTGTCTACCATGGTATTTCTTGTGGTCATTACAAAAACCCTAGGGATAAGGAAAGAAGGAGTTGGTAAAATCTGTAGGGTTATATCCTTTCCTCCTTCAATTTTATACTTTTCTATATCATAACTATTTGTTAGCAACAAGATTATTGGACAATTGCTTAGTATTTTGGCTAGTATAAAAGCTCTAGTCTGGTTACGTTAGCATCTAAAACTAGCCCATCTTCATCATTTATGTACACAATACTTCAAAATCCAAAGGATTATCTTATAGAAATTTGCGGAGCAAGCAAAGTCTGATTCCTACCTTGCTTAATATTGCTTTTCAGTCGTGTCCAACTCTTCATGACCCCATTTGGAGTTTTCTTGGCCAAAATACTAGAGAAGTTTGCTATTTCCTTCTACAGCTCATTTTACAGATGAAGACTGAGGCAAATGGGTCAAAAGACTTGCCCATGATCAAACAGCTTTTAAGTCTCTGAGGCCAGATTTGAATTTAGGAAAAATGAATCTTCCTACCTCCAGGCCCAGTAGTTTATATGGTACCACCTAGCCATCGCTACATTGTTTTAAAGTTTACAAAATACTTTCCTCTCAATATCCCTGCACGGCAGATAATAGAAACAATACTTTCTCCACATTAAAGGTTAAAAAAATGAGACTTGGAAAAGTTAGGAGGCTTCCCATTGTTAATATAACTAACAAGAATCTGAGCTAGAACTCAAAAAGGTACACTATAAACCCCATTCCAGTTCCCTTTCCACTATGCCATTGTAAGTCACCTAATAGAACAAGGATAAACTAATTTTGATGAGATATTAATTATGACGTGATTCCCTCTCATGAGGATGACTTGATCTCTATGATCATAACACTTCTTTACATGATCATCTAGATGTAAATACAAAAGTTGATGAAGAATTGAAACTATCATACACAGAACAATGGAAAGGTCAATACAGACAACTCGATTTATGTAGTGCTTTAAGGTTTAGAAAGCACTTTGCAAATGTTATCTCTTTCTATTTCCATAGCAACCTTAGGAATTAGGTGCTATTATTATTAACTCCTATTTTATATTGAGGAAAACTGAGGCTGAGTTAAATGACTTGCCCAGGCTAACACAGCTGGTAAATATCTATGGACAGATTTGTACTCAGTTGTACCAGATTTCAAAGTCCAGAGCTTTAACCACTCGGTGACCAAGCTACTGTAAGTTTAATGATACACATGCTATTATTTATGTGGCAACAGGGAAGATACTCAGTGTCAAAAATGACTGTGATTCCACCTTTAGCTACAAGTATACATTTAGGTCAAGTATTATCTCTTTTCTTATTTTAAAAACTTACCTTCTGTCTTAGAATTGATACTAAGACTCCATTCTAGTGCAGAATAGCAAAAAGGGCTAAACAATGAGTGTTAATTGACTTAGCTACTATTACACAGCTAGGAAGAATCTGAGGTCAAATTTGAACCCAGGACCTTCTGACTCTGGCCAAGCTTTCTATACACTGAGCCACATAACTGCCCCTATAATCTTCTCATAATGTTATGTAAGGATCTCCAAAACAATCACATATGGACATTTATAGTTCTTATTGCAGCAGTTATAAAGATAGCTTCCTTGTTCTTCATCAAAAAAGACATTTGGAGCATACATATACGAAGCTGCTTCCAGAAATAGGAAGGAATGTGTAGCCTATGAGCTATGTAGCTCTATCTGCCTCAGTTTCCTAATCAATAAAATAGGTGTAACAATTGCTCCTACATCTCAGAGTTATTCTAAGGATGAAATGAAAGAATACTTATAGAGGATGGCTAGGTGGCTCAGTGGATTAAGAGCCAAGTCTAGAGACTGGAGGTCCTAGGTTCAAATCTGGCCTCAGACACTCCCTAGCTGTGTGACCCTGGGCAAGTCACTTAACTCCCATTGCCCAGCCCTTATTAACCTTCTGCCTTAGAATCAATACTAAAACAGAAGGTGAGAAGAAAGGTAAAAAGAACACTTATAAAATGTTTTCCAAAAACTCAAATCAATATATAAATGTTAGATATTGTATCATCATCATCACCAAAAGAACAGAATTAAAAAATGAGAGGAAAAAAAGGATAATTTTATTAGCTCTCCATTCTTTGACAGAAGTTTTCTCCCTAATTTTCTAACAGTTTGTGCCTTTTTTTATGCCTTTATCACAGTGCGAATCACATTATACTTATCTGTTGATATGACCTATCTCTCTCTAATAGCTTGTAAAAACTATTAAGGGAAAACCACTTATTTGAACCTCCCACAGTGCCTAACAGGGTACAGTGCACACCATTAGCTATTAAAGAAATGTTTGTTGAATGACTGCTTTTTGAATGCCTGTATATAGAAGTCCTTCAGGTTCTGTTTGATTTGTAATTTTTTCTTCCCTGACTGAATGGCAGTTTCAGTGTATAGAAGGAATACCACACTCTCCTTACAAACTGCTTCACCCTTCCACAAGAATTAGAATAAGCTTTTGCTTATAGAATTTACAAAGTGTTAGGAGTTCTCATTGTACTTTGGGTGAACTCTTGTGGACTAGAAGGGTGAGAAAGTATTTACTATTAGCAAGGATGCTAGTTTTTTTTTTTTTTTAATGAATCAGAATGTAATATGGTCAACATCTAATTACAAATATTTGGCCTGATCACTTTTAGTGTGAGCATTCAAAAAAAAGTGGCCAAAAGCAGGCCTGTTAGGCAAGGAAGGAAGAAGTAGCACTACTGGGCACATTACTGGAAATTTTGAGAAAGACTAGGGGGAAAAAGGGAAAGAAAAATCTCTCCTGTGGGGATGGTCCATGTTTAATGAGTTCAAACCTCTTCCACAAATTAAGTGAAATATTTTAAAAGGAAACAATATTACTTAGGTTTTATTTGTTTCAGCTACTTGGTTACAACTCCACGCGGACACAATTAATGGAGGAAATAGAGTATTTTATAAGCCCCGGACTCTCAGTCATTCTGAGACCATGGGAAATTCTTTGCCTTAATCACCACACATTCCTTTCAGATAGCTTGTATATTGCCAAAGATAATTACCCAGGTTCAAAAAAAAAAAAAAAAGATTCTGTCTAGTCATTCTCTAATGAAGCTATATCTGATGAGAATTAAAAATGTTCATGTGAGTTAATTAATAATAGGTTTTTCCATATTTCAGATTAAAATTTATTTAAATGAAAAAAAACAACATAATATTTTGTTTTGTTTTTGCTCCCCTTTGAAACTGTTTTCTTTGACCTTTGAGAAGTTGGTGGGCAGTTGGGGTATGGACACCTAATGAAATTTCTTGGAGGGCAAACCCCTAATTTGTACTCGGTCAGGTGGCCTGCCAATCAGTTAACAATGAGGACCATTTATCGAACAACAACCATTTGGAAAACTATTGGCTTGAAATGCATTGAAAAAATAACATATGCACTTTAGAGAGGAAAAGGAAGAGTTTGCTTCAGAAATTATCTCAAATGAGTCAAAGAATGATTTAAAAAACAATAGCGACCATGGGGTATGGTTAATGGGGTGAAAAACTATCATAACCATGATTACCAGGAGTTGGGGGAGATTGGTCTAACCAACACTGACTTGTCTTTGCAGTTGGTGTCCACTTCAATTAGAAGGCATAATAGGCCAACCGTTTAACTAATATTAAATCATTATCTCAAGTATTGCCAACTGAGAGGAAGAGGAAGTAGACCTGCATGTGATTTTATTAGAAAAAAGAATTACCGGTGAAGAAATTTTTTCTGCCAATGCAGTTGCTCTTCAACTTGCTCTTCAATCTGTGATCTTAGAAAGATATCTGGGACACTGAGAAATGATTACATGACTTTTCCAGGGGCACATAGAAGGATGACTCAAGGATAGAACTTTAATTCAGGTTGTTCTTATTCCAAGGCCTGGTTGTCATCATATATTGAACAGAGAGGTGGCCTCAGTGTTAGAAAGACCATAAATAGATGGTATTCCACCTCTAACACATACTGGCTATGTGAAGTCACTTAACTTCACAATGCCTGAGGCACCTCTTTAAAAAAAAAAAGAAAAGAAAAAAGTTTGCAAAGCTTATGTTGATGGACATGGTAGAATGAGTTTCTTTGCTGGAAGAAAAAAAAATGCACAAAGGTCTCCTCCATGGGGCATATATACTTTTAAATAATCAAGGTGTACATCTTTTTTTTGTGGAAGACTTTTTATCTATGGCATTTATCAAGCCATAGACAGTTCTTGTAGATCAGCTGAGTCAAAAAGGAGATTTACTATCAGCATGCTATGGGATGTTCAGATAGTTTGGGGCCATAGGTTCCATTGGACTGTTTTGAATGTAATTTTATTTTCTGAAACATCTGCTGATACAGAAAAAGGTTGCCATACAAGGCAGTGAGCTCAAGTTCCTGGGATTCTAAGGAATAGACTGTGCGAACATTCCTAATATCTGAACAGCATAGTAAAATAAATAATCCAACAAGTAAAATTGTTTCTGCTTCTTGCCTCCCTCCCCACCAATAAATATGGTTTATTGTATACATCACTCTTTAGGGTCAAGTACTAATGGTGAGAACCCATTAGGAGGTCAGGGGTGAGTGACTCATGACTTCAGTGACCCTTAAAGTTAACCCAGCAGTGGAGAAACAAAATTAAACATGAAGTTAGCAAAGTGTGATTTAAAAAAAAAAAATGCCCAGCTGAGCAGCAGGAGAAAAAAGGAAAAAAAAATGTAAACCACAATAAAAACTGACTTTGTAATCTAATTACACAACAAAGTTAAAGGTGATCTGTTCACAGAATGATTCACATGCATAATGTTTAACCTCTGACATCTTGAAAATATTATGTGGTTTCTTAGCTCCAGCAACCATTTTAGAATTGTATGCAGAAAGCCTGAGTCTTTGTTCATGTTTAGCCTTATGTCTACTTCAATCATATGGGATGACAGGGCAGATATTCAGAAATGGCATAAATCATGTTCTTGGGTCTTGCTAATGTCTTGTACTTCAAACATATCTAAATTATATATACATGTAAATAGAAGCATATATACATGTATAGATATCTGTCCCCTTCGACATTAGAGTTTATTTGTTGTTTACACTTCCTTATTTTTCTTTTTACCCATCTATATTCTGCTTCCACTTTACTGTTTTATTTTTTCATTCTTCGATGGTTGATGTCATTTATCAGTTTCCATAAGGCCCCTCAAAATCAATTTTTCTATTTTCATATTTATTTTTCTAATGTCTTTGCTGAATTTGATTAATTCATTCGTTTCAAGAAGGTGTTCTAGGAACACCTTTGGACCCTGAGGCTTTTTTGTGAGGTCCTGCTAGGAGAGAAATGGCAAGGCATTGTGATTCTAATTAAACTAACTAACTAAACTAAACTAAACTAAACTAAAAGGATTGTGTTTCAGGGGTCGCCATCGAGTAGGGATCAAATATGGGGTGGGGATTTGAGAGTATCCAACTGACTCTTGATAAGCTGTGCCTGATGGGAATAGGCCGAAGAAACAAAGTTTTGAGAATATTAAAGTCTTTGATTCACTCTGTCAATAGCATGTGATGCTGAAGTATCTTCTGGCCAAAAGTTGACAGGCTACAGCAAGAGAGGGAAAAGTACCAGGATCTTCTTGGCATGATGGTAGTGGCTAATCTCAGTCATTGGATCCAAACCTCCCATTTTTCAGATGAAAATATATAATTTCATTGAATTTGGGAGACTTGCCCTCATATCATATGACTTTGGCATACTTTCTAGCTTATTCAATAGCTCCTTTCACATACTTGCATGTTATCCAAATTGCCATATTTGCTACTTATCAAATTCAAGCTATCCTTCTCCCATTTTAATGCCTTGGAACTAGTTGTCATCCATTCCTGGGGTGCACTCCCTGCTTCTTTTTCTTGATAAGAATTCCTCATTTCCTTCAAAGGTGCAGTTCATATGCTACCTCACAACAGAGCTTTTCCTCTCCTCAAATATATATATACTACTCTGTTTACAAGCTATATTTTCTAAGTAGATTGCAAGCTTCTTGAGGGCAAGAATTGCTTGGTGTCTTAGTATTCCTTAGTACAGTGTCCTGCATGTAGTAAGAAGTTAACAAATGCTTTGGGAATCAAATTAGAACAGATCAATTTAGAACAAGTGGTAGAAAGTTGCTGAAAAACTAAATAAATGTTTTCTTGACCTTTCTAATAAAGAAAGCTATAACTGAAGAAGAAGAGATGAAATTTAGGCTTATAAAGCCACAGAGGATATTGCATTCTCTTTCTTCCACTTGAAATCCATAAATTATGCAAAAGTATTTTGCATTGAAAATGTTACCTGACTAAGAGTCAGGAGCTTTGGATTCTAATCGTGCCTCTACCATTCACCATCTCAATTGAGAGACTGAGGAAAATTATTTTCTTTCTTTGGTCTTGGAGTTTTCTCATGCTTCATTCAAGGCTCTTTCCAGTATAGTGATTTCCTAAGAATATCGCTATTCAGATAGAGATAAACAATCTAAGCCTAATAAGAATGTCTCCCCTGTTTAAGGTGGGTGTATACTGATAGTAAAGGACCAAACACTGGAGGAGAAGATATCACTGTTGGCTCTATTCCCACCCTTTTCCCCTACTTGGAATGCTTGTAAAATGTTAAGGAGGAGGATGTGGGGGAGATAGTAAGGAAACACTGGCAAACACACATGTTAGAGAACTATCGCAGAGAGCTTTGAAACTACCATTTTGATACTGATCTACTAGTTAGAGATTTGGACTAAATCCCTAAGTAAGGTCTCTTCTACTTCTAAAATTCAGTTTTTATCAAATGGTCTGATTATGATTTCGAAAACCCATGGTTTTATTCTTCAATGAGAAGAGAATTTAATGAAACATTTTGAAAGAATTAAGGAGCACGTTTCTCAGAAGGAACAGGCAACCAAGGCATACATTTTTAAAAATGTACATAAAGTACCTAAATGATAAGGACAATAAAAAATAAAATCAGTCAATCATTTGCAACCCTGGAAATCCTTCTAGAGAAAGAGATCTTTGGAGCTTTGAAGAAGTTAAATTACAGAGACAAAAGGGATGGAACTAGCTTTTTTTTTTAGTGGGGCTACTAGGTATCTGAGAAATTAGTGATTAAGGCATTGAGTCATACAAACATAAAAGAGGAAGAGGCTTTAAAATAAAATATCAGTCAAAAAGTCTAATTTTGGCACATAGTATCTATGTGACCTCAATACATTATTGGCTTACCTCTGTAGGCTATTTGTTTCATTACCTTTAAAAATGAATGAGTTGACTGATCCTAATATTTAAAAGAACTCATGAGGACTCTCTATTGCTAATACTATTTAATGTTTATAGAATTACAGATCACAGAATTACATAGTTTCAGAGTTGGAACAATCGTCAAGTGGTAAAGAATTCCCACTATATGCTATCTAACCAATGGTTAACTAGCCTTTATTTGAAGACCTTCAGTGATCAGAGAGGGGCAGGTAGGTAGTTCAATGGATAGAGTACTGGGCCTGGAGTCAAGAAGATCTGACTTCTGACTTTCACCTATGTGATTCTGAGCAAGTCATTTAACCTCAGTTTACCTTAATCCACCAGAGAAGGAAAAGGCAAACTACTCTAGTACTATTGACAGGAAATTGCCATGGACATGAAGTCAGAAAGACTGGATGATAATAACAAAGAGAAAGGAGAATTCACTGCTTCCTAAAGTAGCCTATTACAGTTGGGATAGTTTTAAGTATAAGGAAATTTGTTTGTTTTGTTTTTCCCTTATAATGACATAAATTTGTATCTTTGCACCTTCCACTCGTTGCTCCCAATTCATAGGTTTAGGGGTTCATAAATAAAGTGTTAAAAAGAAATATTATAAGTGTTATAAATACAGAAGTCATCTAGTCCAAACATTTCCACTTAAAAATAAGGAAACATATACTTGTTAAGTGTAAATTACTGCCATGAAGACAAATGAGTAGTTAAATCCCAGAGGTGGAAGTTGAACCCAGGTTCCTTGGCTCCACAGTCAGATTTTTTCCCACTGTTCTATGATGGGTTTTACATTATCAATCTAATCCCTCTCCTATATAATATCCCTTTAAGATAACTCTGAAATCTCTTTCCTCCCAAGTCTCTTCTTCAGATAAAATATCCTTAGTTCTTTCAAGTGATCTTCATTTGGTATAATATTAAGGACTTTAACCATCCTTGTCACCTCACTTTCTGGAGTCCATCTAATTTATTACTGTCCTTCCTGATGTGGCATTGGTATGGATTAGGTGGTTCATTATTCTTGAGGTATTGCTACAGTAATAGCAACTCTTACTTAGCTTGTATGGACCTTCTAAAACCTACATAAAAATCAAACTACATGTAATTAATTAATTGACTAATTAATTAATTAATTAGCTAAATGGTGAGGGAGGTAAATATATAATTTACACCTCAAGTGTTGTTATAGCCAAGTCACCAGGTAGGTGATTTCATCAGAGAGTCTTAGTGGGGTTTGAGGTATCTTGTTGACTGCAGTCCCTTGCTGCCCAACAGGGAGCGCTCACCTATAAATTCTCAGGCTAATCTCCCTCCAACAGGGTGCACAGTTAGGTAGATTTAGACACATTAGATGGACTTGAAATACAGTCTACTGAAATGCTGGTGGAATGTTCTTAAATCTAAGAATTATGAAACTCAATATTGCTCTCTTAGAGGATATACTCAAACCCTGAATTTGGGAACTCTTCTGCTCTTGTTTGACCATCTTTATTTACAAGATTCAGACAACTAACTTTTTAGACAATATATGGTTTAGTAAAACACATTGAAAAGGAACTGTGCAGTAAAAACATTTAAGAACATTGCTTCACTCAGTTGTTACTAAGCCTCTCCTCAATCAGTGAATAATGGAAAGAACTAGTGTGGGGGCTTGCTGAGATCAGTTTTGTGAACAATCAGATAACATAGATAGTAGCACATGGTGATCTCAATATCACCAGCAGAAGAGGTTTCCCATCAACTGCCATGCTAGACCTTTTCTCCTCCAACTTTACCTCTTGCCTTGCCTGTCTCATAACTGCCTAAAGAAAAGGGAAATGCCTTTTACAGACTTCCACATACTGACCAATGCAGTGATCAATCCTGACTTCAGAGTAGTAGATGGTGATGAACACCTCCCACCTGTCAGTGAAAATATAGTAGACAATAGACACAGAATGAGTCAGATGTTTTCACACATGGAAAGTATGCTCATTTGTGTTGCTTGATCATACTTTGTGGGAAGGCACAGAGTCCTTGGAAGCAGGGATGTTCAAAAGAGAAAAGTGTCCATAAAATATGTGACACCCTAAGATAGTCAATTAGCTGTGACTTCCCTCCATCCATGGCTGGAGAAGTGTATTCTCCACTTGTCATTGACAATACTAGGAATTGGGAGAGAGAAATGAGAATAATTATTATTTTAATCCCCCAGGAGAAAGATACTGAGAGCAGTTTCTTTTATTTCATTATGACTATCTTACTTTCCAGCCCAGTGGAGGATGCAAGATTATACCCCCTGTTACAACCAGCACTATACACAATTTCAAGATGAAACAAAATCCTTGGTAATTTTGAGATAACTGTTTCTGGGCATCCATCAAGCAATATTAGCCAACTTTCATTAACATTTTTTGAGTCTCCCATTCTCCAGTATCTCAATAACCTTTTAAAAAATTAAAACACTTTTTAATCTCATTGTCCCATACTATGTTCTTGAGAATCCTGAAAATTATTGAAATGAAAAATGATTAGTGTAATAAATAGAAAACTCAGTTTAAAGACAGAAAACCCAGTTTTGAGTCCAAGCTTTGCCACAAGTTAATTGTGTGACATTAGGACAGCCACATATATCTCTTATGCTCATTCCTTATTTGAAAATGAGACTAGCTCCAAGAAGCCTTACAAATCTAAAATGTTCTAATTCCATTATATTTTCTACATATGGTCCCAAGTTGCCAATTAAGCCTAGTAACCTCTGTGTAACTCAAATAATTCCGGCCTTCCCCATAAGGAAACCACATCCTTTGCCATTATCTTCAATGGTGGTCACATCTTTTCTCATGCTTCTGACTCAGAAGGCCAGGAAGAGGAGTTGCCATATTCCTTCCTCCCTCAGACATCCCCACATTTTTTGTTCTGCCACCATCATTCATCAACATTTCCTTCTCTGAATTTCCCTCCATTCCATTAAATCATGGAGTCCAGAATGTTGTTAGCATTACCCACTGGCCTCAGTAACACACTCATATCTCTTCTAATGACTTCAATTACTGACTCAGGGCCATTCTCCTCCCCAGATCCTGCTATTTTCCTCGACAATATTAATATTCATATTGAAGGTCCTTTTAACAATGTCTCTTTATTTTTCAACTTCCTCAATTCCATTAGCTTCATTTTCACTCTGTTAGACTTCCACACAAGCAATCATTATCAACCAAAATCTTTTTTCCCTTGAGATCCTCAACTCCAAAATTCCGGACAATAATAATAAATAAATTCTTCTACATCTTCCATCATTTCTTTCTTTGTACATCTAGTCTTTGTCCTTTTCAAGACCTTCGGGTCACTGATTCTTCCCTATTCTCCCAGGACATCAACTTTTGTCTGGATCCACTTTCCTCTCTGTTCAGTGCTGACCTAAGCATATCATGTATATCAAACATGCTTGCCTTCTATAATTTAATCATCCCCTTGTCTTTCCACTGTTTGCTCCCAAACCCTGGGTCAACCTCACTACCTGCTTTCTCCACTCCTACTCCTAAGCTTGTATATGCCTCTGGAGAAAACCACAAAATTGTACTGTCTGGCTCCACTTGTAACTCTTCATACTATTTAATCTTAATGCAACTCTCAGTGCTTGGGTATAACTTTTTGTTTATGTCTAATTGTCCATTATACCCCCATAGCAACAATGGTTAAAATGGAAGTGTGGAGTAAAGGAACAAAGACTGGTCTTAGACTAAAAAAGGCATAGAGTTCAAATCCTGGTTTTGAGATTTTTTTCTTTTTGCTTTTTCTCTGGAAAAGTAATTTAAATTCAAAGAGACTCATTTTTCTTGCCTCTAACATGGGAATAATGATACTTACCCGCAGAGTCATAACTTTCCCCGAGGGAAGTTGGAGATGATGAAAAAGTCAATTCACTGGAAAAAGAAAGTATGTATCTTCTACTTGCACTGATATTGAGGAGGAGGGAAGATCCCTGAAGAAAGACATCACATCAATAGGACACAAGTATAAGTCAAGAGATTAATTCTTTCCTTATACAATTAGCTTCAATGAGTTTTTAAACTTTAAATTTCAATGACCCATGTCATTCATTCATTCATGTTATTGTTCAAGAAATCATAATTTGAAGGGCCATCTGAAGCAACTTCCTCTTTTGAAATTGAGACCTAAAAAGATCAAGAGATTTGCCCAGGGTCACAGATGTACTAAATAATTGACTCAAGATTCAAATCTTTGTCTGTTGGTTCAAGATCCATCACTATTGCCACTATGCCACACCACTGTATGGTGTCTGTGAAGAAAAGCATTTTGTAAACCTAAAGAATTTTGTAAAGGAAGGGTGAACATCAGAGTTCAAATTTAGCCAGTGTATGAGGTTAGATAAGTCACTTAATTTCTGTTTGCCTCAGTTTCCTCATCTGTAAAATAGGGTCCTAATTGTACCTACCTCACAAGGTTATTATAAGGATCAAGTGAGATAAAATTGATAAAGTAGTATCTAGCACATAATAGATGCTTAATAAATATTTGATTCCATCACCTGGGCATTCCACCTAGTTCTTTTTCTGTGTATCCAAGTGGTACTTGGTTAACTTTATGGATTTATCATTCTTTGTTCATCTTCTGAGAGGAAAGATTGTCCTAGGCTCTTTTCTCTCTAAAAACACATCTCACTTTCATGGTTTCAATTTCCGCCTCTATATTAATGACTCCCAAATCTATCTATCCAGACCAAATCTCTCATGAGCTTCAGCTCTGTTTTTTTTTTTTAATTGCCTTTTGGACAGCTAGCTATACATGAATGTAAACTCAGCATCTCCTACTTATTATGTGCAAAATTAAATCCATCTTCTTTTTCTCCTAAACTTTAGTTTTTTATCCTATATTCCCCGTTCCAAATGATAGTAGTGGTAATAGTAATAACCTCCTCTTTTTTGTATCACTTTTCACTTACTTATTACTACTTCTTCCCTTCCTCTTGCCTAAACTATTGTCACAGCCTATTTTTCTCTCTGTTTGTAACCCCTACTCTGATATATACTTAACATGGGTCATATTCCTAATTCTTAATAAAAATCACATTCCTAATGCCAAGATCTCAACATATCACGCCCCCTGCTTAAAAGTCTTACCTGGTGGCTCTACCGCTTTTAGGATACAATACAAACTCCTTATTCTAATACATAAGTCCCTCCATAATTTGTCTTCAACCTATTTTTCCAGCCTTATTTTGTTTTAAAAAATGTTTTCTCATTTCACACTGCTTTCCTTCATTTACTTTACATTCCAACTAAAGTCGCCACCTTCTAGTAGGTATCATAGGCAGGATTTAAACTCAGGTTTTCCTGACTTCAGCACTCCATTTTCCAAGTCATATTGACTCTCTTATCACAGAATCCTAAAAAAAAGTTGAGGTCATTTAGAAAGGATGAAATTTTGTGGAGAATATGGCCCCTGAACTATAATTTACAGAGAAGTACATAGCAGTGAGGAAGGCAAGATAATTCATGGGAAAGCAAAGGAAGGATGCTATCAGATGAAATTGGGAAACAGCTAATAGTCTGTTTTTATTAGATCATATAATGCAGGCCATTCCTTTTCTGAGATTGAGATCAAGAAACCAAGGCCAAAGAAGTTAAATAGCTTAACCACTGTCAAGCAACAAAGTGGGAATTACACAAGTCAGGAAAAAGAATCTAAGTCCCATACATCCCAGACTTGTATTCTTTCCACTTGCCACACAGCCTTTTCTTGTTATAGAGCTATTTAGCCAAAGGTTTCTTAAATAATTATTCTGTGGTCTTTTCATTTCACCATGTTGTCTACCAATCAATCAGTAAACTTTTATTAAGTGCCTACTATGTTCCAAGCACTGTGCTAAGTGCAAGGGATACCAAAAAAAAAAAGGTGGGGGGAGCTAAAAGACAGTCTTTGTGCTCAAGGACCTTGCAATCAAAAGGGGAGAGATAATATGTAAACAAGATAATATGTAGAAGCAAGCTATATATGAGATAAATAGGAAATAATTAACAGATGGAAGGTTCAAGAATTAAAGGTTTGAGAAAGTCTTCTTGTAAAAGATGAAATTTTAGTTGGAACTCAAAGGAAACCAGAGAACTAAAATTTATTGAGTTGAGAAGGGAAAGCATTCCAGGCATAGGGAACAGCTAGAGAAAATACTCAGAGCTGAGGAAGCTAGGTAGTACATTGACTAGAGCTTATTTGAAATCAGAATGAATTGGGTTCAAATCTGGCCTAAAATACTTCCTAGCTATGTGACCTTGGGCAAGTCACTTAACCTTGATTGTCTAGTCTTTCCCGCTCTTCTATCTTAGGAAAGAAAGGAAGGAAAGAAGGAAGGAAGGAAGGAAGGAAGGAAGGAAAGAAGGAAGGAAGGAAGGAAGGAAGGAAGGAAG
>NC_058131.1:125035957-125156873 GCF_016433145.1 Gracilinanus agilis | reverse complement strand
AGAGAGAGAGAGAGAGAGAGAGAGAGAGAGAGAGAGAGAGAAAGAGAGAGAGAGAGAAAGAGAGAGAGAGAGTACTTAGTGTATGTATGTATCTAAATATGTATAATATGTATGGCACATGTAGATAGAATGCCTGGCCTGGATTCAAATCTTGCCTCACAAATTTACTAGTTGTGTGACCCTGAACAAGCCACTTATCCCTGTTTGCCTCAGTTTACTAATTTGTAAAATGAGCTGGAAAAAAATGGCAAAAGGAAGTGGAAGTATCCTTGCCAAACAACCCTAAAATTAATCACAAAGAATTGGACACAACTGAAGATGACTGAACAACATTTCTAAAACACAATAGTCCATGACTCATAAGGGATAGAAGACCAGCCTTGAAGAAAACATTACCAAGATTGAAGTCCTCCCTCTGACATATATTAGCTATGTGACCATAGGCAAGTCAGTTATATTCTCATTGCCTCAGGCACAAATAACAAGTTTTAGCAGAGTTGCCAATCTATATTTGTGGAGGTGATAGACAGGATTTCTACTTGGGATATAAACAAACAAAAAATTATGCAAAACCCTGAGAATACAAAACCAAAAAGAAAAATAAAAGGGTAATGTCTATTTTCATGGTAGTTCTATCTCTTCACATTTTTTCCTCCTTTTTCTCTACAAAATTCATTCAGCTTTTGCCTCCAGGAATGGAAGTGTATTTTGTGTTCCTCACAACTTTTGCTCCAATCCTTTTAAGTTCCTTAGTCTTACTGTTCAGATCTTTCCCCTTGATCCTTTGCTCTTTTACACACATCAAAGTTCTATGAAGCATCTTTTTCATCTTCTCCCTTTCTTTAACTAGCCAGGGTAATCCTCAGCATTCCATTTCATCTATTCATTTTCTAGGCCAGCAGACTTGAAAAATGGAGACTGTGGCAGGTACTACAAGAGGTGTATGATCAACTAAATGGAAGGCGGGAAGAAGGAACAAATTCTAACCTTCTTGAATTACCCAATCATGGGGTTCATCTCCAATATAACTGCAACTACCCTTTGCTCATTAGCCCCTAATATTCTTCTACTCTCCACATCCCCCTAACTATGGTGCAGACAATGGCTCCTCAGGGCTGTTATAATCTAACCACTACACAGCAGCAATTATGTAGATGCCCTTGGGAAAATCTCATCACCCCCAAACTAGCTACACCCACATCATGTCCTGGCTTGGATAGACCCCTAAAGCAAGTGGGCTCTGTGCTCTGGGAAAGTGACCAGTGAGAAAGAGGTCTCTCACAGGCTCTTGAACTCTGCTTTTGTTTTGAATGAGAGAAAGTGGCACAGTAGCCTATTATATAATTTTAAAATTAAGATACATATTTGGGAATGTTCTCTATCATCTTCATCATTATACTTACTATTATTACTCATTGGAGTGCATGATCAAAATAATTGCAAGACCATTGTGTCAAAGCTACCAATATCTCACTGGGTCTCTATTCCCCATTTCCAAATCAAATTTTCCCATGAAATAAATGTTCTGCCCACACTCTGCTGTGCTTAACTTAATAATTACCTGCTTGTATGTGTACTATCTTGTGCAAGTCTCCTTTTCCCTCTCAGTTCCCTAGGGCAGGATTTCTGTTCTCTACTTTCAGCTTCAACATTCATCCTAAAGGAAAATATCATCTACACCTATAGTACTATATAAAAGAATGACTAATAACAGTTCTGACCTTTGGCACCAGTTCAGAACTCTCTGTCAACTCCTTTCCAATGAGAACATTGACTTTCCCAACACCTTTTTATAATCAACAGTGTATGACAGTGGTTTCATCCTTTCAATGAAGTCCTGATTGTCTGATCAAAAGCAAGATTACAATTCCCACTAGTTTAGCAGAAGATTAGATAAGCAAAGTGGTGCCTTTCTACATTTAGGGATAGCTCATATAATTTACCCCTTTTATCAGTATCAAACATAACAGGCCATACCAATGATGCAGTGCTGAGTTTAGGGACAAACTGAACAAATAGGAGGTGGTTCTGAGTATCACAAATCAGTGAAGAGAATGATTCAATAAAAGAAGAGCTCTTCAAGATTCACATCAGTGTAGACCAGTGATGGGCAAACTACTGCCCACTGACCAGATGTAGCCCCCTGAAATGTTCTATCTGCCCCACAACATTATTCCTAATCTGACAAATACAATGAGTAGGATACAATTCAATGAAATTTCGAAAAAGTAGCCTTAGAAAAAGACTGACAGATGAGCATTTCCTTTCCTTTGGCCCCCTCTTTAAAAAGTTTGCCCATCTCTGGCATAGACAAAACTTTCTCTCTCTTCCATGATTATTATATTGGGAGATCTCTCGATAATTATGTCAGGGATTGTATTTAATCCATTTTGAATGGTATAACATCTGATATTTTCCAAGCAGCAAGAACTGCACTATGCAACAAGACAAGATACAGGTCTTTAGTTAATGATGGTTCAGCCTATAATGTTAGGCCTATACTCCCATTTCTGGATACTTATTCTATCACAAAGGTGGTATGTAATTAGAATTTTGTATCCCAGGACTCCATTTCCCAGAATCCCACTTTCATCCTCACATTACATCCTTACATTTTGGAGATAAAGTTTCTGTAACCCTGCCCTCTCGCTCTCTTCTCCTGCTACTTGGTTGGGAAAACTTCTCTTTACTCAGGCTTTACTTTTGTTCTTTCTATTTCCTCTATTTTAAGTGATTATTAATAAATCCTATAAAATATAATACTTGGACTTATAGGATATTAATTTAAATTTTACCGTGGCTTGGGTGAGCTTCATCAGGATGGAGCTAAAGTCATTGTTAAGAACTAAGTGTCTTCCACTAGGAAAATACACTAGTCCTTTAAGGCCACCAAATAGCCATGAGTTATATGAAAATAATTAAGATACTGACTGAAACCCATAGCTTTTAATGTATTTATGTTTTTCTTATGAGGTAAATAATTTACTATAGAAGTGATATGCTCTAGTGAAGATGGAGTTTCTTATAATGGATCATATATATAATTTACTGTTTCCATCACTTTGTGTCCCACTTTTTGTTTAAAAAAAAACACAACTTTTCTCCCTATTGTTGCAATATATCATCTATTTTTTTCATTGTCATTATATTTATTTTTTCACTGAATTTTAATTTTTTCAATTACATGTATAAACAATTTTTGACAATTGTTTTCTGACATCTTGCAATTAAGATACCCTCCTTCTCCGCCCTCCTCCTTGAAGCAGTAAATAGTGTGACATAAGTTATATCGGTGGTTTTTTTTTTAAAATACATATTTCAAAATTCCATATCATGGCTTTATGAAAAGACATATCACATATACAATGAAAAACTTAAAAAGAAAATAAAGTGAAAGATGGTGTACTTTAATCTGTAATCGAATTCCAACAGTTCTTCTTTGGCTATAGATAGTGCTTTTTTAAAATTATCTATTTCATGGAGTTATCCCATGGGGTTATTTTGAAACCTTGTTTTGCTGATAATAGTCTGGTTCTTCAAAGTAGATCATTGTATAATATTTCTGTTATTTTATGCACTTTTATCCTGGTTCTCCTCACTTCACTTCGCATCAGTTCATATAAGCCTACAGACTTATTTTATTCAGGTTTTTCTAAATTCATCTTGTTCATAATTTTTTATGGCACAATAGTTTTCTATGACAACTATATACCACAGTTTGTTAAGCCATTCTCCAAACGAAGGAAACCCCACCTCGGTTTCCAATTCTTTGCTGCTACAAAAAAAGAGCTACTAAAATATTTTTGTACAAGTGTGTCTTTTTTCTTTATCTCTGCCCTCTTTGGGTTACAGATACAGAATTGGTATCATTAAATCAAAGGATATGCATAATTTTATGGCCTTTTGGGAATGGTTCCATATTGCTCTCCAGAAGTTATATCATTTTACAATTACACCAATAGAGCATTAGCATCTCAATTCCCACATCCCCTCCAACATTTACCATTTTCCTTTTTGATCATATTAGACACTCTGATAAGGATGAGGTAGTAGCTCAAAGTTATTTTAATTTGCATTTCTCTAAACAATAGTTATTTAGAACATTTTTTCATATGACTATAGTTTTATTTTCTTAAAGTGAGAACTCCCTGTTCATATCCTTTGAATATCTATCAATTAGGGATTGCTTCGTATTCTTTTAAATGTGGCTCCGTTCTCTATATATTTGAGAAATGAAGCCTTTGTCAGAGACACGTGTTATACATTTTCCCCCCAATTTGTTGTTTCTCTTTTAATCTTGGTTGCATTGGTTTTGTTTGTACAGAAACTTTTTAATTTAATGTAATGAAAATTATCCATTTTATTATTCATAAAACCCATCCTTGTGATATAATACTGTAATCTCTTTGCTAATATTTTATTTAAATTTTTTCATTAATATTTTTTAGAGAGAATAGTCTATAGTTTTCTTTCTCTGTTTTATTATTTTAACTCTTCCAGGTTTAGGCATCAACACCATATCTGTGTCATAAAAGAAATTTGCCTTCTTCCCCTATTTTTCCAAATATTTTGTGTGAGTTTGGAGTTAATTGTTCTTTGAAAAATTGTTAGAATTCACTTGTGAATCCATCTGGGCTTGGGGCATTTTTCTTAGAGAATTCTTTAATGGTTTGTTCAATATCTTTTTCTAAAAGGATTGTTTAAGAATTTTATTTCTTTAGTTAATCTGGGTAGTTTATATTTTTGTAAATATTCATCTATTGCACCTAGATTGTCAGGCTTATTGGCATATAGTTGGGCAAAGTAACTCCCAATAAGTGCTTTAATTTCTTCTTCATTTGGTTGTGATTTCACCTTTTTCATTTTTGATGCTGGCAATTTCATTTACTTCTTTCTTTTTTATAGCCAAAATAAACAATGGTTTGTGTATTAATTTTTTTATAAAGCCAGCTCCTTTACTTATTAGTTCAGTGATCTTCTTACATTCAATTTTTTATTTCCCATTTGACTTTCAGGATTTCCAATTTGATATTTAGTTAGGTATTTTTAATCCATTGTTTTTCTAGTTTAATTTTGTTTGTATGCCCTATTCATTGTTCTGCTCTTTCTCTATTTTATTGATTGCCCTCTAGAAACATTTTACTGCCTATTTCCTTCTATAACTCTTGTAAAAAACTTGTCCTTCAGGAATCTGGATACTATGCTATTTAGTGTATGTAAGTTTAGTATTGATATAGTTTCATTTTCTATTGTACCTTTTGTCAAGATATAATTTCCTTCCTTATTTCTTTTCATTAGGTCAATTTTTACTTTTCCTTTGTCTGAGATCATGATTGCTACTCCAGTTTTTTTTTTTTTTATTTGACTGAAGCATAATAAGTTATGCTCCAGATTTTTACTTTTACTCTGTTTGTCTCCTTATTTTAATGTGTTTCTTGTAGATAAGTTATTGTGGGATTTTGGTTTTTTGTCTGCTCTTCTATTATTTTAAGTTTTATGGGTAAGTTCATCCCATTAATATTCACAGTTATGATTATTACTTGTGTGTTTCCATCCATTTTATTTCCCTTCTCTCTCTCTCTCTCTCTCTCTCTCCTTTCCACATTTCCTAGCTCACAGTTTTTTTGCTTCCAACCACCACTGCCCTCAATTTGTCCTTCTTTTTGAGTTTGTTCACATAAGAGTAAAGTTCAAGCATTTTCTGTCACACATACCCATATTTTTCTCCACTGTATTGATTATTTACCCCCTTCTTTCTTTCCTTTCTTCTTTTCCCTATGCATTCCTCTTTCCCATTCACTGATTTTTTTATATCAAACCATCCTATTCTGTTTATTCATTTCTTTTTTTCTATATATACTTCTTCTTACTATCCTAATAGTTATAAAATTCTAAAGTATCTTAAGTGCCTTGTATGACTAAAGTGTATATCCTAAGTATATTATCACCTTCCCAGATATGAATGTACTCAATTCAAGCTAATAGAAATCCTTAAGTTTTCAGTTACTTTCATATGCTTCTATTGAGTGTAGAATTTCATCATCAGATTTTCTTTTCAGTTCTGTTTTTTTGGTCAGGAAAACCTGGAAGTCTTTTATTTCATTAAATGTCACTTTTCACCCCCTGGAAGGTTATGCTCAGTTTTGCTGGATATGTGATTCTTGATTGTAGGCCTAAATGTTTCACCTTTTGGAATATCATATTCCATGCCTTTTGGTCCTTTAATATAGAAGTTTCCAGGTCTTGTGTAATCCTGACTGTGTCTCCATGATATTTGAATTGTTTCCTTCTGGCTGCTTGTGGTACTTTTTCCTTGGTCTGGGAGGTTTTTTTTTTTAATTTTGCTTTAATAGTCCTATTTTGGTTCTCTTTTGGGAGGTGATTGATGGAATTTTTCAATTTCTAGTTTTCCCTCTTGCTCAAGTATTTCAAGGCAGCTTTCCTTGATGATTTATTTTAATGTGGTGTCCAGGATTTTTTTAATCATAAATTTCAGGTATTCTAATGATTCTTAGATTGTTTTCCTGGATCTATTTTCCATGTCTATTATTTTTTCAGTGAGGTATTTCAGATTATCTGCTGGTTTTGTTGCCTTTGGCTACTCCTAGTTCCAAAGTTTCCTTACCTCAGGTGGGCATGCTCTTGGGCTGTGTCCTCTCTGCTGTTTATTATGTCAGGCCTCTTGGCAGTAAGTAGGTTTATGACAGTGTGTTCTCTTCAAGCTCCACTGGACTACTTTCCCCTCTCATCCCAGTGAGATGTGTCCCTCTTGCTTTCCTGTGTTTTGAGGTGCTTTATTTTCTATTTTTGTATGTTTGGAAGGTAAGGGCAAGCTGAACATCCCTTACTGAACTGTCTTAGCTCCTAGTATTCATCTCTCTTTTATCTATTTATTGATCAATCTATCTGATGTGCATTGATTGGGTAGATCTGAACCTGTTTTATAAGTGAAAAATATTTAGTCTAGCTCTCCTTTTAAGTGAGTATCAGTGTTAAAATTTTTACTGTAGTTGTATAGCACTATTAATGAATCACTCCATTTTTAAAGGTTAGCAAGGTAGTATAGTGGTTTTGGAGTCAGGAGGACCTGAAAATCAAATCCTTCTTGGTTTGAGATCTTGAGGAAGTCATTTAATCCTCAGTTTTTTATAACTGTAAAAATAGTCATACCTATCTTAAAAGACTATTGTGAAAATCATCTGAGATAATATTGATAAAGCACTTTGCAAATCTTAAAACACTTTATAAATGCTAATGATTAAAGTTACTTGGTCAAAATGAAATTTAGAAGCAACTAATGCCAAGATGAATATTATAAATAATCTTGAGTTTGAATTCTCAAAATCTAGAAAAGTAAAGCATGTCATTTTTTGGTGTAATAGTATTTTATCTGTCCCTCATTTAGTGATTCAGATGAATAACTTCAATTCCTTAGCAATATAAATTAATAATGATGTTGTATAACATAGTATTATACCAAAAACTAAAGTCAAAATGTATATCTCATACAATTTTAATTTTTTATAATTAGAATTTTAAATAAATTTTAAAGATATATACCTACTTTTCCTTTGTTTATCCACTCCTTTATGGAGCCTAAGAAACTTTAGGTCTTAGAAATTCTCAAAAACTGAAAACAATTTATTAATGGTGATTTAATTTTTAACAAAATTCTGCAAGTAGTGACAGCCTCTACCAATGTATCTCACATGATATGTATTTTGTACCTCTCTAATGTCTTATTGACCAATATTTTATATTATAGTTGTCTGTTTTATCTTATTATTGTTTTGTAAACCCCATGAAGGTAAAAGTACATCTTACAGAAAGTTTGTACTTTTTATAGCATCCAGTAGAGTCCTTTGTATGCAATAAATATCTAATAAATGTTTGTCGAATGAACAGGTGAACCAATTTACATATTACTTGACCTCAATGTGAGTCAGTCAGTCAATAAGCATTTATAAAGTACCTATCTTCTGTGCTAAGAGTTAGGTATTAAAAAAAGGTAAAAAAAGATTAACAATATAATGAGGGAGAAAATAAGCAAAACATATATGTACAAACAAGCTATATATAGGATAAACAGAAAATAATTAACAGAGGAAAAGGATGAAAATTCAAAGAGATTAGGAAAGACTTCTTATAGAAGGTGGAGTTTTATCTGGGATTTAAAGGAAGCCTGGAGGCAAAGATGAGTGGTAAGGGATACATAAGTAGATTTGAGAATCATCAGCATGATAATTAATTGCATGGAAGCTAATAAGATCACCAGATGAAGTTGTACAAAAGGAAAAGAGAAAATGTTCCAGGACCAAACCCTGAGGGACACAACAGTTAGAGGGTGGAAGATCTAGCAAAGGAGACAGAGAAAGAGTAATCAGATAGGTAGAAGGAGAATGAGAAGAGACTAGTGTCCTGAAAACAGAGAAAAGTGAATATCAAGTGATTGATTAGCAGTGCCAAAGGCTGCAGAGAAATCAAGAAGGAGAATTAAGAAAACGTCATTGGATTTGGCAACTAAGAGATCATTAGTAACTTTGGAGAGAGAGTATCAGTGGAATAATAAAGGCAGGAGACATGTTTTTCAGTGTCAAAAAGAAAGGGAGAGGAGAGAAAGTGAAGAAAGCTGTCATAGAGAGCCTTTTCAAGAAGTTTAGCTACATAAAGTTAAGAAGAGATATAGGATGATCATGGGGACAAAAGATTCAAGTGAGAGTTTTTCAGGATAAGGGGCACATGGACATGTTTTAGGTAGTATGATGAGAACCAATAGACAGAGAGGGGTTAATAAATGAAAGAGTGAGGAGTAACAGACAGAAAGAGTATTCTTTTAGAGGAGACAAGATGGAATGAGATTACTTGAAGAGGTAGACTTGGTAAGGAGGAAGGTCACTTGATGACATGAGATAAGGGTAAAGCAGGAGAAAGAGGCAAAAAGTAACCAAGAGATAGGAAATGAGGAAGAGAGAGAAAAGGGAACTTACAGAAAATAGCCTCAATTTTTTTCCATAAAATATGAGACAAAGTTCTTCACTAAGAGAGTAGGAACAATGGGAGCCAGAGGAGCATTGAGAAAGGATGAAATGTATAGAAGAGCTCCTATGGAGTTTGGAATGGTGAATCGATAAAGAAGTCATATTAGAATTGCCTAATAGCAGTGAGGGTCCAGTTAAGCTTGTATATCAAATTTATAGTGGAATCAGAATGGTTATGTGATTTTTTCCCACCTTTGATAGCAGTACATTTGTAGAAGCAGCACAGAAAGAAAAGAGATCAAGGACAGAACCCTGTGGAACACCTCTAGCTAGAGATCTGCATGAGGACCAAGCAAAGTAGAATGAGATGAAGTGGTCAGATATGTAGGAGGAGAACCAGTGAGAAAGTACTGTCCTGAAAACCTAGAGAGAAGAAGATATCAAGATGAAAAATATAACTGACTGTGTTAAGGGCTGCAGAGAAGTCAAGAATGAGGATTAAAAAAAGGCTATTGGACATTGTAATTAGGAAATCATTGACAACTTTGGAGAGAGCAGTTGTGGTTGATCGATAAGGACAGAAGTCAGATTGTAGGGAGTTGAAAGTTAGAGAGCCAAGTTGACTCACCTGTTGAAGAGTCCTTCTCAAGGAGGTTGGAAACAAAAGGCAGAAGAGATATAAGAAAATAGTTAGCAGTGATAGAAAGATAAAGTGCTGGACTTTTAAGGTTGAGGGAGACACAATCATGTTTGCAGGCAGTAGAGAATGAGC
Source organism: Gracilinanus agilis (assembly GCF_016433145.1). Classification (NCBI taxonomy): domain Eukaryota; kingdom Metazoa; phylum Chordata; class Mammalia; order Didelphimorphia; family Didelphidae; genus Gracilinanus; species Gracilinanus agilis. The sequence goes on along the minus strand of NC_058131.1, from coordinate 125,147,123 downwards.
CAGAGGGGAGAAACTGTAGGCATCTGAGTAATATGAGATGAAGAAGAGAGAGGAAGAAAGAGCTCTTGGTAAATGGTCTTAATTTTTTTCAGTAACATACAAGGCAACTTTCTCAGCTGAGAGTCTGAAGGGATGAAAAGGTTTGGAAGAATCACTGAAGAGAATAGGATGATGAGTTGATAAGGGAGATAGAGAAAGATCACCTAGCAGCAATGAGAGTCTAGTTGAGGTTCTGTAATATGTTACAAGATATTCTCTAATGTGTAGAAGGAAAGGCAGAGGATATTAGTAGTTATCTAAGGCTAAATTTTGGCAGGGCACAATCAGCAATATAAGAGGGAATTCTCTTTCTATAAAGAGAAGAAAATAGTATAAAGTTGAACTAGATTACCAAGGGTTCAAGATTGGGAAAAAGAAAATATAACAGCTAGTGGAGAGATAGCCTTGGAGAGAACTGAAGGGTAAAGGTATTGGTAGTCATGGTATGAACAAAGGGTTGGGTATGGAAAGGCATAGGGAGAATTAGAAAGACAGATAAGGTAACTTCAGAGTTCTCAAACATGGAAGTGGTCTATTTGTGGATGATGTCAACATCAAGGATATGAAACATCTTTGTGTGTGGCTAATATGGGGTGACTGACTTTTGTCTTTGTATTCCCAGCACCTAGCATTAAGTAGGTACTTACTAAATGTTTGGTGATTGACTATTGACTGATCTAAGGAGATTTAATGAACAATGGAGCTAGGTGTGAACCCTCTCATAAAGGCGCTGAGGTATATCTGAATCTATCTTTGCCATTTCTCAACTGTGTACTTCTTTTCTTCTCTTTTTTCTTCCCTTTCCCCCCCTCTTCTCCCATCATTTTATTCTTATCCCTCCTCTTATTTTCCTCTTGTTTTCTTTTGTCTATGCCTATGTCAGGTGTTTGCAGTGGGCAGTGCTCAGTTTCCTTTGCCTGTAATACTTTCCCTCCTTACTTCCCTTCCTAGAATCCTTAGGTCACTTCAGGTTCATATGCCATCTCCTATGGGAATCCTTGCTTAAGTTATTAGTGTTTACTCCTTTACCTTTTCCTCAAATAATAATTTCCATACTTGAGTCTTTATATGTTGTATCCTCCCATTTTGTATAAATCCCGTGATATCAGGAACTGTCTTCTTTTTTTGTTATTTATTTTTGAAATTGTCTCTGTAACCCCAGTGTATATTATAGTGCCTTTAGTGTACTTCAGTATTTTTAATTGGTGCAGATAGGAGGTGCTTAAGAAATGCTAGTTGGACTAGACTGAATTCACTTGGATTGGATATTGCATGGAGAGAGTTCCTTCCATTCTATTTTTGTTGAAACAAAGTGTGAGTCCTAATCCACAGTGTCCATTTAAATTCAATGTAACTTTCTCTGTTTTGGTCCTCTGGTTTAAATCATTAAAGGTATAAAGGAGAACATTTTGTAAGTAATGCCAAGACTCCCAAATTCTTCTGCCTTCATGTTCTGACAAAGCTTAAGCATGCTGCTTCACAATGTACCCATCTATTCAGTCAAGTTTTTTTGCCAGAGGGGAGCTACTGACTCAGTTTTCAGTGTCCTTTATAACTCCCATCATGGTGCGTTTGTTCTGTATTTGCACTCAGTCAATGAGGCAACACTCCCTTTCTATAAATAGAAGAAGAGAAATAGATTAACAAAAATATTTCAGGCTCCCCCTCCTTCTTCAAAATTAATTGGCTCCACACACTCAAATTTGAACCGAGTTAGAGTCTTAAGGATCCTGAGTCATGCATACTGTACAAATATTGTAAGGATCAAGTTTTTTTGTTTGAAAATATGGCATGGACATATTATATTCCTATATTCCAATTGAAACACTAACAATGCAGAAGAGACTTTCACATAAATTATACCAGGAATCATTTTTGTTTGACGCTTCACAAGACATTATCTTAATTTTGATTTTTTATAAAGAAATATTACAAATTCATAGAATGTCCTTGTGTTAAAGCAGGGGTCGGCAACCTTTTTAGCCATGAGAGTCATAAATGCCACATTTTTTAAAACGTAATTTCGTGAGAGCCATACAGTGCTCACAGTGCGCGCTCCTGTAACAGCGCCTGAAAAAAAATTGGCTTTATGGCTNAGAAGAAGAGAAATAGATTAACAAAAATATTTTAGGCTCCCCCTCCTTCTTCAAAATTAATTGGCTCCACACACTCAAATTTGAACCGAGTTAGAGTCTTAAGGATCCTGAGTCATGCATACTGTACAAATATTGTAAGGATCAAGTTTTTTTGTTTGAAAATATGGCATGGACATATTATATTCTTATATTCCAATTGAAACACTAACAATGCAGAAGAGACTTTCACATAAATTATACCAGGAATCATTTTTGTTTGACGCTTCACAAGACATTATCTTAATTTTGATTTTTTATAAAGAAATATTACAAATTCACAGTGCTCACAGTGCGAGCTCCTGTAACAGTGCCTGAAAAAAAATTGACTTTATGGCTCTTGCAGAAAGAGCCATATCTGGCCCTCAAAAAAGCCAGATATGGCTCGAGAGCCATACGTTGCCGACCCCTGTGTTAAAGGATGAAGCAGATGCATCATCTGATGGCTATTGTTAAACTATGCTGAAAATCGATATGTAAGTTAAATTTTTTATTGAAGTTTTTTTTAATGTCCAAGTATAAATCCAGATGCCTAGCCTAAAAATGCCTAAATTTTTAGTAGTTAGTATATAGCCTCAGTTTTGGGGAACATCTGGGTTTTAGACTTAATGTTTTACTTTTCTTTTTGATATTTGTTGTTCCTTGATTCTATACAGTTTCTCTATCTCTTCAGCATATTCCAGAAATTATACCATTCAGAATCTGAAAGCTAGAAGATATTTTAAGATTTATTGCCTTTCAAGAAAGTGAATGTCTACACCAATCAGGACAAAAGCTTATTTCTCTTTTTGAATATTTCTGAAAAGTTATTCCATGATTTCTCTCAGATTCTTAAGCCCACCAACCTTCCTGCTTTTAGGCAAAAACCAGTAAAATGGCTTTATGGTCCATTTTTCAAAAGATATCCTGAAATTAAGATTGCACAACAACTTTTGATAGCTTGTCAGTAAGTTCTATATGTCCAAATTAATTTTTAATGTGTTTACATCCTTTTCATTTCTTTTTATCCTCTAAACAATTAGAGAGCTCATCAGTTCACACTATATGGGATTAGAACATCAAAATCAAATCATCAAATCTTTTCTTGCAGAGTAATAATAATAATAGCATTTACATAACACTTTAAGACTTGCAAAATGCTTTACTTACATCATCTCATTTGATCCTTGGGACAACTCTGTGAAGTAGGTGCTATTATTATCTCCATTTTGCAGGTGAGGAAACCCCTAAGCTTGAAGAGTTTAAGTGACTTTCCCAGAGTTGTGCATTCATTACTAGAGGATGGATTTAATCATAATTCTTCCTTACTCCGAGTCTAGCACAGTTTTTCAACTACAAATACCTCAGTAAATTTCTATCTTTAAAGTCATAAGCCACTGAAAACATCGAGGAGAGCTTTTGTGAGGCTTTCATTTCTCTCAAGTCTTGTACCATAATGGAAACAAATCAGAAACATATCTTTTATAGTAAAGCCCCCGATGCTATTGAATTCATTGTCGTTGCATGTGCAAGCTATCTACATTGGACATACTCTGCATGTCAACGTTTTTCCTATCATCTATAGATCTGCAGCTTTGGAATGTTTGAGTGCAGGATAAATGGTGCTTTTATTATAGGATGAGTGCTCTTTATCTTGATTAGTGTAACTTTATCTCCTTCACTAATATCATACCCCTCCATAAATTTGGGTATGAAATTGTTTTGTTTTTACCGAGAGAACAGCCACTCAGCCCCTGCTTCAGGCACTTTTATACATTGCCATCATGCATTTTAGAAAACTTCTCTGGCACGCCTTAGTGTCAGATTCATCCTCTGTGCCCCAACTTGGCTGCTCCCAGTTGCACTCCTCATTTTTCTTACCCTGGTATTTTCCTAGTCTTTTGACCTATTTATGTTGTGGTTGATTGGTCACAGCACAAGACATTACTCCTCCTACCACCCTAACCAGAGGAAAATGGTCAAACCTAGACATAAAAAAAGCTAGAAACCCTCTGCCTATTTTATGTAAACTAACCTCAAATCTATAGCCAAATCTGGATTAAATTGCAGTGATTTACCATTTGTAATCTCCTGGTTGTTCTTGTGAAGTGGGGAAAAAAAAATTAGTCTCTCCTCCCCTGAGTGTGATCTACAAACCAAAGCTGGATATTGGCCACTGATTCTGTAAATGGCTGTGGTTGTTGAACTTGGCCACTGAAACCTTACTCTGAACTATTTTTAAGTGTGCATACATCAGTTTACATCTGGATTCTTCAATATAAATATCTATTACTCATCCTCCTCTTCATCATGACAGTTTTTAATAATAATAGGAAAATAAACAATGATGGACTGTTGGCCATGTTTAAAGGAAAGTGGAAAAGGGAGCAACAATCAAGAGACACTCAAATCTGATATTTTGACAAATGGACCAGTTTCATCAACTAGTTGTATATTTTGTGGCATGTCTTCTAGATGGTTGTAAGAATGCATTTTCCTGACCAACAATAAGTAATTGTAATGTATTTATACATCCAATAAGGGACTGATGAGCTGTCATGAGTACTAATGATTGGATTATCTATGTTATGAAATATTATAAATATTCATGATAGTATATAATATCTTTTATTTTAATGTATTTTTTACACAAAATACTCTGATGCTTGATTATTTCAAGTTAAAATGAGAAAATGTGAAAACGAGATGAAATATGGGGTAAAGTTGTTTCAGGAGTAGCAAATGATAGAAAACAAAGGCTTCTAGATTATTAAGAAGGCTCACACTTCTAGATAATAAACAATGTCTTAAGAAAAGAAGAAAAAATATAGGTACTAGACATGGAAAACACCAAACAACATCCGAAAGAATGAAATTGACTATATTTTTACAAACAGAGTAAGATATAATAGATGTGATTGTTATCCCTGTATCATCTATCTGTGCATAATTGAGATTATAGATATATCAAAGCTAAGACCAAAATTTATAATAAACAAGAAGGAATAATAATGAGAAAAAGATATGGCATACAATTAAGAAGATTTGTTATTGTTCAGTCATTTTAGTCATATCTGACTTTGTGTCTTCACGTAGGGTTTTCTTTGGCAAAGATCCTGGAGTGGTTTGCCATTTCTTTCTCCAGATCTTTTTATAGATGATGAAACTGAGGCGAGGAGAGGTAAGTAACTTGCCCGAGGGTTACACAGCTCATGTTTGAGGCCAGACTTGAACTCAGGGAAATGAGTCTCCTTGACTTAAGTCCTAGCACTCTATCCACTGTATCACCTAGCTTCTCTGTTAAGATTTTACCTGCATTTTTGAAACAAATAATTGCAAATTTTAAATGGGAAATAAATAAAACTATATCATCGCTGTCTATAATAACAACATCTAGTAATTAAATCAACTCGCATAAGAGCAAAGACCCAGCTTTTCAATATGAATATTTAATGGGCAATGCTGCAAGACCTTGAACAGTACTGCCTTCCAAGAACTAAACATGAACATCACAAAGAGACTAGAGACCGATAGTAAAATGCATGTTGGACATAAGCAGATGGTAAAATACAACTAATGAAGTACTCTGAAAAGGGAGTAAAGTACATTAACAAATAATTTTTTTTGATAGAAAGGTAATATATGGGTTTTTTACCCAGAGAGAGTGAGAACTGGAGAGTGGAAGATGAGAATGTTGTACTCATACCTTTGCAAAGCCAAGAAAAAGAGAGAGAGAGATCTCCCTCACAGTAGGTAGGGAAATATCTTAGATGACCTTCGGGAAGACTTAGATAAATTGCACAGGATAGGATGGCATAGATGATAGGTTGGAATCTGCACTGATGGAAAGAGCCATTGAATCAATGAAATCAGAGAGCTATTTGGTTAAGTATTTATTTATATACAATATTTTATTCTGTCAACCACAACTTCATCAGAAAGGCATATCTCATTATCCAAGTTAATTCCTGGATGGTAAAGTCTATCTTTAGCAATTAAGGACTGGAGTTAAAAATCCACAATTAAACTTTTTTAAATTATGAAAATAGGATCGAGAACTCAATGAAATGTATCCTTAGTGAGCATTTATGAATTTGGATGACACCCTCCAAAAAAGATAATTTTTGAGGTCAACATCATGAAAGAAAAATACTATACTTTCCCACGGAATGCTCTTTTGTGTCAGGGACAGAGAGATAGGACATTAAATTGGATCTGAACTGGTATCTTTCTGATCTTATTGTCACATTTTAAAAAGTGCTGGGAATCCCAAAGACTTACCTAAGATGGTATGTTGAGTTTCTGGGAGAGTCAGAACTAAAAGTCAATTCTCTCAACTCTTGTCTCAGGATTCTTCAGTCCTGAATGTTAACTAAATATGATAATAAAGAACAAAGCACCCTAAGAGCACCTTTTTATAAGGCATAATAATGATATATTTTAAAAACACTAATTAGGATAGCACTACATGGGAAAAAACTTTACAAAGATATACATCTCTATCTTTATCTTAATAGGGTCACACCCTAAGTCACAGGGAGTAGAACTGTCAGTATAGTTATCTTATTTTGGGAAGAAGTATGACTAGATATACATATTAGTTAATCCTGAACATGAGACAAGTAGATGTCAACTATTATTATCCCCTCTTTTCAGTAGAGAAACAAAGACTGCAAATCATTAAATAACATGAAAAATATTATTAAAGAGTAGAGCAATAAACCTAACTACCTTGTTTCCTACTCTAGACCCCTACATGCAGACTAAAATCTACTGAGAGATATTCAAACCAGTTGTTGCCTCAATACTCTCCTCTACTTCAAGCTTTGCCAGGATTCACAGGGATGAGAAAAGCATAGTCAGTCGTGACCCTGCCTCTCCATTACTAATGCCTCCGAGAATTCAGAAATTATAAAAGCATAGATTTTTTTTTTTTGTAGTGGAAGGAAACGTAAAAACCAAGAAATCCAACTTATTTTATTTTATTATTTTATTTTATAAATAATAAATAATTTTATTTTATATAAAATAAATAAAAACATTTTATAAATGACTCATAGATCCAGAGAGGCTAACTGATTTGCTTAAAGTCAAATGGGTAATAATATATCATAGGACTAAGATTCTAGCTTAGGTCTTCTGACCCTTATTATTAGCTTTTATTCTATTACATCACCCACAGCCCAAGCCTCTCTCCTTCCCCTACCTAATGCTCCAAAGACTTTAGGAAATTTCTGGGGAACCTTGTTCTAGGATTTAGATTAAGAGAATGACAGTAGAATGGAAACTCTCCAGTTGTACTAAAGGTCCCATATCCTTTCCACATAGTTGGTGTTTAGTAGAGGCTTACTGAATATAATTAAATATTACAAGAGACTCTTTTTTTGGTGGACAGTTTAGGCTAGATGGTCTCTGAGTTCGATTAGGGCTTTCAAAAACTGATTTTGAGGTTAATTTTTTTATATAAATTCTAGAGCGACAAATACAAATTTCAATTGAACTCCATTTTACCTACTATAAATAGTTCCTGTGAGCAGGTTTTGAAGTTATCCAAAAAGTATGGGATTACTAATAAATGCCATTTATGGTCTAAGATATGTTAATGAAAACAGGGGTCTGCATTCTAGTTAGCATCCTGGGCAAAAGTTCCTACCCAGCCCAACTTGGGCTTCCTCACAGGTAAAACCAGACCACTGGAAGAAAGCTGCCTTTTGTGATTGTTGAGTCTTTAGTAAAATCATTGCTAAGTAAAAGTAACATGAACATTTAAGGGGAGGGGGGGAGGCTCTCCTAGAACCTAGGGCAACTTTGCTCTGTGTCATTAACCAAAGACCAAAGATAAGAGCAAGATAATTAGCTCCTCGCAGACATTAGTCATGGCACCACTTTTAGTGTCTCAAAGGCTACAGACTTCCACGGAAACCAACAGAGGAGATGGGAAGCTGACACTGGGAAGTCCTGCTAGCAGAGTAACTCTTATTACATCAAAACAGATTTCCATTTGATACTGTGGAATAAAATATTACTTTTCCCAAATGCCCCCACCACCTTAATAAGAGATAAACACACACACACACACACACACACACACACACACACACACACACGTCTTGGACATTAAACATACACATGTATATTTGTGTGTATTTTATGTTACGTGTGTCTGCATTGTATATGTGTATGTTGTGTATGTATAGCATAAGGTATTGACAACAGGCATACAATATAGTAAATATATATTTATGTGTGTTTATGTTTATATATGGAGAAATATTTAATCATATAAAAATATGCATATATAACCTATACATAAATTACACGTGTGCATTGTAAACAAGTATATATGTTAGTATACATGGAATTATAGGTTTATATGAGAAATGTAAGAGGCATAAGTTTAAAAGTAGGTGTGTAAGCAGGCTAGGAAAAGCCTTAGCTGGAGGTCACGGACATTCTGAATGGAATGCAGGGGATGGAGGAAGTGGCTTGTGCCTGAGAAGGACTCCATGGTGGTTGGCACAAACTGTTGCTGACCCTGGAGATCTCAGAGCTGGGGGAGTTGTATCCAGATTCCCTGGGATCCTGAGAGTGGTGAAGGCTTACAGCAGAGGACATCAGACCTGCAGAGCAGCACCGAGTAGGGAAGTGGTTTGTGATCTGGTGGACAGCATTGCAAACTTTCTCTCCCTACCTGGATACCTTGGATCACCTGTTTTGGTGGAGTCGACTCCTGGCATCCTGAAACCATCCCTGGATTAGCCGTGAGACCCCAAGTAAAACCACCCTCAGGTCCTCAGCTAAGCTGACCAAACCTGGCTGGAACCAGGTTGGGAGGAACTTTTCCCTTGTAACTCCAGTACAGCTTTCTTTGGGCTCTGTCTTGCTTAGGTCATAGGAGAGTGTAGTCAAGTCCTTCCCTGCCCCTGTGGTTTGCCCTTAGCTTTTAAGTGTAGTAAACCCTATTCTCATCCTTAATCTTAGTTTGTCCTTGATTAAATGTGTTGCCTTAACTTATAAACTCCTGCCTTTACTTTGCTGGTTTCCATAGGCCTAGTCTTGGTTCTTCAGAGTGGCAGTTGGACCTAACAGTCAATTCAGTAACAGACACCCCTTTGCTGTTAAACTTTAGTCTCCCTACTTGTTGGGCCCCTTCCTGTCATTCCTGTCTCTCACACCCACCTGGACCCATATTTACTGTTCAAGGCACCTTTCCCTGGTTTCTCCCTTAACAGAAATATTTAATTATATAATACCTGTATGTGTGCCTTCATGCATATATATGTGTGTGTGTATATATATATATACAAGTCTGTGTGAGAAGCAGCAAGGGATACTAGATTGAGGGCTAGTGTTGGAGTCAGGAAAGCAAGAATTCATGTCCTTTTTCTGAACACATTCTGGCTATGTGATCCTAGTCTTTTATTGTTCTAAGTAGCTCTGTAAGACTTTGCTGAGAAGATGGTGTCCCCCCCCCAGAGAGCCTCCTAAACCAATGAGATCATAGACATGGATAAAAACAAGTAAAAAATGTAAAATTCTTATTCTATGTTTTCCATACTTATGGCATTCTATTCTGGCTAGATCACTTGACAGAGAAGCAGTAGAGTCATGGGGAAGAGGGACTAAAATCAGAGGCCAGGACCATAAGTCTCCCATCCCCACCTACCCCTAACACTCTCCTATTATCAATTCCTGAGACTGTATATGAAATTAAATTGGAGAAATCCAATCGTATTGACAGGATTTACACCACCATTGCTATGAGCTTCCAATAAACTTTTGCCATTTTTCCTGTCTGCTTGTCTTATTCATACTAACTTACTACTCTTCCTCCAATCTCCAGAGGGAAAATTAATGCCTTAGATAAGAGGAAAGGGGAAGGTGTACTCTAGACCAGATTAAAATGTATTGGGGAAATATTTAACAATTTTAATACATAAAATAAAACAGGGGGCAGCTGGGTGGTTAAGTGGATTGAGAGCCAGGCCTAGAGACAGGAGGGTCCTAGGTTCAAATCTGGCCTCAGACACTTCCCAGCTGTGTGACCCTGGGCAAGTCACTTAACCCCCATTGCCTAGCCCTTACCACTGTTCTGCCTTGGAGCCAATGCACAGTATTGACTCCAAGAGAGAAGATAAGGGTCTTAAATAAATGAATGAATGAATAAGCAAATAAATAAATAAATAGATAGGTAGGTAGGTATATAGGTAGATAGATAGATAGATAGATAGATAGATAGATAGATAGATAGATGAAATAAAACATAGATAATGTTAACATGTGGGGGTTTTTTGTCCATCTGTACCCATACAAATCTTGATGTATACTTTAGCGGTCCTGTTTCTATTTTAGTTTAATACCACTGTCTGAAATTACCAAATTCTCACGCCTATAAATTAAATTTTTTTAATCACCATACATAGTATGTGCCCTTAACAAAATGACATAAGTTCTAAGAAATAAAAGTCACCATTGTCCTAGTGTTCTTTGTAAATGAAAGCCATGACTTCAGAAAAGCAAGGATCTTCATGTATTTCCTTAAATAGTTTATGGATATTTCATCTACAAATGGAAGCAAAACAAACAATTCATCTTTTACCAAAAAAAAATGAAATGAAATGAAAAGGAAAGGGGGAAAAAAAGCACCTATTTTGATAAAATTCTCTTTTTTGGAGGACTAGAGAGGTCTAGAATTGTGATTTGATTGGTGGGCAATCAATGTGGAAGCTTTCTTCACTGATGTCCAGCAATAATTCATCTGTAACTCATAGTCTTGGTGAATTGATTGAGCACTGATTTGCTCATGGTCACAAGAGTAGCATGTGTCAGGTTAAACAAAGACTATTGGCTTCCTAACTCATAGGTCTGCCTTCTATCCTCTCTACCATATGACCTCTCAAAAGCTCATTAATACCCTGAAAATCAGACATTCTGAAGTCTAATACTACAAACGTAAGTGAAAAACGATAACAAGAGTTCACATTCATAGCTCAGATTAAGGTCTACAAAGCATGAGATAGACAGACAGACAGACAGACAGACAGACAGACAGACCGACCGACAGAGATGATAGACAGAAGGAAGGAAGGAAGGATGGATGGATGGATGGATGGATGGATGGATGGATGGATGGATGGATGGATGGATAGACGGATGGATAGATAGGTAGATAAATAGATAGATGGATGGATGGATGGATGGATGGATGGATGGACAGAAAAACAGATTTGCAAATCTTAAATTTACATGTACATATGTAACTATATGAGTATACTTAGTGTATATATGTATATGTTCATATGTTTATGTTGTCAAGCATACACACATACTGAGACACATACACACAGAGAGAAAGGGAGAAAGAGGAGGGAGGAAGAAAAAGAAGGAGGGAGAGAACACCTCATGTGTTTTTCCCAGTTATATCAATGTATGTGTTATTATTTTCTCCATTGTTCAGAAGAGGAAACTAAATCTGAGAAAACTTAAGGGACTTGTCCAGGGTCATATCACTAGTAATTATAATATTTGTCTGAAGCAGGATTCAAGCCAATTCGTCCTGAGACCAGAACTAGGCTCTCAAAAATAAAAAATAAAATTTATTTTTATGATAACTTTTCATTGGCTGTATTTAAGCATTTTGCAAAGGTTGAACTGTGAAAGAATTCATGGTGGCATGCATCAATATGTTGATTACATCTGACCTTAATACAGAGTGAAGAGCAAATTTTAAAAATCATTCCTAAACTTGAAATTACTAGTCTTATCTCATAGGAAGTCTATGTAGTCTGGGTAACTTCGAGGGAAGGATCAACTTACAAATACAGTGCTTTCCAGAAAGACAATCTTAAACATATATATATAGCTATTCAAATTCCACATTTCCTTTCATGCTATTTTCAGTGTTTTTCAAATTAAACATTAGGCTTAGCAGCACACAGTGGATGGTAGATTAAAGGGCCGGTCTAGTTCCGCAAGCCTTGGGTTTTCCACATTTGTCTAGGAATAGCTTTTTTCTGGGTGGGCCAGGTGAAATACAGAAGCAACAAAGTTATTGTTGCCTCATTTCCCTCAGCTAGATGGGCGTGGGGAAGCCAGATGGATGGCAGGTCAGAAAAGAAGGAAAATTAAAGCGAAACAGAGTAGAAAGAAAAAAGAAATGGGCAGAAGCAATTTGGCAATGGAGCACAGTTTAAAGCCTTGCACCAAAAGTCTAAAACTTTATTTAAAGGACAAGGATGTAAGACAAAAAAAAATTAATAAGGAGGTAGTTATTAAGTGCTTACTATCCAGGTATCAAGCTAAGCTCTGACAATATAAAGAAACACAAATATTGACAATGTGAAATTTATGCTTAACAATGATTCAAATTGAAAATTTCTATGTATTATATTGGTTTCCTTTGGTGGCTTTTTTTTGGTGGAGAGGAGTTTGAAGTCCAGACTTTTCATTTCAGGAGTATAAGAAACTCCCAATAAGGAAATACCCTCCAGTAATGTAATTAGAGATTTGCCTGGAGGGGTATAATGAAAGGTTTCCTGACTTGGTGAGGATGGCAGAGGTGATATGTAGCAGAAGTAGAACTTGAATCTCTTCCTGGGTCTGAGAGCAGCTTTTTACCAATCACTCCAACCTGCCTTTTTATTCCCTCACCTATTGAGGTATTAAGTATTAAATAAACCTAAGGGATCACTTGCTCACCTCAGCAGCAACACTGTACTAGATTTTTCCCTCCCTTGGCATTATGAAAGTGATAATGGTACATCTCATTAGGAATCATTTATACCTAGAGAAAACTTTATCCCCCCAAACCCTTTGAGGTACAGGCTCTACCTGAGGACAGTGGGTAAAACCATTGAACCCAGAATCAGGAAGACCTGAGTTCACATCTTGCCTAGGATACTTGTTAGCTATGTGACCTGAACCTCGATTTGCTTCAATTTCAACTATAAAATGAAGGTAATAGTAGGAACTACTATTTTAAGATTTTAAAGATTGGTGTGGGTACTAAATAAGATGATCTATGTCCAGTGCTTTACAAACCTTAAAATACAAAATAAATGCTTATTTTTGTTGTTGTTCTTATCACATTCATAAGCACTAATGAAATTGTCAGGCTTAGCCAAATAACAACCCCTAAATAGAATTTTTGCCTCTGCATTTTGTTTCATTTATAAAACAGTACATAATCTTGGCTAGAAGATGGAGAAAAGAAGGGGTAAATGATTATTATGGATTTGAAAGTGAATATAATTCTCCAGCTGTTAAAGATTAGATTTCTCTCCCTTGGGGTACCTAGTGTGTTGTCCTTACTCTCTTGGTTTCTGGAAGTCTCCTTCATGCCCACTGCTTGGTATCCACTGTCCAGTTCGAGGGCCTGCTGAATGAGATTACCAGTCCAGTTAGTGAAGCACACTGTCATTAGCAGTCAGTTTTGACAAGCAAAGAGCCAATTAGTGGCATGAACCAAGGCCCTAGAACTCTGACTATTTTCTCATTCTCCAAAATACATATTTTTCATCTACTTCTGTCTATAGTTTTCAGTTTGGGGGATATTTACTTAGTCCTCTGTTTTATGTGTTGCCATGGCCAAAAATGATGGGCAAAGTCTCATCTTTTCAACACTAATCTTTCCCTGGGATGATTGTAAGGCAGCAACTCATAGAATACCACTTCCTCTGAAGCAGTAAAGGTGAGTATCACAGGGAGGGCAATGACAAAGCATGAGGTGCATGCGAGCAGTCTAGAACAGACTGCAAAGGCAGACTGCCTAAAGAGCAAGAATAAGAGTACAAAATCAAGGAATCATATGTCAGGAGAATAGGAACTGCTCATATCACAAGAATAATGGATGCCAGGTCAGCAGCTAGAGTTCCCCCTTCACTTGTACCTTTGTGACATCAGGATTCAGCAAGGAAGCTCTCCATTATCTTCTGGGAGAACAGAGAAGACTCACACAGGATGGGCCAGCACAGATGAGTTGTTGGAGGGGAATCCCAAATTGATGATATCACAGATCCAATGAGTATTTGAGGCAAACTTATTTAAACAATGATAGTTGGAAAGTGGCCAGACCCTAGATGTTCCACTAAGAAGCACAGATAAGAGCCACTCAATTCTCTTGTTATGATTTATGTTATAATGATGGCCACACATCCACTGTCATATCAGTCAATATTGGTTTTTTGTATTTTTTTTAAACAACCCAAGTATTCGGTCTTCTAGCTATATTGTTAGTCATGTAGTAATAAAAACAACTACTAGGACCAGTGTCTGAAAAATCAGTACTTTGCTGTCTGCTTTCCACATAAAGTCTACAAAGGATATTAAAAGTAATAGAGAACTATCCTTTTTTCCCTATCTATCCCTACATAAGAAATTAAATTTAAGGTTTGACTAAATATGAGAATTCTAAAGTAATATTGTGGTTGCTGATTTAAAATATTAGAGCTCAAGTCAAAATGACTTTGAGTAGCATTTATTTACAAAGAGGTGGAAAGAGTGAAAGTAGAAAAATATAAGAAGAGGGGAAAGAAAGTGTCTTGCTCCAGTGTCCGGCTCAGTTCCTGCAGGGCTCATTAACCCTCAGCCAGAGGCCCTGGAGTCTTATGCAAGGGTTCCACCTATGCAGCCTCCTCCAGGAAAAGAAGGCCTCCCAAGAACTAATCTCTCCAGAAGCCAGGAAAGGAAGGCCAGCTACTCACTCACCCAAGATGAAGTCCAAAGGAGAAGATCAAAGCAGTCCTCCAAGAAGCAGCCCCAAAACCAAGTCCCAGCCAAAGTCTAAAATCCCAGTCCAAAGCCACTTCCAAGAGCCAAGTCACCAGCCAAAGATCCCTGGACAGGAAGTTCAGGACTTTTTATAATCTTTCTTCCATGTCACTTCCTGTCCCTTCCTCCACTTTATAGTAACCAATTGCAGTCTTCCAATTTGCTTGACACTGCCCAGGAGAATGTCTGTGGCCTCTGGATTTGTCACTCACTTTAGAAGTGACTTAGTGTTAAGTAGGGGTGTGTAAGTTTTTGGTTGATTAATTTTAAAATTGCTGATTGATGTACAAAGAAAGTTTGATTCACTCTTCACATCTACTATCATCCAGTCAATCAATCAATATACATTTATTCACCACTTTCTATGTGCTGGGAACTTTGGTAATATAGAAAGAAGCAAAAGTCCCTGCCCTCAGGGAACCTCCCATCTAATGGGGTAGAAGGGAACCAAAGTTTAAATTCAAAGAATAAATTCAATAATTACATTTTGGAAGCAAAATTTTTCATTAGTTTGCTATTATTGTCTACCATTATGTCAGTCAAACTAGCTTTGTGAATTCAAGTTTTTCAGGATACATAATGTCCTAGAACAGTGATGGGCAAACTACAGCCATAGGGCCAGATGCGGGTCCTTGAAATGTTCTATCTGGCCACACAACATTATGCCTAATCTGACCAATACAATGAGTAGGATACAATACAATGAAACTTCCAAAGAGTTGCCTTAGAAACAGGCTGATGGATGAGCATTTCCTTTCCTTTAGCCCCCTCTCTAAAAAGTTTGCCCATCACTACTGTCAAAGAGGATTTTTTTTTCCTTCCTTAGTACTATGAAAGTGATAATGCTACATTTCACTAGAGATCATTTATACTTAAGAGAAATTTTATCCCCCAAGACCCTTCAAGGCTCAGGCTCTATATGAGTAATATTTAACACTCACATGTATATTAGGCAAAGATGTGAAATAAGCAATATTTATTCTTAGAGCCCACTATCATCTTTTTTCACCGACAGTCATAGTCTCCACTTGCTCTCTTTCTACATGTTCCCAAGAGATGATCTGAAAAGCAGCCTCGCTAAAGTATCATTGTGCATAGCCTAATATATTACTTTTTCCCAGAGTTTCACCAATAAAACTATCAGAGAACCTATATTCTATGAGTTCATCATAATTTTAACAAACATATCAAACTGAACACTAAAGGAATGAAGCTTTGATTGCAGTATTTCAGGCTGAAATGAACTGATGAGAGGTTGGTGGGGAGGGATGAACCGGGACAGCAGAAGGTTTTTAATAATTAAAATAGATATGGATATAGATAGATAGATATACACATGAAAAATGTTATTGCTGGGGCAGCTGGATAGCTCAGTGGAGTGAGAGTCAGGCCTAGAGACAGGAGGTCCTAGGTTCAAACCCGGCCTTGGCCACTTCCCAGCTGTGTGACCCTGGGCAAGTCACTTGACCCCCATTGCCCACCCTTACCACTCTTCCACCTATGAGACAATGCACCGAAGTACAAGGGTTAAAAAAAAAATGTTATTGCTTACTTCACCTAAGGGTAAAGTCAGTCCTAATCAAATCAGTGGATCAACATTATTAAACAACTATATGCCAGGTACTGTGTATATAAAAAGAGGCAAAAGATAGTCTCTGCTCTCAAGGAACTCACAATCTAATGGGGGAAACAACATGCAGACAAATATACACAAAGAAACTATCCACAAGTTAAATAGGAAATAATTAATAGAAGGAAGGCACTAAAATTAAGGGTGGAGATAGAAGAGCATTTCAAGCATAATTAATCATGAAAAATGCATTCTCCTCTTTTAAGTGTTCTGTAATATGGCATAATGATGTGTAAATGATAAGTTGTTTTCCTAACGGTGGTAATATTTTAACATAAAACACCATCAGATACTTGAATTAGAGGGAGAAAAAAGGAGCTGGTCAGTTAAAAACAGGGGAAAGCCAATGGACATCAGGTATGTTACTGGTATATTTTGAAGTCTACACGAAGGCTCTCAAAATGTTGAGTGAATACCTTGGGGAAATGAAGGGGAAACGCATTTATATAGTTCACTCTGCTAGGCACTTTACAAATACTGTTTTATTTTATCTTTACAACAATTCTGTGAGGTAGTGCTATTATCACCATTTTACAACTGAGAAAACTGAGACAAATACAGTTTAGGCATCCTGCCCATGATCATATATCTAGTAAGTGTGAGACGTTTGAATTCAAATCCAATGCTCTATCCACTATGTCACCAAGTTGTTTTCCCTGTGGAGGATTTTTGGAAAAACATGGACAAAAATAGACTAGTGTACACAGTCAGAAATTGATAAAATGAGATAATATTGTAAAATACTTTGCAAACTTTAGAGAAATATATAAATGCTAGATTATCATTGTAAATAATAATTATGAATTATAATTTTAATAATTATTATTATCCATTAGAGCTTATGAGCTACTTGAGGGCAGAGATTGTCTTGTGCTTCTTTTTGTATGTGTTAACAGTTAATGTGCTTAATACATAGAAGGAACTAAATAAATGTTTCTTGACCAACTGACTGACAGATGGGATACAATCTGCATCAATGGAAGGAATACCAACATCATTAAATCTAAGGCAATCTGGAGTATTTATTAAGTGCCATATATATGGCACTTAATAAATATATATATATATGGCACTTAATAAATACTCCAGATTATATATATATATATACGTATGTATATATATATATGTATGTATATAGTACTATAAAGAAAGTAGGGATAAAGAAAGACCCTGAGGGAGTTTACATTCATTGAGATCATGGATCCATTAAAGTATGAAAAGTGATAGACTTGCTCTTGGTATCCATATTCTTTGGCTTTTAGACATTTTGAACAAATAAGCATGTGGGTTAGATAGATGGTCTGTAAAAATTAAAATTAATATATAATAATAACTTTAAATATTATGTTTTTATAAGATTTATTAATAGTCACTAGAAGTAAAGGAATAAATAACAAAATAAAACCACGTGCCAAGCTAATCTACCTGTTCAAAAGTCCCGTGTTCACAGCTAGCCTCATTCCAAGAGAAGAGAGCTAGCCTGGGAAATGCACCAAATTTATCCCCATCTACGTCAGTATGTAACGACAGGAAGTCAGTGGGCTCCTGGGTAATGTAGTTTTAAAAGTACAAAATTTCCAACAACACAGGTCTCAGTTGGATGTGCAGTCTAGAATCAAGAAATTGTTTCTCTGAGGACAAAGTAAACCGGCCCATGAAGATAGGAGCCTGGACATGGGCCACATCAGCCCTGCCTCTAGCTCCAAGAGTGAGCCAGTCTAGTTCTGGGACACACATAGGACCATCATTGGCAACTATTGGCCTAGATCCCATTGTAGATCTGAGTCTCCACTAATTGCTAGGACCTGAAGGCCTCTTCCTGCAAGAGATTCTACCGTAAATAGAGTTGTTCCCTTTAACTCAGCCTATTTACAGGGAATCCTTTCCGCTCTATTTTTCACTCATTTTCTTCATTGCATCCTATTTTTAGAGTTTAGAGGTCATCTAGTCTAACTCATTTTACAGATTAAGAGATGAAGACAAGCTAGCAAATACAAGAGCTAAGATACTAACTCAGGATTTCTTACTTTAAATAATGTGTTCTTCCCATTGTTTGTCCCTTCTCATCTCATAATGTTACATCTCCTTGTGAGGAGGAGGAAAGGGAACAAGTATTTATTAAGAACCCACTATGTGGCAGCTGGGTAGCTCAGTGGATTGAGAGCCAGGCCTAGAGACAGGAGGTCCTAGGTTCAAATCTGGCCTCAGACACTTCTCAGCTGGGTGACCCTGGGCAAGTCACTTGACCCCCATTGCCTAGTCCTTACCACTCTTCTGCTTTGGAGCCAAAACACAGTATTGACTCCAAGATGGAAGGTAAGGAATTGGGGGGGAAGAACCTATTATGTGCCAGCCACTGTGCAACCTTAGGAAGCAGATGCTATTATCTGTATTTTACAGTGGAGAAAATTGTAGCAAATAGAGATTTCCCAAGGTCACACAGCTAGTGAGGCACTTCCCTTTAACATATCCTATTTAATATATGAGCAAATATTAGATAGGGATACGTTAAAGGAGAGACAGCTTAAATAGAGAGTGTACTGGACCTAAAATCATGAAAACTTACTGTCCAATCCAGCCTCAAAAACTCAAACCTCCCACAGCTGACTGGCTCTACAAAGTTCCCTCTGCCCCTAAAAAGCACTCCTCTTTTGAAATTGCACAAATGGGTTTTGGATGGCACTGTCCAGTCAGTCACCTTTTCCTAGTTTCCTCCAGATACATGAACCTTCTGACTCCAGCCCCTGGGTGAGAGAAGAGGGAAGGCGAATGCTAGATGTTAGAAGGTCAGAAGTAGCCTGACCTCCCTCTGCTTGGGGAGAATGGTTTATTCTATGAGTAATATAACATAAAATAAAATATTAATCCCTTCTGATTTCCTGAGGAAAATTGTGGAATGAGCCACTTTCCAGATACAACTTTCAGAGATACTCAACACAGTCCCACTCTTTTGGTCCCCATTTCTTCATTGCACCAATCTCACCCCTAAATAAATTTTTTAAAAATTTGAAAAAGTTTGGTCTTATAAAGAATACGGTCTTAAGAATCATGAGAGCTGGGCTCTGGACCCAAAATTCCTTATCTGTAAAATGAAGAAATCAGATCAAATTGTCCTTTTCAGCACCAAAACTGTCATCTCTCTCAGGCCTGTGTAAGGTTCGCCAATGACCCTGAAGAAATGAACTGGGGCCTCCCTAGAGCTCAAAGAGATCTTGGCAGCATTAAGAGAAAGCAAGCAATGGGCTGATTGTCAATCTGGGAGGATGGCCTAAAATGCACTCCTCAGTCTGCCTAGGCTTCCCTTTCCCTTTGTGGTTGCCGATTTGGAGGAATGTGTGTCTGCTGTAGGCAGATGCTTAGTTCTTTTAGCCTAAAGCTGTTGGAAGCTCTCAAAGTGCAGGTGGCCACTAAAGGGAGACTAGGTCCCAGGTAAATGGGGTCAGGGATAATGCAAATTTTGCCCCCAGCTGAATTGAATTTTTATTGGCCTAATGACTTTCCAAACCTATTTGCAAAGCTGTGCTAATGACTTTAAAGAGGTTTGCCTACATTTCTGTAAGCTGGGGGAAAATGCAAAGTACTTTAGAAGTGCTTCAAAGCATAACTGCTTCCCTTGTCCCCCTCCCTTTGCAACCTGGTCATAGTCCTTTTCTTCTGAGGAATTCAGGTGTTCTATATACATTGACTCATGAACCCAAAGATTATTCCTGTAATTCAGGTTAAAAAAAAAAAAAGCTAAACTCCTTTTCTGGAGAGGCACTGCAGGGCATACATATAAATATCTTGCTTCAAGGTTCAATCTAGAGGGGTCATTCCAGTACCAGAAAAAAAAAAATTCAAGTCTCCTGATTTCTGTTTCCAAGAACCATTGGCCCAATCTTTTTAGTTATTCTATAATTCCAAACAAAAACTTTTTTTTTAAAAAAGCCACAATTTGGTTTTTTAGCAGGCTACCTAGAATGAGGAAATGGCCTGGACTTGAGTCCAAATACTAATCTTAGCACTACTAAACCTCAATTATTGTTTAGATATGATATGGATGGCTGCCCAGCTTGACACATAATAAATCTTTATGCTCACCAAAATGTTTCTGAATACTCTAGATATCTGAATCTAGGACTGGGTTTGTCACTTCTTAAGTGAAAGAATAGTTGAAAAGAATCCCAAAACAAAAGCCAGCCCTGTATTTTCAACAATTGCACAATTCACTTGTAAAAGAATCAAAATGATGCTTGAGTTTAAGGCCAGCCCATTAGTAATTGAAGATGGTTAAGTGCCTTCTGTCCATGTAAGTATTTGTTGAAGGAGAAGAAGATGTTTAGCTAGAAGAAGAGAAAATTTGATAGGATGGGAGGGGGACAATAAAGTATCATGAAAATTGTCTCGATAATTTGAAGGACTTTGTGAAAGAAGTTTTTTAATCTAGCTTTCCCTGGCTCCAAAAGTCCTACTAGGAACAATGACTAGAAGTTGCAAAAACTTAGTTTTGATGTGAACAAAACAATAGCAACAAACTTTCCTAACAATTAAAGCTATCAAGAATGTAGTATGCTCCCTAAGGATGGAGTGGGTTCCTTCTCAATGGAGATAACTTAGGCAAAAGTAGAAAGATCACTTCAATTCAATAAGAATTTTTTACAAATATACTCTATTCAAGAAATTAGACCAAGGCATTGGGGACACAAGGACAAAAATAATATAGTCTCTGGCCTTAAAGAGTTTGTATTCTCTTGGGTGACTCTGGGTATAAAGATTTTTTTAAGGACTTTATTAGATGACTGCTGACTAAGATCCCTTCTGTGATTCCACTATGGAAACTAAAGTTTCTTCAGAAGGGCAAAGAGTTGAATCAAGCTACTTGTAATTAAAGATGAGAGAATGCACGGTCCTTGAGTTTGTGGCAGAAATAATCCCAGCATCCTATAGGGCCTCCTATAGTGGTATACTTTGAATACACATGCCAAAGACCAATCTTGCTTCATATTTCTGGTTGGACTGGAAATTCTACCACTACCACCTTTTGAAATGGAATTTTTTTCTTCTAATTCTACTCAACAAAGAAAACAAAAATAGCAATAGAAACTGTTCTGAAGAGTTTAGCAAATTCAACATTTCTCAAAAGGTTAATTATATCCTATTACTATCAAACATTGCAATATTTTACTCTAACACATTTTTTCTCCTCATAATTAATCTAAAGAACTCACACATAAAAGAGAAAGAAGATCTTGTTTTGATCATAGGTATAATTTAACCCATGAGAAAGACAAAACTGCCATTGTAAGTAGCAGCTGCACCTATAAAGACAAACCTAATAGTGAATCTCCATGATTGTTCCTTTAAATTGATAATTTTTGCTGTGTAACTGTGACAAAGAATAAGTTTGACAAAATAAAGATGATTAAAATTGCAAATTAGTCCATAGTGGTGTTTCTACAAAAAAAAAAAATACAAGGTTCATATGGGGTTTTTAGTTCTTAAACAATAAAGAATTAGTATAGTTCTGACACAGTGCTTACTGGTGTGGAAAATACAGAAGATGGTTATTACAGGATTCTAGCTCTCAAAAATCTAGTGGAAGAAAACAGAATTATATACCTATAATGCCATTAGAAGAGTATACAAAGCAGTAGATAAATTGTTGAATACACGGTTGAATTTTACAATTCAGAAGAAAAGTACCCTGAGAAATTCAGAGGAGAGAGAACACAACTAGATGGAATTGTTCAAAATGGAATTATTGAAGAGGTAGGACTTGAATAGTACCTTGAAATCTGGTGGCTAGGTTCTTGTCCTTAATACTAGAAGACCAAAATGATGTTTAACTGGTGATGTCTGTTGTTTTAACATAAATTGGATTTAAGTGAGTCAGTCACACAAAGTTATCAGCCTCACTCTCTCTTTCAGAGTCATCGAAGTCCAATGGCCAAAGACAAAAATCAAGATGACTGGTGATGCAATGGATGACCTTGGCTTCTTTGAGGTCTCACCAAGTACTACACAGCATACATTTCCATTGCCTTCATAGTCATTGGAATAAATTGTTCTCATCTGTCCATTCCACAGGGGGGAAGTTTTCACATGCCTGGGATAGATGCTCCCCTAATTGACCTATGAATTTGGGGTCTATTGGTTACTCTCAAACTGGCACCCATAGATTTGAGGCTTGTTGGTTCCCTCTCAAACTGGTTTAGACTGACTATGGAGATAGCTTACCAAGATGTAGCTATTGCTCATGTTACAGCTTCTTGGAGTCACAGATGAAAGCTGGGTGGCAAGTGGATAGTAAAGGAGGAAAGCAGCCCTGAAAAGGGTTCAGTAAGCCCTCGTACCATGGTACTAAACTTCCCAGAACATCTCATACATATCTTGAAAACTAGGAAGGAAATGGTTAGAGAAGGATGAATCACAGAGGCAATATGGAGTGATTAATTATAGGATCAGATCTTTAAGTTGAAAAGGGCATATTTTTCAGGATATTTTAGTGGTCTGTTGATGATATTTGATAACATTAATTGCCCAATGAGATCCTTGGTCATTTGAAACATATACGCCTAATAAATCATACATGAAAGGCAAAATGAATTAAAGTGCATACTGTCTAGATTTATAGAATGCAATTGGATGAGTAGCCTATGAAGTAAGTTCATTAGTAAAGATATCTTGAAAATACAGTATAAATAGACAGTGAGTGGGCACAAAACTTTTTATGCTCCCTGTCATAGAAGGCCATCTTAAACATCAATTTTTTTTTGCGATATTATATGTCTAGGAATCATGGATCATTCCTATCTCAAATCAACCAAAATTACAAAAGACCAAAAAACAAAGGCAAGAAACTGGAGATATAATGAGTATTGTAAAAGGCATCACGGATAATGAAAAAGACTGAAGAAGATAAAACAATTATATGGGGAGAATCTGTATGCACAATAAAGATGGAGGGCCTGAATGCTGCATTATTATCCAAAATACAATAAAAGAACTATAGGAAAATCTTGACGCTATTGAAAAGATCTACTAAGGAGGATTTGGAAGGATATGGACAAGAATTCCTCAGGATATGAAGCTATAGGTAGAAAGTACCCATGGGTGTGAGATCACATATCCACAAAATTATCTAAATAAATTTCATACTTATACTCCAGTGATTTACAAAAGTATTTGAAGCAGCTCCAATCTTTAATTAGATAACAAAGTACCCTGAAAACTAGAGCTAGGAACAAGGAAATATAAACTCTTGTAAACTACTCTACATCTATTCTTGTAAACAAGCTCTACAATCCATCATTAAGAATGCATGACCTTGGTTTTTATTACTGAAAGGAGCCTCAGACTAGAGATTACTTAAATGGGTCTGCTTGTACAAAGAGACAATGTAAACAATGCTGAATGCAGGTGGCCCCTATTCTTCAGTTAAAATGCTATTCTATGAGATTGGGATGCATGTAGATCAATCCAATGGGTTCAGTGAACTGGACTTGTCTCTTTGGGGTAAGCTTATGTTCCCTGTAAATTACTAGATACCAATATTGTATGGATTCCTCAGTGTTTCAAAGAAGGCACCAAAAATGACCATAGGAACAGAAGGTAGGTAGTGAACTTTAAAAGAAATGTAATATGACCCTGTCTCTTCTTCATGTACTTATTTACCTTGATTTTCATGGGAATCTTAGGCAATGGTGAAACTATGATGCTTATTGTGGAAAATTGTTTGATTTCTTGAGTTCTGTAATGTAGAAGAATCAGTATGGGATGAAGGAAAGAGCATTGATTTGAAGTTAAAAAAAAAACCTGGATTTGAATGTATGAATTTGGAATATCTTCTAATCTCTGAATCCATTTCCTCATCTTCAGAATGAGGAGTCACATTAGATGACTTACAGTCTCTTCAACTTTAAAGTCTGTGATCATCTGAATAATTTGGAGATATCTTCAAAGACAGTGTCCTTAAAAAAATATGGATGGAATGAACTATTAAAAGGAGGTAGTTTAATATAGTGAAATATTAAAACTAGGACAAGCTAACAGCTCCTTGACAGTACTTGGCATATAGTATAGGTTTTAATAAAATGTTTATTGACTTATTCCAAAGGAAAAGTATATTGGCTTACAACCAAAAATAACTTACACACCAAAACAGAATAATTCCACAGAAGAAGAAAAAAAATTTAATGACATACAGCACTTTCAAGCATTCCTGATGAAAAGAACAAATATGTCTACAGCAGTGCCTAACACATAGTAGGTGCTTAATAAATTTTATGGATTCAGAATAAACATTTATTTATTTATTTGACAGATACTTTGAAGTGCAAATGTAAGAATCTAGAAAAACAAAATGGTAAGCAGGGATAAGTAATCATAAGGGGCTAAGTATAAACTACTGGATTGGTTGGTTGTTGTCTTTTATACTCAAGGAGGAACAAAATGACATCATAAGGCTGAGGTTTATGTACAGTGTGTCTGAGTGTGGCCAAGCAGACCAATACAAGCTTGTACACAGGTAGCACATATGATCAATCGGGATAAATATATCTAAAATCGCAAATCTCGTGTTTCTTTTGATCTACTGTCATTCTGCTTTGCTCGTGCAGCTCAGTGCCTTCTTTGATGCAGACATGCCATGCTGGATAGTCCTGTGCCAGGGTCTCCTGTGTCTCACAATTGCTATGAAGTTCTTCTCAGAGACCTTAAAAGTGTCCTTGGATCACTTCTCAGGACCTCCATGTAAGCACATATCTTGTATGAGTTCTTTAGGCAAACGTAAATTTGATATTTGAACAATCCATTAGAGTTGCATCTTCTGCAGCAGAGTTTGAATGATTGACAGGCAGTTCGGCTTGAGAAAGGACCTTATCTTGACAGATAATCTTCAGAATCTTCCCAAGACAATTTAAACAGAAGAAATTCAATTTCCTGGCATGGTGCTGGTAAACTGTCTAGGTCTCAGGCATATAACAATGAAGTCAGCACAACGACTCTGCAGACCTTTGATCAGTTTGATAGGCAGCCTAATACCTCTTTTCTCCCACACTTTTTCTGAGCCTCCCAAACACTGAGCTAGCTCTGAAAATGCATGCATCAACCTCATTACCCATGTGTACATCTCTAGAACATATACTGCCAAAATAAATGAACTTATCCACAGCATTCAAATTCTTTCCATTCTCTATAACTAATGGTTCCGTGTATGGGTGGTACAGTGCTGACTAGTGAAGAACTTCTGTCTTTGTGTTGAATGTCAGGTGAAAATTAGCAAAAGTAAGAGAGAAATAGATCCATACTTTGCTGCATCTCAGGCTCAGAATGGAGTACACAATCATCTGCAAACAGAAAGTCATGCCCCAATCCTCTGTTCTCTTTAATCTTGACTTGTAGCTTTTTCAAATTAAATAATTTTATTGCCAGTGTGGTGGCTAATCTTGTGATTTTTATCCTCAATGAAGGTGTCTGAGAACTTTAAAAAAGCATGGAAGTGGGGCAGCTAGGTAGCACAGTGGATAAAGTGCCAGACCTGGAGTGGATAGGATCTGGGTTCAAATCTAGCCTCGTGTACTTCCCAGTTGTGAGACTCTGGGCAAGTCAATTAACCCCTAATTGCCTAGCCCCTGCCACTTTTCTAGCTCAGAAATGATAATAAGACAGAAGGTAAGAGCTTCAAAAAAACATGTACGTAAGCACACTGTCCTACTTCACTTGCTTTGGTGGCTGGGAAAGTATTAAAGCATCATCCATTATCCAGAACCCATGCAAGAATGTTGTCATGGAGCTGGTGTACAATAATAATGAACCTCTCTGAGCAACAAAATTTTGTTAAAATCTTCCACAGACCCTCACAGCTGACAGTGTCAAACGTCTTGGTCAGACTGGTAAATATCTGTTCTGCTCTTAGCATTTCTCTTGGAGTTATCAGGGAGGGAACACCATGTTAACTGTTTCTTGGTCCTTTCTGAAGCCACACTGGCTCTTAGGTAGATGATCATCTTCCAAGTGAAGGATTAGCCTATTAAGGAGGATTCTGGCAAGAACCTTGCTAGCAAAAATTAAGAAAAAGAGACCCCCCACCACACCCCTTCTGATTGTCACAGGACGACCTAATTCCTTTTCCTTTATAGAGATGGACAATGGAGGCATCCTTCCTCTTGTAAGGGATAACTTCCTCTTACCTCATAACCCAAAAGATTTCAGACACTTTTTATATGAAGAGGCAACCCCCTTGCCTCATAAATCTCTGCTCAAATGGAATCAGCACTAGGTGCTTCAACACAAGAGAGGAGTCTAAAGATATTCAAAACCTCTTCTTCAGTTGGAAATTCTACTAGCGAAGGGCTGAGTTTCAGGAGGAATAAGGTCAATGGCTTCAGCATTGACTGATGATGGTCTGTTGAGGACACTATGGAAGTCTTCAGCCCGTCTCTCCAGGATCATGACCTCATCACTGATCAGTAATCAGTACTGTGTAGTTGAGAAGCACTGTAGGACTTTGGCTTATATATAGCCTTTGGGGCATCGTAGTAGTTCCTTGGGTTGTTAGTATCAGAGTAAAACTGAATTTCATCTCTCTTCCTGCTGAGCCAAGAATCCTGCATCTCTCTGAGCTTCATTTGCACTTTACTTTTGATGGAGTTAAATGCTGCCTTCTTACAACCTTAATTCTAAATAGGAAAATGATCAATGTGTTTCCTCTGAACTCTAATTTTATTGGGGGTTAATGAGGGAATCTAGAAGATCTGGGAGTGGTTTTGTGTTGTCAATGATCTTTTTTTTTTTTTTAAACCCTTAACTTCTGTGTATTGGCTCCTAGGTGGAAGAGTGGTAAGGGTGGGAAATGGGGGTCAAGTGACTTGCCCAGGGTCACACAGCTGGAAGGTGTCTGAGGCCAGATTTGAACCTGGGACCTCCCATCTCTAGGCCTGACTCTCAATCCACTGAGCAACCCAGCTGCCCCTATGTCAATGATCTTTAAGAATGCAAAGGTTGGGGAAGAAGAATAGACATGAGGTGAAACAAAAGGAGAAGGTGAGTGAAAATTATCTTACATATTGAGATACACAAGTACTAGTCTATACAACAAGGAGGAAGTTGTGAACATTTGAACCTCAGTCTCATCTAAACTGGTCAAAGGAGGGACGAATACCCACAGAGTTCAGGGCAGAAATACTTTCAACTCAACAAGGAAAAAGGAAGAATAAGGGTGAAAATAATTTAATGGATAAATAGTAGGTGCTGATAAATGTTTAAAAACCAACTACCCACGTTTTTAAGTTTAATCTACAAAATGAACATTTTCTCCATCATTTTATTAAGTCTAAACAATTAATGAAACAATTAATCAAACTCTAATTTATAGCATTCATCCATTTCTAAAATGTGAATGCTTACACTGAAAATTTTATAGCTGACTTTCATGGGCCAGTACAACCTGACTTTAGTACTCCCCTGGATTGGCCTTATGGAAAACAAACTGTAACTAAGGATATACAAATACCTTTACAACTTCACTTAGAATGGCAAAGAATTGGGCGGGGGGGGGGGGGCAGCTGAGTAGCTCAGTGGATTGAGAGTCAGGACTAGAGACAGGAGGTCCTAGGTTCAAATCTGGGCTCAGACACTTCCCAGCTGTGTGTCCCTGGGCAAGTCACTTGACCCCCATTGCCCACCCTTACCACTCTTCCACCTAGGAGCCAATACACAGAAGTTGAGGGTTTAAAAAAAAAAGAATGGCAAAGAATTGGAATCTGAGAGGATAACCATTAGTTGGTAAATGGCTGAACAAATTATGGTATATAAATTTGATGGAAAATTCTTATTCTTAAAAAAATCATGATGGGGATGGTTTCCAAAAAACCTGAGAAGAATTGTATGAACTGATGCAGAGCAAAGTGAGAAGAACCAGGAGAACAATTTATAAAAGGTCAACAATATTGCAAAGTCAAACAATTTAGATAACTAGGTTGAACAGTAACACAGAGTGCTGGGCCTGAAACTATGAAGACTCAAGTTAAAATCCTTCAGACACTTATTAACAGTGTAATGCTGAGCAAGTCACAACTTCTGTTTGCCTCAGTTTCCTCAACTTTAAAAAGATTATAACTACCTATTTCATTGTTGTGAAGATCAAATGAGACATTATCTGTAAAATGCCTGGTACATATTAGGTACTGTATATAGAAGGAATAAATTCTTATTACCTTTACCTTGCCTGCCCTTGAAACACTTAGGAACTCTAATCATCATTATGACTAATTATGATTACAGAAAACTGATGAGGAAATATAGTACTATCTCCTGATAGAGAGGTGAAAGATTCAGGATACAAAATGAAAAGCCTTTTTTTCTTTATTGATGCAGAAATTTGATTTAATCTCTTCTTCATTTGAAAAATAATGAGAGTAGGTCAACTATTTCTGGTTAGAAAAAATACATATTAATTTATTTTTAAAACAAAAAATAAATTATTCTATTTTAGTATAATTTATCTATTAGTTGGATTTATTCTTTAAATTCCAAAAGAATTTTTCAGAATTCCATTCCAAGTATTCTTATCTCCCCTTCAAAATCATATGACATTTCAGTATTATTTAGATAGCACTTGTAAGAAGCATAGATTTTCAGTGCTTTTAGGTTCTTTGGCTTTACGCTCTTCAGATTTAAGTAACTTCTCAATATTCATTATTATTTAATCTACTCTGGATTTAGGAATGAAATTATTTCTTAAGACTTCCATTTAGTGATCCCTTTGGACCTAAGGATGTCAATGGTAAAAAACAGTGTGAAATCCTTGCCTACACCTGGTAAGATTAGAGTATTGTTGTTTAATAAAAATATCTCCAGTTCATTTCATGCACCCTTATAGTTTGCCTGAGTAAGTGGCTAGTGCCATCTACAGTGAAGCATTTACAAAAGTATAGGTATTGGTGTATCTGATTTGTTCTGCTATATACCATGTTAATAAGGTGCCAAATATTTTGCTTTTCTCTGTGTCAAGCTAATGATCACAACAATTCTGATCAGGGCCAGCCTGTAACCCTATTTTTCCCTTCTCACTGTTTCATGCTTTTTATTTTTTTTTGTTATTTCCATAGGAATGATTTCATTATACTAGCCAAAGTGCTAATCCAATCTGTAATACTGGGAGAGCTCAATTGGCCAGTATTTTAGGATTCTTGCAAGACTTTCACAGTTACCATGGAGACACAAAGACCCCCCCACCACCACTGTGCACCACTTTGTTTTGCATTTTACTACTTTTTCCTGTATCTCCTCTTCTCCCCCATACCAGCATTGACGAACCTTTTAGAGATTACATGCCCAAACTGCACCTTCCAGCTGCCTGTTAGCCCCCCACATTACCCCAGACAGTGGAGGGAGGAAGTAGTCACTTTGGGCTGCTGGAAAGAGGATCAGGGCATGTGAAAAT
Source organism: Gracilinanus agilis (assembly GCF_016433145.1). Lineage (NCBI taxonomy): Eukaryota > Metazoa > Chordata > Mammalia > Didelphimorphia > Didelphidae > Gracilinanus > Gracilinanus agilis. Next base: position 125,117,152 of record NC_058131.1, on the reverse strand, counting down.
TGTCCTCAGGTGCAGTAGAGAAGGGAAATGGAGCAGCCCCCTCCAGCATGCCAGGGCACATGTGCCATACCTTTGCCAACATGGCTAACAGGTTGGTCTTTGAAAGGTTCATCATCATCATCATCATTAATTGTAAGAATTATGAAACTCAAATTTGTGCTTAATTTCTTTGTAAATTTGTGTCTAATACAAAAATCTATTTTTAAAGTTATAATCAAAGTGTACTGGAGCATGTTCATTTTACTACTAATCTCACTAGCTGCCACTTTGATCAACAATCATATACTACCACTGAGCAATCGTCCCTGGCGATCTGAATCATCTGCCACACAAGTCTAAATGTGATTGAAACAGATAATTAAAGGAATATGGACCAGATAGGTTACCTATATGATTAAAGAGGACCCATCACAGGCTCCTTGTGTTTCTCAATAGGGTAAAATAAGTGGGGAGATTGTTGCCTAAGGACGAACATTAGGTAAAGTAGGCAGCTACCTACATGGATGTAAAGGCTGCTACAAAGGCTTTTGCTTGTCAAAGTTCTGAATATTAGCCTATTGTAGAGCCACTCTGCCTCCTATGTAGTTTTAAGTTAGAGTATTGGCTTCTTAAGAAATGAAGAATGATGTGTAATTTCCCAAAAGCCAATGTTAAAAAGCATTTATTTCACTCTGATCTTTGGTTATAGGATGTGTAAAAGTAACCTGGGACTCATTAGCACTCCTTGCTAACCATATGATCTAATCAGTTTATACCATGTCTGCCAAGGTCCATTTACCAAATTATTGGGGTTAGGAGATTATATTCAATAAAGAGATGGTAACCTGAATAGTTGAGGTTGAAAAGTGAATGTTGCATATGAAGCCCTTTGTCCAAGACTTCCATCTTGGGTGGCTGGGTGTGAGGAGTAAATTGGGGGGGGGGAGTGCATTATAAGATCTTGGATTCTATACATTTCAGCCTCTAGTTATCTTTAGGCACTCCAAGAGAAACACTTCAGAAATCCACACGGACTACTTCTACAGGAAAAGGTTGTGGGATTAACCCTCAAGGAATATTTCACAGTTTCTAGTAAAGCATGATCCCATTGGACAAGTTCTTTCTCACCTACCACTTTACTCCTGTGGGGCAGAAACCCGTGAAAAGCAGCATCTGTTTCAAGAAAAAAAACATACAATTTATACTTTGCTTATTTGATATGTATACTCTGCTTTCCTTTTAAAAGAATCTTGAGATTGGGAATGAAATTTCAAGAATTTAGTAACCTTTTTGAACTAAACTGATCTTTTTCTTTTCTTGACTTTCATCGCATTTATAGTCTATATCACATAATAATTACATTCCGTGTAATTCTAGAATTGATAATAATAATAATATTTAGCATCTACATAACATTTTCAGGTTTCTAAGTATTTTATAAATATCTTATTTGATCGTCATATCAAATTTGGGAGTTAGGTATTATTATTATTGCCACCATTTTACAAATGAGGAAATTTAGACAAGAAAGATTAAGAGCCTCTTAGGGAGTCATACAACTAGTAAGTGTTTAAGGTCAATTTGAACTTGGGTCTACTTTGCTACCACTCTCAATTTACAGTGTGCCAAAGATGGCACTCAGAGCACTCTCTGTGGGCATGCACACCACCCTCCTCCACCGCAGGTCATTACTAAAAAGGCAGAAGGACTCAGACAGATATTCTCCCTTCTCTCTCTCCACCATGCCTGACATTTTTTTCATGTCACCCTCCCCTCTGCCCAGCAGCCCAATGGGAGCACTATTTCCCTCCGTAGGGTAAGGGGGGGCAGGAAACACCTGGCACTTGGTGGGGGAGTGAGGCACAAGGTCTTGGGAAGTGGGGCATTGCATATGGTCTCTAAAAAGTTCACCATCACTGTTCTTTATCATAATTTGTTATTAATTTGAAATAAGAGTAGGTGAATATATGGGAGCCATATTGCTGTTTCCCCATCTGACAAATACTCAACTAGAAATCAGAGAATTTTAAAGTTATCAGTAACCTTAGAGATTATCCAGTATAAACTCATCATCAATTTAATTTAATTTAATTTAATTTAATTCAACAAGGATTTACTAAATACTGAATAGCTCAAGGCTAGCACAAATAGAAAGTTGAAGACACTGAGACCAAAAACAAATAGCCCTTGCCCTCAAGGAGTTTATATTTTACTGGATGAAGAGATCAAAGCCCAGAAATGTTAAATGACTTGCCTACCACCATTCACCACAAAAACTGCAGATTTTTCATCTCTTTTCTCTACAACCACACTTAATGAGTCCCAAAGTATACACAAGAATGCAAGAGTTGTTTTATCCAGAGTAAGAGACTCTCCCTCTAAAAACTTTGGCTTGTTCATTCAATTGAGCTTTGGTGACCCTTTTTTTCTGTTCTGTTTCCTTTGCTTAGTGTATGTCATTGTCAGGATATTTTATAGTGTTGCACAAAAAGAATAGGTACAGGTAAACCTCAAAATGTTTATAGTAAGAATTTATGTAATGTGTTTACCCAAAGATTAGATGAACTGTCTAAGGAACTCCTCCCAAATGTTCCCCAACCTTCTTTCTCCCAAAAATACTATATTTATCCAGACATTTCTTTTTTTTTTTTTTTTTTGGGAGGGGGCATCTAAAATCATCCCTAAATCCCCTCCACAAAAAGTCATGAGTTATCTCACTTACATTTCTGTGAGTTAATTTATAAAGAATAATATTCTTTGGGGGCCTCCAAAAATTTGTCCCCGAAGATAACTGCAATCTTAGAGCAGCTTTAATAAAGTCAGGTGTGACCAATCATTTCTTCCATGAACTACAGATTTAATACAATGCCATATAATTTTAAAAAGAGAGAGAGAGAGAGGTCATGGTGGGGTCACAGCAAAAATATGGACCTTGGTATGACACACATGATGGGAATAAGGGAACCAAGCATTCCTCTAATTTTGCATGTGAAAAAGTAAGAAACTGATAGATTTGGAGAGACAGAGACAATCAGAAATACCCAAGGGATGTCAAAGAAATTCACTCTTCAGGCCCCACGAGAGGAAAGATTGTAACCTCCATAAAAGGTGAGCTAATAGGAAATCATAAATGCATTCTGTTGCCACATACGGTCATCTAAAAACTTTTAATAAAAATGCCTCCAAAGTATATTACATTTTATATTATACCAGGTGGAGCTGGGATGCGGGAGGCAGTTTATAGGGGAACTGTTGAACACGGTTTTATTAGTATGGTTGTTCCCTTGATTATAATAAGGGAAAAATAATACATATTGGTTTGGTTGTTTGGGGTTTTGTTTGTTTGTTTTATTTTTTCTAATCTCATAGAAATACTTTTGCATTGAGCAAGATGAAAGTTCCCTTCTTGCACTGGGAGGGAGCTTGAACTTGTATGACTTAGAGAACCTAGGTGAAGGCTGTTGTTTTTAAAAGTTGTCATTGTTAGCCAAATTCCTTAGCTGGTTTATTGTTATTGCCGGCAAATATTAATTTAGCATTATGTGCTAGTCAGAATCTATAGAAAGAAACATGAAACCCAAAGCCAATTTATATTTTAAGAGAGATAAGTTACCCTTGGATATAGAAGGTGCTTTTTAGCAACAAAAAAATAATCAGTGCATTTTTATCTACTTTAAGGCTTTAAAGAATATTTTTGAAACCTATGTAGGCTTATTGCAGCTTGGAAATTAAAATTCTGATATCCATAACATACCCCAAAACATATTTTAGGATGAAGGAGATTTTTACCTCAGAATATGGGAGCTTCCCTTGTGCAAATCCCATTAGTACCAATAAGGAGTTAAGTTATGCATTTAAATCCAGCCTGGCCTTCTCCTCTCTACCAAAAACACAGATACCCTTGTTCAGAATGATCCATGTATTTATCTGTTTTTCAAAAATCAAGAACTTAATTAAAACTCCATCAACATGACCACTTAAGACATGAATCATGAGCACTATATCTAATCATAAGAAAATTCAAAGGCATATGTACTTTAATTTCTTTTATGTATATATCTCAAATGCTTTGGGAAGCTAAATTATGGAAAATAAGGAAAATACAGAAAATAAAATACAAAAAGCTGATCATGAAATTCAAGGAAAAATCAAAATAAATCAACAATTTTATTAAAGATAAGAACAGTGGGATAACATACCAATATTTGTGGGATACAGTTGAAACAGTACTTAAGGAAAATTCATATTTCTAAATTCTTGCATCAATAAAAGAGAGAAAAAGAATATCAACAAAACAATTTTGCAATTGAAGAAAAAATAAACAATAAATTTTAAATCTCCAATGAAACATCAAAATGGAAATTTTGAAAATCAAAAGAGAGGTTAAAAATACTGAAAGAAAAAATGTAAAACTAGAATAATATTTTATGGAAAAAATGAAAAGGCCATTGCTTATTTTACCTAAGGGAAAGGTCAGTTCTAATTCAATTTAGTGATCAAAATCTATTAAACCACAATTTGACAGGCACTGTGTATACAAAAAGAGACAAAAGATAGTGCCTGCTCTCAAAGAATTCACTATCTAATGGAAGAAACAACACACAAACAAATATATACAACGTAAACTATCTACAAGTTAAATGGGAAATAATTAAGCAAATTATGTTGAACTTATTTATTGTACATTTATTTTTATCTTTTGTTTATTGTTTTAATTTATTTTTAACATTTTTTCTTTTTAAATTTTGAGTTCCAAACTTTCTTCTCCAGCCACTTTCTCCACCCAAGAAGGTAGGCAAAATGCTATCAATTATATGTTTAAAATCATGCAAAACATACTTCCATATTATCATATCCCAACTAAGAAAGTTATACTTCAATTTGCACTCAGAGTTCATCAGTTCTCTCTGGAGTAGATGTCATTTTTTTCCTAAGTCCTTTGGAATTGCCTTTAGATCATCATCATAGTAATCAGAACAGCTGAATCTTTAACAAAAAGAGCTGCCATAACTATTTCTTGTATATATATAGGTCCTTTTTCTTTATTTAACTCTCTTTGGGGGTACAGATCTAGTAACAGTATTGCTGGTCAAAAGAAATGCATGGTTTTATAACCCTTTGGGAATAGTTACAAATGTTCTCCGGAATGACTGAACTAGTGCATTCCATCAATAGTTTATTAGTGTATAAATTATTCTTCAACTCCTCCAGCATTTGTCATTTCTGACAGGTCTAACATGATACTCAAGTTTGTTTTTTTTAATTTGCCTTTCCCTGATCAATAGTTATTTAGAGATTATTTTTTCACATGATCATGGATAGGAAACTTTTATTTCTTTTTATGAAAGCCACCTGTTTATATTCTTTGACTATTTATTGACTGAGAATTGGCTATTTTTATAAATGACTCAATTCCATATATTTATTGGGAAATGATATTTATCAGAGACAAAAAATTATATTGATTCTTTATGGTACTTTTTAGCAAAATGTGAATTCCCTGATTTTTCTTTTAATTGTCTATTTTTCTTTTGTTTTGTCTAAGATTAACATTATTTTCCCCTTCCTTTTTTACATCAGCTGAAGCATAATACATTCTACTCCTGTTCTTTAATTCTGTTTATGCCTTTCTATTTTAAGTGTGTCTCTTATAAACAATATATTGTTTGAGCCTAATTTTTAATTCATTTTCTATCTGACTCCATTTTATGGCTTAATTCACCCCATTTGCATTCACAGTTATGATTATTATGTATTTTTCTTTATTTATTTTCTTATGTCTCTCTCATTTTTTATTCAGGATCTATTCAAAAGTCTGTTTTGCTTCTGACCATTACTTCATACTCTTCCTTTTAAAATTCCCCTATGTCTTTTATCCTTTCCCTTTCTATTTCCTTATTGAATCATATAGTCTCAATCAAATGTGTGTGTAGATTCTTCCCTTTTTGAACAAGTCCTGATGACAGTGAGGTTCAAGCATGGTTTACCATGACCCCATTTTCTCCTCCAATATAAAGGCTTTTCCTTGAATGCCTATTTTACCTAAGACAAATTTATCAATTATACCTCCCCCTTCCTTCTTTTTCTAGCACATTCCCCTTTCTCTTTTATTTTTTTATCTTTTTTTAGATCATCTCAATATAACTGACTCACAACTACAATGTCTATGTAGACTCCTAGGAATGATAAAAGTCCTTATGAATTATAGTTTCATCTTCCCATATAGAAATTAAACAATTTAAACATATTAAGCCTCTATGATTTCTCTTTTGTGTTTACCTCTTTATGCTTCTCTTAAATATTGTATTTGATTATTGTTTTCTATATAGCTCTGGTCTTTTCATCAGGAAAGCTTGGACATCCTCTATTTCATTAAATATCCATCATTCCCCCTGAAAGATTATACTCCCTTTTCCTTGGTAGGTTATTCTTGGTTATAATCCTATCTCCTTTGACTTTGGTAATATCATATTCCAAGCTTTCAATTCCACTGACATAGAAGCTGTCACATAAGACATAAATCTTATGTGATCCAGACTGATTTGAATTATTTCTTTCTGTCTAGTTGCAATATTTTCCCCTTGACCTGTGAGCCCTGAAATTTGATTATAATATTCTCAGGAGTTTTCATTTTGGAATCTCTTCCATTAAGTAATTGGTAGAGTTTTTAAATTTTTATTTTACCTTCTGGTTCTAGGATATCAAGGCAATTTTCCCTAATTTCTTAAAATATAACTTCTATGGATTTTTTTAAATTGTGGCTTTCAAGTAGTCCAATTATTCTTAGGTTATCTCTTCTCAATTTATTTTCCAGGTCAGTTGTTTTTCTGATTAGATAGCTCTCCATTTTCACTTATTTTTCATTCTTTTTTTTTTTACTTTGTTTTATTGTTTGTTGGAATCTCATGGGATAATTAGTTCTCACTTCCCCAATTATAATTTTTAAGGAATTATTTTCTTCAGTGACCTTTTATATTCTCCCCTACCCCCAATTTAGCCAGTTCTGCTTTTTAAAGAGTTCTTTTCTTCACTGTTTTTGTACCTCTTTTACCAAATTGTTGTTTTTCTTTTCATAATTTAATTGCATCATTCTTTTTTCCAATTTTTCTTCTCCTAATCTAATCTCTTTCTTTAACTCTTCTGGAATTCCTTTTGGGCTTAGGTCTAATTAGCATTTTTCTTTGAGTTTTCATTTGTAGCTATTTTTAAACTGTTGTCTTCTAAGTTTGTGTCGTTCCTGCTACTGACCCAGCTTTTTAATTATTCAAATTATTTTTATTTTTCTGTTTCATTTTTTTCTGCCTATTTCTTAGCTTTGAACATTATGTTAAATTTGGGCTCTGCTCACCTGGGCTTAGGGAGTAGCTGTCCCAAGCTTCAAGCTTTTTCATGCCACTCTTTTCAGAACTATTTCTGGGACTCTGCAAATGTCCAGTGCTTCTAAGATCATGTGATGTAAAAAGAAGTATGGTCAGTGTTCTCCTGGCCTATGCCTTGCTCTCCTACAGACACAAATGCAAGTTCTCCTTTATGCCTTGAAACTCTAATTCAGTGGTTGTCTAAGGCTATAAAAATGTCTCACCCTAATCATTTGTTGAATCTTCTACCCCTAAATTTGATTTGAAGTGTTATTTTAAAGTTCTGTGTATTGTGTAGAATATTGGAAGAGCTAAGCTGGATTGCTGCCTGTCCTCTACCAACTTGTTTCTGCCCCTCTACCAAAAATTTTTTAACCCTTAACTTCTGTGTATTGGCTCCTAGGTGGAAGAGTGGTAAGGGTGGGCAATGGGGGGTCAAGTGACTTGCCCAGGGTCACTTAGCTGGGAAGTGTCTGAGGTGAGTTTTGAACCTAGAACCTCCCATCTCTAGGCCTGATTCTCAATCCACTGAGCTACCCAGCTGCCCCTTCCTCTACCTAATTTTTAAAGAATAAGTATATTCACAAAAGTACTACATAAACTATGTGGGAGAAAATGGTAAAGAAATGGTCCTATCAAATTCCTCTATTATACAAACATGGTCTTCAGACCTGAAATGGAGAGTCAACAGTAAAAAACATCAACTTTAGACCAGTTTCCCAAATTAAAATTTATGTGAAAATAAATAAATAAATATAAGCCTAGCAGAGAGAAATAATACCAATATACCAAAATATCATAAACCATGATCAGGTTAGATTTGTACCAGGAATGTAGGACTGCTTCAAGATTAGTAAAACCACAAACATTTGATTATATCAATAAAAAAAACTGCAAAAATCACAAGTATTTCAGTAGAAATAAAAAAAAAACTTTTGAAAAAATACTATAGTCATTCTTATTTTTAAAAAACCAAACACAAGCCTAGAGCACAAAAATAAATGGAGCCTTCCTTAAAATAGCAAGTCTCTATTTAAACCAAAAGCAAGAATTATTTGTAATAGGAATAAGTACTTAGCCTTTCCAATACAATCAGGTATGAAACAAGAATGTCCATTATCATCAACACTTTTTTTTTAAACCCTTACCTTCCATCTCAGAATCAATACTGTGTATTGGCTCCAAGGCAGAAGAATGGTAAGGGCTAGGCAATAGGGGTTAAGTGACTTGCCCAGGGTCACACAGCTGGGGAGTATCTGAGGGCAGATTTGAACCTAGGACCTCCCTTCTCTAGCCTTGGTTCTCAATCCACTGAGCCACCCAGCTGCCCCCAATACTTTTCAATATTGAATATAAATGCTAACTAAAGCAAGAAAACAAGAAAAAATAAATTAAAGGAGGAAGCATGGACAATGAAGAAAAAGAATTATTGCTTTCTGAAGATAATATGATGTATAGAAAAATGGAGTTGGTTGTGCTAAGGAGTCCTGATGAACTGCTTTAAATCAAGTACCTGTCTCAGTTAATCATAACACCCTGTTAGCTAGTTCACCTGGGGAAAGGGGTAATCTAGGTCATGACATATTCTACCCTAAGATGCTTATGGCATATTAGTGAACCAACACTAAAATATCCAAAATAGGATAACAAGCCACCCCAAGGTGCTCTTGATAAGCTTCCCTCCCCCAGAAAATACTATATTAGAACTATTGTAATAACTCCATTTTGAGGTGTACGCTCCATTATCACAAGCCACTTACTATGCACCCCTCCTTCATGTAAGTCTAGTCTAAGACTGAAGCATTGTCAGTCTGACTTTCTATTTATGTTTATAGAGCATAAGCGGTATGCATTCCCCCATAGAGAATAAGTACATTTCTTTTAGCCCAGCCCACACAACACACAGCACCTAAATGGTACAGTGGACATAGTACTGGACTTGGAGTCAAGAAGACTCATCTTCCTGAGTTCAAATTTGGCCTCAAACATTTATAAGCTGTGTAAGTCTTGGTGAGTCACTAACCCAGTTTGCCTCAGTTTCGTCATATATAAAATGAGCTGGAAAAGGATAATAGTAAGCCACTCCAGTATCTTTATCAAGAAACTCCCAAATAGAGTCATGAAGAGCCAGACCCAACTGAAAAATGACTGAATAATTATAATAATGATTAAAATTATCATAGAGGCTGTATATTAAATTGGAATTATTTATTAGTAAAAGTGGGAGAGAAAAAGGAAAAGCTGTCTAATTCAACACTTCCAAGCTCTTTCTTTCCAGGTTCTCAGTTGAGTGGTCCAGTCACTTCCTAGAGATCTCTAGGACAGGTAAAATAAGGCCAGCAGTGCCCACCTGGGAGAGGGGCTCTAGTCTCAGAAGAAAAGCAAGACAGAGAATCCAAAAGAGAAAAATATTACCTCTTCAGTCTAACTACAAAAAGCCTCCAAACCCCTTTGTGTTTCTCCTGTTCTCCGTTCCCAGTTCAAGAGGTGCAAAGACCAGAGCAACCACAAGCAGGGCCAGATCAGATAAAATCAGAGACTGCTCAAATAGAGAGGAGAGCTCTGGTCCCTCAAGGAGGATGAGAGCTTTCTATAAGGTCAATGATGTCATTCCTTGTGGGGCTCTCTGATTGGACCGTCAAGGTCAGTGATGGTGAACTTTTTGGAGACAGAGTGCTGGGCCCTTCCCCACCCAGAGACTGAATGTCAAGCCCCTCCCCTAACCAAGAACTGGGCACTCCCTCTCTCCCCCTCCCTTACCCCACACAAAGGAAGGAGAAAGAGCTCCTGTTGGGCTGCTGGGAGGAGGGGCGGTGAAGTGAGGAATACCTCAGCAAATGTAGAGAGGGGGAGGGCAGTAGTCTAAGTGCTCTGCTCCCCTCCAGCTCTGCCACCTATGAGCCACCCACCTTACCCTCTGTGGGCTCCCACTGGGCTGCTGGGTAGAGAGGTGGGTGATGTGAAAAAATGTTGTCAGGTAAAGAGGGAGAAGGGAGCAGCTTCACCAGAGTCCCTCTGCCTTTTTAGTAATGAACTGGGGAAGTGAGGGGGGGTCAGGGGAAGGGAAAAGGCAGCCATGTGCCTATAGAGAGCACTCTGTGTGCCATCTTTGCAACTCATGCCATAAGTTTGCTATCACTGGTTTAGGTCATGAGTCCAGAATTCAGGGCTCCAGGTGGCCATACCATCTCCCCATCACATGACTTGGAGGTCTGATAATGAACATGTGTGAGGAAGGGGCTCTATTTTATGTTAATTCCACAAAATTCCCCCCTCTGATTCTCTTTGGGAGGCAAAAATTTTGTGTCTTCCCACTTTTTGATTCTGAGAGATTAACATGCTATTCTCCGCAGTGAATCATTCTATATATGATGTCAGTATATTTTAGGATTGTCTCACCATATATATAAGGGCACAAAAGAGATTATACATTTCATGGAGGATATAACTACAATTTGGGGATTTCTTAACATATTAAAAAAATAGGATTGATAGATGCATCAACAAGGAACCATTAGGGACATTCCCTTTTCTGGAACAAGAGTTTTACAATCAGGATAAAATAACAGTATGGGAAGAACAAAAGTGGATGGAGGGTTCAACCTCTCAGTTCAGATCATTATATCCAAAGGTTCACATAGAGTCTCATAATGTAGTGTTTGATTTCTGGAAACATCTTCTATTGCTGTCATCTTAATAGGTCATTTAGAATTAAAATGTTCCTTAAAGCATCTTCTCCAGGAGATCTGCTTTCCTGGTTCAGGTTATTGATGATATCTTTTCATAGAATTGATTTTAAAAGATCTTAGACTATGAACTTTTATGATAATTACACAATCTTCCCTTAGAAGCACAAGATACTACTCACAATCTAATCCTAATATAACATGAATCTAACACATCAACAAAAGACTTGGCACAGGATGTATGTCTAGGCTATTAGATTATTGATCTAAGAAGGTATTAAATAATATATGGATCACTTTTCCCAAAAACAAGAGGAGAGAGAAAATTAAATAGATAAAAATATATGAATAGCCATTAAATTAAAATCATAACAAGTCCCTGTTACATATCAAGGTCTCATGGAGGTAGTTTATATCCTACAAGCATGTAGAACAGGTATGGAAATATTGCAGTTACCCACCATCTGCTGTGACTAAGGAAAGTTGTCATGCCAAATTAAAAAGGGGACCATAGTCTGAGAATGTGACCCCCTTTTGTCTGATTTCTACTCCAGGCATTGGGATAGCAAGCCAGAGTTAGAGCCTCATAGGAATATATTTTAGTGTCATATCCCATAGACTGAAACAGAGAAGTCTGACCTTAGAACACAGTGAATAGCCACTTCCCCAAGTTCCCTTAGACAGCCTCCCTATTTTGGCATTGTCATTCACTGCCCCATCAGGGTTGTTGACATCCTTGATCCTGTGCTCATTAGCACTTATCAGTGGCTTGTTAGTAGTTATTTTTTCTGGAATCAGATACAAACATCAAATATAGTCCCATAAAATTTAATAACCAATGGCAGGTTTCAATATTCTTAAGCTTAGGGTATATGATGTTGTCAGGGCTGTTAGACATTGTAAATTGGCCCTTCAACATCAAATATCAGGAATGATTCTACAATTTCAAAGTCTGTTTTTCTAAGAAACCACAATAATATATATATATATATATACATATATATATATATATATATACACATGCAAACATAAATACATATGTGTATATGTGCGGTGATTTAGTAATTATTAATAACTAAACTCCAACGTGCTACTCTGAGTAGGCATTTCTGAATAGCACCTTGAGAACTGAAGGGTCTAGATCCAGGTAACTATTCCCAATACAGCATGAAGTTTTACATGGAGAACCCTAAAGAGTCAACTAAAAAATTAATCAAAACAATTAACAACTTCAGCAAAGATAGCATAAATCTTCACAAATTATTAGCATTTCTATTTATAACCAACAAACTCAAGCAAGATATAGAAAGAAAAATTAATTTAAAAGAACTAAAATTACTTGGGAATCTACTTGCCAAAACACACAGAGGAACTATATGCAGACTATTACAAAACATTGCACACAAATAAAGGCTTATCTAAATAACTGGAGAACTATTCATTGCTCATGGATAGACTGAACCAATGTAATAACAATGGCAAGACTATCTAAATTAATTTATTTATTCAGGGCCATATCAATCAAATTATCAAAGAATTACTTTATAGTGCTAGAAAAAAATTATTTAAAAAATTTTTAAGAAAAAAAATTATAACAAAGTTCATCTGGAGGGAAAAAAAAGGTCAAGAATATCAAATTAAAAATGAGAAGAAAGGAGGCCTAGTAGTACCAAATCTCAAACCGTACTATAAAATTGTAACCATCAAAACCTTTTGATACTGGGCAAGATATAGAGACTGATTGGTGGAATGGATTATTTACATAATGTATAGAGGCAAGTAAACAGAAGAACCTAGTTGTTTTTTTTTTATAATCTCAAAGTTCCCAACTCTTGGGGCATGAATTCACTATCTGACAAAAACTGCTGCAAAGAATTAAAAGTAGTCTGGCTGAAAGTAGGAATAGACAAATATCTCACATTGTATACCAAGATAAAATCAAAATGGATGCATGATTTAGACATGAAGGAGCATAGGCATTGTACCCCCAAAACCACAGAAGTGTTTCAGGAAAACTATAAGCAGGGAAATTCCTTTGTCTCCAAACCCGAAAACATCTGATAACTACTCTAAGGCACTGAGAGGATTATCCTCCTTGGATAGTCCTTTAGATGGACAGAGAGATAAACCTTCAGGCTATGCCTTGATACCATCAGGTTGTATCTAAGACATCTACCTGTCTTGTCCCCTAAACTATAAGGTTCCCTCCTATGTTTTCACATAGACCCCCATCAGATGACCAAACCCCTCTACCCATGCCTCAATGCATACCACTCTAGAGTCACATCTTCAGCACAGCATGAAGTCACGTCTTCACTCTTGTAAAGAGTATAAAGATCCCAGAAATCATGGCATCTAGGAGAACAGCATTCCATCCATGCTGTTCCCCCTAGGAGGTAGTCTTCCTGGCCAGATTTAACATACCTTGTAAATTAATAAATTTCTCATTTTATTTTTAAGTTAAGTTCAGTCTTATGTCTTTGCAAAAAGTACCCTTCCCAAACCCAGGGGGTTCACCTCAAACCCCCCACAACAAAGGGTCATATCATTAGCAAATTAACGGAATAGGAAAAAAATCCCCTGTCAGATTTATGAATAGATGAAGAGTCCATGACCAAACAAAAGAGAGAGAGAGACTCGTGAAAGGTGAGATTGATAACTTTGCTTATATACAATTAATTTTTTTTGCAAACACAAAACAAATACAGCTAAAATTTGAAGAAAAGCAGGAAAAAATCTTCATAGTAAATTTCTCTGATAAAAGTATCATTTCTCAAGTATATAAACATTTAGTCAAATTTACAAGAGTAAAAACTATTCTCTAAATGATAAATGATTTTTTTTAAAGGGATAGGAACAGTGGGCAGCTAGCTGGCTCAGTGGATTGAGAGTCAGGCCTTGAGATGGGAGGCCATGGGTTCAAATTTGACCTCAGACACTTCCTAATTGTGTGACCCTGGGCAAGATACTTAACCCCTATTGCTTTGCTCTAATCAGTATTTATACAGCAATTATATTAATTCTAGGACAGAAAGTAAGGGTATAAAAAAGGATATGAATAGACAAAGCTATCAATAGTTATATGAAAACATACACTAAATCATTAATAAATAGAGAAATTCTAATTAAATCAATTCTGAGGTACTACCTCATAACCATCAACTTGCTAAGATTCCAAAAATGGAAAATGACAAATGTTAAAGGGGAATGCAGGAAAATAGGTACAGTACTATACTGTTAGTGGGGCTGTGAACTAGTCCTACTATTCTGGAAAGCAATTTGAAATTATGCCCCAAAACCCATTAAACTATGTATGCCCTACCATTAATAGATCTATACCCCAAAGAGATCAAAGAAAGAAGAAAGGGACCTATATGTATGTACATGTGTATAGTTATGCTCTTTTTGTGGCATGTAACGAATTAAATTTTATGGCTAGACTAAATATATGACAATTTTAAGATAATACTGTGGTCGCCAAATTTCAAATTAATATAGCTCAAGTCAAAATGACTTTTAGCAGCTTTTATTTACAGAGATGAAGAGAGTGAAAGTAGAGAAATGTAAAAGAGGATAGAATAAGTTATCACCCTAAATGTTGCTCAGATCCCCAGCGTGGGTTAACTCCTTAACTGGAGGTCTTGGTGATGAATTAAGCAAGAGTTCAACCCATGTGGTCTCCTCCAAGAAGAGGAGGCTTCTCTGGAACTAATCTCTTCAGAAGCCAGGAAAGGAAGGTCAGCTTGCACTCACCAGGAGAAGCTCCGAAGGAGAAGATCCAGGAGCAGTCTTACCAGAAGCAGTCCAAGAGCCAGAGTCCCAGATTCAAGTGAAGCCAAAGACCTAAGTCCCAAGGCAAAGTCCCAAAAGGAGAAAAAATCCTCCAACCTGAAAATTCAGGACAAAGTCCCCTCAGACATGAAGTTCATCATCTTTTACAGACCTTTTTTTTACATCACTTCCTGTCCCTTCCTCCACTTTACAGGGACCAATTGCAGTCTTTCAATTTGCTTAGCACTGCTTAGGGGGGCAGTGTTTGTAGGTTCCACCTCTCTTCCTTTAACTTATCAAAGGATTCACAAGTTTCTGACTGATTGAGTTGAAAGAGTGGAGCTCTCTAAGTGTCTTGTGAACTCTCCCACCACATGCCAAGTAGGGGTGTTTAAGCTTTGGTTGATTAATTTAAAAATAGACAAGAGGAGAGTCAATCCCATCTTCACAGGCAAAGATTTAGAAACTGAAGAGATGCCCAACAATTAGAGAATTGACTGAATAAGTTATGGTATATGAATGTGATGAAAAACAATGGTGTTAAATATAAGAAATGATGAAAGAAATGGTTTTAGAAAAAACTGGGAAGACCTATATAAACTAATGCAAAATGAAGGAGCTGTACCAGCAGAGAATAATTTATATATTAATTGCAATATTGCAAAAATAATCAACCTTGAATCAACATGATGACCTACTACAATTCCAAAAATTCATAGTAAAACATACTTTTCATCGCCAGATAGAGAACTAATGGACATAAAATATAGATTGAAGCATATTTTTTTCTTTTGGAATATGGCTAATAGGGAGATTTGTTTTGCATGACTGTACACACACACACATACACACACACACACACACACACACACACACATTTTTAATAGGTTTTGTTTTTCTTGCCATCCCATTGGTGAGAGGAGAAGGGGACAGAGAATTTGGAACTTTCTAAAAAAGTTTCTAAGCTTTAAAAAAATAAAATTTTAAAATTAAAAGTTACTCTAATCAAAGAAACTTGGTAATTTTCCCCTCCTCATAACCTTTCTCTCTCCAACCCCTCAAAATCTTGTTAGTTGAAAGACAATAGACTCAAAAAGCAGAAACAAAATGCAACTATGAAGAGAAAATGTGAGACTTCAAAGCTGAATTTGTCATTGCCAAACTTCTGTTTAATGGGTCAAAAGAGAGGGGGAAAATGATTGTGAAATAACCAAATAGTTTTAAACATTTGAAGGTGGGAGAGGGGGTCAGGAAGAAAAAGGAAGAGGCAATTTCTTTGATAGGTATGTTCTAAGATTCTGATGAAAGGCAACCTTTTATCCCTTTTGTAATATATTGAGTGTTTTCACATCCTTCTGACAAACTCCAGATCTTCTCAAAAGTAGCTGTGGTTGTTACTTTGTGAATACAAGTAAATTCCTTTTCTGAATGGATGATTCTATTTTAAATCTCTCTCTCTCTCTCTCTCTCTCTCTCTCTCTCTCTCTCTCTCTCTCTCTCTCTCTCTCTCTCTTTGCTGAAGGGAAGGATAGGTACATTATTAAATTCATCTAAATCATGCCAGCTAAAAGCAAATCATAGCTTTCATTTTTTTAATGAAAACAAGTTTCAAAAAAGACTCTCAGCTTTTGAGTTTTCTATTTTTTTTTAGTGTATCATTTTATTAGAAGACTCTCTTCCACTATAGTCTTGCTCAGATGGGGAACCTGGATTCTTAAGTGTTAAACCAGTGTAGTGTAGTGTAGTGTAGTGTAGTGTAGTGTAGTGTAGTGTAGTGTAGTGTAGTGTAGTGTAGTGTAGTGTAGTATAAGTTCTGGTAGGATCTTCCAAGCTACAGAAGAAATTATAAGCTCATCAATTAATACTTTAAGTATTAATGGCTAATGACCAGTGAAGCTGAATTCACTAGGTAGACTGAGTTTTTCTGTCATGGCAATTCTCAAAGGCTTACAATGCTTTAGAAAGCTTCTTAAAAGGGATGGCTTCTTAAAATATTAAAACACTTTAAGATTAAAATTTCAGATATTTGACACAAGTAGCTTCATTCAATCTTAATTTTATTGTCTTTTATTTTTATATCATCTTTATCTCTACATATGTACCTCCTCCTCAACTCTATTCACACCTTTAGGAGTCATGCCTTGTAAGAGATTTAAAAAAGAGAGAGAAATATATTAAGCAAAGTCCACCAATATAAATATCAACTGCCAATTAACACTAAATGCCTGTTAAACCAGGAACTGTGCTAAGTGCTGGGGACACAAATGCAGTTGCAAAAAAGAAAGTCCTGTCATGGCAGGATGGTGGAGAAACTAAGATGCCCAAAATTAATGTTCCTAGGTACATTTCTAAAGAAATTTCAGTCCTATTCCCTGCCTTAAATAGAAGAGTTTATAATTTCACCCTCTAATCTGAGAGATAGAGGTTCCTGCTAAGATGTAACAAGGCTGCTTTGGATCTTACAGGAAGATGAGATTTTCCAAAGATGAGTTTATTGGGGGTAGGGTGGAGAAGCCAAAGAAATCCAAAATTAGTGACCTTAAAGGTCAGTAGGTTCAACTCCATGATTTTAGAGACGAGGAAACTGAGGACAAAAGAGGTTATGACTTGCCCAGAATCACATAGCTAGTAGGAATCTGAAACAGGATTCAAAAACCCAAGGCTCCTTAAACCAAGTCTAACACCATCTACTATATCAATCAAACCTGGATCAGGCAAGATGCAAAATCATTGATAAGCTTCAATTTTTTAAAGATTTCTCCATTATAATCATAAGTGTAATGACTAATAAATAGAACTTAGAGGTGAGATCGGAGCCATTCTGCACAGTTTAGGGAGAAGAAGAAGAAAAATTCCAGGGACTGTCGATGTGGAATCTAGAAACCCCCAAACTTGTAGCCTAGTTAGATTTGATGACTCCCAATTTAGTTAGCTTGAAGGTGAAAGTTTGACCTTGGTGCATGAGAGTCTCTCCCAGAGGAAAAGGCCAACTTCACTGTCTCAGACTAACAATAGACCTTAAAGTAGTTAAAGAAGAGATGGCTAATCCCATCAGGTGTTAAATCCCAGTGGTTTCTTTTTGTCCCAATGGTTTCTCCAGGTCCTTTACCAAGGTAGCCCAGCCCTCTAGCTGGATCTTTCCCTTTTGTGTCCATTGTAAAGCATCAGCCCTCAATTTTATTCCTGTCTAGGACTCCTCATTTTCTTTGTTACCATTGTAAAGTCAATCGACTATCCTTGTCATCCTCAGTCCCCAGTTCCCCTAAAAGGGTATTTAAGCTTCCCAATTTTAATGGCTCTTTGGAGTGGTCAACCTAGCATGGTTAGCTCTCCCAGGGGCTCAGTGACCAGAGCAACCAGGGTCTTGAGGACTCTGTGTGGGTTTGTAGTGAAGGCCTAATAATGGACTCACCCCCTTTTCCCTAATTAAAAAGTGGTTTTTCTGACTATTTAATAGTTCTGTGTTTTGTTTTGTTTTTTTAAGTTTAACAGGAATGAGTTCTAATCAGGTGTCAAGAGGCCTGGAATAGCATTTCATACCTAGAAGCTGCCTTGTTATATAACCTTGTACAATGATTTCAGATCTTGGGGCCTCAGTTTACCCACCTTTACATATTTCCTACATTACTTCAAAGAGGTGTTGGAAGACTTAATTAGTGTTTTTGAAATGCATCTTAAGTGAAAGGAACTGTGACAACAAGTTCAAAGCAGATTTTTCCCTGCTTTCATGTATGCTTAGATCTTTCCCTTCTGATAAGAGCTTGAAAGGAGTCTGCTAGCTAAAAGTCATAGTTTTGGTTTGTCGATTTTTCAAACTATATTATCTACTTAGTTTATTAAGCTAAAATTTAATTCAAAAAAAGAAACTATTACATAGGAAAATGTGATGAACTAAGTTTCTTGAACCTATTGATTTAGGTTACAAATTTCCATTTAAATAAGTATTATCTAGGCCATTGGTTTGTTTGCAAATGGGTAATACATTCACTATTTTTGAGGTTTAAAAGGGTGGTAGGGACAGAAGCCTCTGATAAATTCATTTAAAAGCTTCTATTATATTAATAAGACAAATACAAATCTCATTTTCATTCAGGGGTCAAAACTTACTACATAATTAGTTGGGAAGATAATTTTGAAGAGTAATCCTATTATCAGTCTAATAAAAATGACAAAGAGGTCTTTCATATTTGTAATAAACAATTTTCACTGGAAACTTGAACTCCACTCCTGGCTTTGCACCCTCCCTCTCCCCCCAAGTAAGTGAGGCTTATGCATATATTGCTGAAAACTAGACCTTCATTCTACTACCTGTAATCTGCTTGCTATGAGCCGAACCACATCTTTCCCACGTCTTTCCCCCTTTCTTCCTCCCTCTTCCCTTTCCAGCATCCTTTTATGAATTTTTTTTCCCTGATTGTCAAGGACAGAGTCTATCCTTCCCCCAGCGTTAGCATAGTTCCTGGCATATAGTAAGCACTTAACAAATGTTCATTCTATGTATCTATCAATCTATGAAATTCACATTCAAGTTTTCTGAATCTGTGGCCCACCTCACCAACTAGATTGAAGGCAGGAATTATATTTTATCTCTCAGGGAAGGAGATCTTTGTGTGGCCCTCAATGCCTTGTGATAGACTAATAGAGGCAGACAGTTGGGCAGATGGACAGATGGATGGATGGATGGTTGGATGGATGGATGGATGGATGGATGGATAAATGGATAGACAGAACAACCATGTATTAAATACTCATTTTGTAATAAGCAATGAGGACATAAATAAAGCCCTTCAGTAGTATACATTAATAGAGAGAAGATAGCATATGAAGGGAAGTTGGAATTAGTTGGAGTCACACTTGCTGGCCTACTTGGATATGTTGTAGAAGTTCTACAAAGACCTATATAGGAGCAAGATACTGCTAGAAATGGCCTAGAAAAGTCCAGGGGAAGTTATAGAGATAGAGTCCATTTTTTTTTTACCTAATGAGTAAAAAATGATGGCCTAAGTAAAATCTATACAAATGGACATGTCAAATGAGTCAGGATACCTGAATTTCAATCCCAACTATGATTTTTACTAGTAAGGTAGTGCAGAAAATAGTCATGAAGACTCAAGTTCAAATCCAGTCTCAGAAACTTCTTAGCTATGTGATCCTGGGCAATTCATTTATTTTCTATCTGCTTCAGTTCCCACATTTATAAAATAGGAATGATAATAGTAACTAACTTTCAGGATTATTATTTTTATTTATTTTATTTTTTTAAATTTTATTTAATTGATTAAGAAAATTTTTCCATGGTTGCACAATTCATGTTCTTTTTCTCCCCTCCTCCCACCCCTTCCCATAGCCAATATGCAATTCCACTGAGTCTTACATGTGTCATTGATCAAGACCTATTTCCATATTATTGATATTTGCAACAGCATGATCATTTAGAATCTACATCCCCAAACATATCCCCATCAACCCATATGATCAAGTAACTGTTTTTCTTCTGTGTTTCTACTCCTACAGTTCTCTCTCTTTCAGGATTGTTGTGAGGATTAAATGAAATACTAGTTGTAAAAGTGCTTAGCATAATGCCTAGAACACATTAGGTACTATTATAAATGTTAGCTATTATTATTATTAGACTATCACTGGTCATTTAACCTCTCTATGTCTCTATTTTTCATATAAAAATAGTGATAGCTATACTTTTAAGTATTATTACTTAAATTATATATGGAAGCATTTTATGAGTTTAAATATGAAAACTTCTCCATTGTAGAAAAGCGAATTACTGTTATTATTATAGAAGGTACTTAATAATATTTGTTGGATGAATGTCCAACAAAGATGATTAGCAGAATGCTCCTGTGGAGTTGGTATATGTTCTTTGGCTCTATATCAAAGGAGTCCCCTGGTCATCTCTTTAGAAATAACTAAGTGAAAAGAGTAGAATTTAGAAACTGAAGCCATATTTAATGAGATCACTGTCATAAAAGCCTGGATGGGTGAGAACAGTCACAAAAGTTCCTGGTCCTAGGCAAGAAAACTACTATTTTCATTCACTAATTCATTCACTCATATAACCATATTTACTGAAATAGGCTAGAAGAGGAAGAATTGGAGAGGGAGTTTTTTTTTCCTTCATTTCCTCCATTTCTCAGACAGCTGCCTGCCCCCAAGACACTTCCAAGATCTTCCTGCCTTTAATGCCTTCATAATTTCCTCAAATTTTCAACCCTCAAGTTGAAAAGCTTATCCCCATAGACCCTCAAAACTACCACATTTTCCTGATTGTCTTTAATGGTATCAATCTACCTGGATGACATAGAAACACAGAATCACAAAATTTGAACATTGAAAAGGATCTTCCTGGTCATGGATCTCAACTCATATATTCCCACTAAATCATACCTGACAAATAATCATATGGCCTCTGGTTAAAGACATCTATGGAATGGAGTAGAGTGGGGTGGGGAGGCAGACTACCACTTCTGAAGTCAGTCTCT
Source organism: Gracilinanus agilis (assembly GCF_016433145.1). Classification (NCBI taxonomy): domain Eukaryota; kingdom Metazoa; phylum Chordata; class Mammalia; order Didelphimorphia; family Didelphidae; genus Gracilinanus; species Gracilinanus agilis. The sequence goes on along the minus strand of NC_058131.1, from coordinate 125,095,861 downwards.
TCTACTTTTGGACAGTTCTAATCTTTGGGAAATTTTCTCTTCACATCAAACTTAAATTTGCATCTTTGCAACTTCCACCAAGTTTACATGTTTTACCTTTCGGGAACAAGCTAAACAAACCTAATCCCTCCTTCACATGAGGAAGGGATTCATATATTTTGAGACAGCTGTCATGTTCTTCCTCCCTTCCTTCCTCCAGGTTATAAATGCCAAATTCCATCAACCAATCCTCTTATCATCTATCCAAGGCCCTTCTCATTTTTGTTGCCCTCATCTGGACAGTCTCCATCTTATCAATTTCCTTCTAGCTGACTAGGCAGTATGGTGAATAGAGCACTGAGTCTGGAGGCAATAAAAATCTAAGTTCAAATCCAGCTTCAGACAATTAGTAACTGTGCAATCCTGAGCAATTCACTTAACCTCTGTTTACCTCAGTTTCCTCAATTGTAAAATGAGGATAAAAACAGCACCTACTTCACAAGGCTGTTGTATCAAAAGAGATATTTGTAAAGTACTTAACACAATGCCTGGCATGTAGTAAGCAGTTAATAAATTTTTGATCCCTTTCCTTTGCCCCCTTCCTAAACTATGAAATATAAAACTGAACACAGTTCTCAAGATGAGGTTTGATGATGGCAAAGCACAAAGATATTATCAACTCCCTATTCCTTGAAGATGGGACATGCGACTTTTGAAAGGTTGCCAAGACCTGTTTTAGATAATTGGATAGAATTATGTGACTTTAGAGGAGGAAGAAAAATACAGAACTATTGAAATGAAAGTGAATCATTTCCATTCTTAGCAAAAAGGCTTATTTCAAAATTAGTTCTAGGACTCTGTAAACCAATGTATAGGAGTAGTTGTCTCTGACACGAGACAAAGGAGAAGGGAGGAAGAGAGTCTAGAAAAAGGGGGCTTCAATTGTCCTCAGAAAACTCATTATCTAGGATGACGAACTGGTCATAGCCTAGATGCCTTCACCTACTCAGAACTGTTTTACATTCAAAATCCTAAACTCTGAAATTACTCTCTCTGATGACAATCTCCTGAGCTTCTACCTCTCCCTTATCCTGATCCATGCTTGTCCTTCACTTGTCTTGGACTTCAAGCCTTCTATTCCTTCCTGTTAATTCAATCCCTCAATCTCACTTCCATCCCCAGGGAGTATTAACCAACCAGTTCTGCCTCATATCCTGCCTCGGATCTTATTGCTTCTTGATTTTCTACTGTTTTGATCTCCATTACCCCTACAGCCTGGGAAACACCTATTATAGATATCCTTTGATGCTGCTCCCATGTTTCTAAATGCTACTAAAGGAAAACACACACATACACACAATTTATGTTCTGGCTAATTTGTGCTAGCTAACATACACTGGGCTGAGAAAAATTAATTAACTTGACCATAAGCACATAGCTACTGCAGGTAGGATTTGTCCCTAGGTCTTCTTAAAAAGAAGGTCAAGGAGACCTGAGAAGATATTTGCTCAACCTCCTTATTTTACAGGGAAGGAAACAGAGGCCCGGGGTGATTAAATTATTTGTCCAAGGCCACACATAGTACAAGTTAGAGGTGCTAATAGCTCTGAAATTCCCTGACTCTCCGTGCAATGAAGAGAAAGGCCTGCACTGTTTTTGTATCCTTCCAAGAAGACAAGGTTGCCAAAAACCTGGCCATAACCTTGAGGGTTTGGAGATCTGAACTGAACTTACACCTTTTGGTGTTGAGTTAGATTCACAAAATTTCAGTATCCTGTTTCTGTGGTGTGTGGGAGTGAACAGGGAAAGAGAAGCCTCATAAAATTCCATTTTTAAAAGGCTCTCAAGGCTCTTTGGGCTCAAAATTACTTATACAAAACAACATTTTGAGAGAGAGAAGGAATCAGAAATATGTGGATTCTAACCCCCTCTCCCATTTTACTCCCCTGCCAACCACCAATACCTCAAGCTATATACCATTTGTTGTTGTTTTTTCTTTCCTATTTTTTCTTATTTTTTTAATGACAGAGGACTGAGGAAGGGTGGAGGGTAAATTTTAAGCAAAGTATGTTTGAACCTTTCCTATGTCCCACACATTTGAAAAATCATTGGTTAAATTAAAAACATATCCACTTGTGCTTTTCTTTAGTCAGAGATCCATATTTCTGAAAGCAGCAATCCAATTCTGGGTAGCTAGAAATCTGAAAAATACTAACCTATGTTAACTATTTTTCAATGAGTGATAATGTGGCTTAGTAAGGCCAGTCCTGTACTCAAGCCTACAAAAAAAAAAAAAAAAAAAAAAAAAACTTCAAAAGCCCATCTATTTGATGTCTCTTGATTTAGATAATAAGGAAACTAAAATCAAAGGACGATAAGTGATTTGGTCAAAAAAAGGTCACAACCTAGAAAGTCACAAAGTTGATATGATATTTTCATTACAGTTTTAGAATTGGACAGGACTTTAGAAGTCTTAGAAGTTACCTTCTTTTTTTTACAGCTGAGGAAACTAAGGTCAAGAAGGTTTGATAGGATCATTTATATAAAGCTGCAAGAGATTTTAGAGACCATCTAGCCCAACTTAGTCATTTCACAATGAGAAAACTGAGTGCCTTGGAAGCCAAGCAATGTACCCAATGCAAGGGTAGTAAATGGCAGAGGCAGAAAATAGACTCACTTTCTTTTATTCAATATCTAATGCTCTTTTCACAACAACAACCCAAGTGCCATTTTAAACCCTATCTTCCCCAATCTTCTCCTTTCTCTGCTTTTTCTACTATAAACCCCTGACAGATTCTGGACAAATAACACCATAAAATAAGAAAGTCTTAACCCCAACTGTTAGAACATACACACATACAATGCATTGTATTTATTATAAGAGTAATGGAAAATATGAGATTTGTTTTGCCTTAAAGGATAGAACTAAGATCAATAAGTGGAATTTACATTGAAGAATATTTTGGTTCAGTTAAGGAATGGTTTGCTTAGAAAATAGAGATTCACAGAAATGGAATTCATTCATTTACTAACTCATCAAACACTTGTAAAATTGCTCCTCTATAGCAAACATACAGTATGATATTACCTTCCTTATTGTTCTTTACTAGGACACAGGCTGTCGTCCCCCATGCTTGGAATGCTCTCACCCCTCCTTCCCTTGGTTCCTACAAGTCCCACCACCATCCTTCTTGATGCTAATTCCCTCTGTTGATTTTCCCTAATTTACCATATATAGATAGATATAGATATAGATATAGACATAGATATAGTTTTTTGTTTTGTTTTGTTTTTGTTTTTTGCTTATACATAGTTATTTGTAAGCTCTCTCTCCCATTAGACTTGGAAACTCCTTGGGAACAGGAACTGTATTTTGCCTTTTTTATATCACTATCACTTAGCACAGATGCTGGGGCATAGTATATGTTTAGTAAAAAAAAAACTTATTGCACCACTGACCTCTGACTTATCTACACCAATGAGGTCTTAAATGTGAAGAGGACACAAACAGATTGACCTATCCTGTTAGAAACACTTGGAGTGTTCAATCAATAAATAGCTATTAGGTACTGACTATGTGCCAGGAACTGTGCTAAGGGCTGGAGATACAATAAAGGCAAAATACAGTCCTTGTTATAGAGCTCACAATCTTTATGGAGCAAACATGCAAACAAGATATATATATATATATATGATAAGTTAGAGATAATGAACAGAGAAAAAATATTAGCATTTAAGGGGTTTGGGAAAGGCTTATTGTAGAAGACTGAATTTTATCTGCAATTTAAAGGAAGCCTGGAAAACCAAAAGATGGTGATGAAAAATGAGAGAATTCTAGGCATGGATGAAAACCAGTGAAAATGTCCAGAGTTGGGAGGTAGAATGTTTTGTTCCAGAAACAGTAAGGAGGCCATTGTTGCTGAATGGCAGACTATGTGAAGGGGAGTAAGATAGAAGAGGCTAGAAAAATAGGACCTGAAAAAGGACAGGTTATAATGCACTTTGACCTCCAAAGAGAGATGTTTAAGTATCCAGGTTAGACAAACATTATCAGAGATAAGAAGCAATGTAGTGTAATGAAAAAAAAATTACATATATATAAAATGAAATTACTTAGAAGCCTGGGATTAAAATTCTCCTCTTCTTTCTTATCTTTCACTTTACTTCTCTAGGCTTCATCTTCTTCATCCAAGGGTTGGGCTAACTGACCTTTAAAATCTATTCCAGCTCTACATTTCTGGTCCTCTGGTTCTGCATTGCAGAGAAACAGGGGGTTGGACTAGTTGACCCCCTCAATGTCCTAGCCATATTGTTGTGCAAATGAAATGATATTATCTGGGCCATTGAATAATGGATCTCCCATGCCTGGTATTCTTTCTATACTTTTATTTCTTAAACTCTCCAGCTTCCCTCAAAGTTCATCTTCTCATCCAGAGTAATTTCTTATGTGAAGCTTTTCCTGATTCCCTTGAGCTGTTAGTATGAAATTTTTCTTGCTTTATAAATATGTTTTACACAATCATACATACATACATATGTGCATATATACACCTACATATGTTGTTTCCCCAGTAAAACATAAGCTCCTTGGGGGCAGACAGAGACTGTTCAATTTTTGTCTTTTATCCTCTAACACTGATCATCGTACCTAACACATAGTAGGTTTTCATAAATTCCTGTTTGCTGGTCGGTTAAATAATGGAATTCATAGATTGTATGGAAGATTGTGGGGATAGAAAGTCAGAAGATATACTTAACTTGATAGGATTTTATTTGAGCCATGAACCACAGTCTTGAAAAAATTTCCTGAGTCATCATAAAGGATCTAAAATTTCCTGTGACTTGATCCCTCCCCTAGGTGTGTCTTGGTGCTTAAATCCAGACACGTACCTGAGGCTCAGGCAAGCAATGCCCCAAATTCATGGAGTTTAGGAATAGCTTCATCGATACCACCTGAATGCCACATAAAAGGCTTCAGAGGTGGGAGGAAGCCTAACCCGAGCCTGCTTCTTCTCTCTGACAAAGGAAGACTCACAAGATCCCAGATTTAGAGCTAAAAAGGACGTTAGTCACTTAGCAAAATCCCTTCAGTTTGACACATCAGGAAAATGTTGAGTATATAACTTGCCCAAGGCCCCTAGGTACTAAGTAAAAAAAAAAAAAATGAGGAAAATGCAGGACACGTTTCATGATGCCACACTTCTTCCCAAGAGCTCTCCCCTCTTTATGATTGTACCTGGCTAAGAAGAGTCGGAAGTAGATGCCTTCTCGGACCATTTTCTCCTAATCTCCTCTCTTCTTCCCTACCCTCGGAAGCATTCTCTATTCACTCCCTCAGTCCGCTATCATCCCCTGCCTTGTATTTTCCCATTTGGATAAGCTCTGGCATTTGCCAGGGTCATGAAGCAAGCACCCCAGCTTCACGGTTACCCAAACCTGGCATGGGCACCCACTTCCAGTCTAGACGCCAGCCTAACTGTGGTGCTAATGCTAGGTTTCAACAGACTGAACTTTGCATTTGTCATAGCTCTGCCCACGGTTATTTCTTTGATCTTGCTCCTTGCAAACCACAGTCATTGACAAAGGTAAAATGAATTTCTGCCTTTTAAAGGCTTTGCTGGAATTTCCCTTGATTCCGCCCCCCCAACCCCCCTTGAGTGCGTTTTGATTGAGCCTTAGCAGGGGAGCCCAACGCCAGCTCTAAGCTGGATGCCAGAGATAATGTTGTACCAGCCATAAATCTTGTGCCATCCTGATTCTGCCCTCTCTTTCTATGACAGATTAGTTTGGGGAAGCGTGGGGCCATTTTTACTCAGGGAAGCATCATAATCACACATTCCACACTGTGTGTTCTCCATTTAATTTGTTCTGGGAACTGTTCTGCATTATACTGTGCCTCGCAGAGGAGCAATCACTTCTAAAGGGGAAGATTGCTAAGGCCAGGACCCAGCTGAAAAAAAAAAGCAAATACATGATTACTATTTGTGGTTATGATTAAGCATTCTGTTGTCCTCTCAGTGAAATAAATTCCCCAGGATTCTGTTTTGAGCTTAATTGCCACCCATGTCTTTTCAAAGACTGTTTCTTTCCCACATAAAAAAAAAAAAAAGGAGTCATTGCTTCAGACCAGTTTTAGAGAACTAGCTTGTGAAGGTTCAAATGGCCTCTGTAAAGCCAAATGTCAAAAAAATGTCTGTACTCCAAGTCAGGAAGTAGTCGTCAGGTCCAGCAGAGTTTGTGACTGCCATTCCTCTACCCAGCCATCCCAACCTAAGTCCTCCCTTGAAATGGGCACCTAAAGTAAATAAATCGATAAAAATGCAGGTGACTCTTGGGCCCTTGGACAAATGCCCCATTGTCTTCTGGGTCAGTTGACCCTAGCCCTGCTCCATTAGAAACACAATAAGGAGACCTAGATGGCACAGATTGGTGGCAGAGTCCCAGGTAGACCCCAGGTCTTCTGACTCCTCAGTGTTTATTTCATTATATTCCACAACAATCTACCTGCTTATCTGAGCAGCTCACGAGAATAGTTTTAATCGCTGGGTATATATTTATCAAACTCCTTCAAATACCCCACTGAAAGTTATAAAGAGGTTCAAACTTCTGGCCACCACCACCTCCGTTAAGACATTCCATGGAATTCTGTAGAAAGAACCAAATTCAGTGACTCTGTGCCCGCCACATTCAAAAATGAAATCCAGGGAAGTGCTACAATTAATACCTTCATTTGCAAGGGATTGTAAAGACATTATCACTTTTTTCTTTGGACCTTTTTTTTGTTTTGTTTTCCTGTTCCCTTGACCCCCTAAAAAGGGATTTTTGTTGTTTTTGTTGTTGTTGAGTCATTCTTCAGTTATGATCAACTCTTTGTGACCCCATTTGGGATTTTCTTGGAGTGGTTTGCCATTTCCTTCTCCAGCTCATTTTACAAATGAAGAACTGAAGTAAACAGGGAAAAGTGACTTACCCAGGGTCACCTAACTAGTAAGTATCAGAGACCAAATTTAAACTCTTGAAGATGAATCTTCCTGACATCAACCTCTGCATTCCATCCACTGTGCCACCTTGCTGCCCCCCATCCTCGGGAAAAAAAAAGGATTACTTTGGGAGGGGGAGCCATACTCAGAGATCAAGCTACTTGTTGAAAATAGTTTAGCTGAATGAAGAAAACTAGGCTTTTTGGCAGAAGAGGAGGTGGTGATGCCTCCTGCCATCCCCAAACATAATGCTCTGCCAACTTTAGAGCAAAAGGGGAGAAAAATGAGAATAGGTAGTTTTTGACAAGTATCTGGCTCTGTCCCCTACTTCCAGCTCCATTTCTCTGTCTTTCCTTCCTGAGCACAATTGAAATCCTTACTTTTGCAAATACAACTGGAACAAGCCAATTCTTTCTTCTGTGGTCAGCAAAGCTGCCATCCTGAGCTAAGGCAAATTAGAGTGATCATCATTCCCATGTTTCGGGTGATCTTGCACTGCTATGGGAATCATCAGGATAAAGTTAGACAATAATTAAAGGTAGCACAGGGTTGAAAGGAATGGCAGTCTTTTCATCAACAAACATTTGTTAAGCATATGGGACAGGCCTGCTGAGCCATCTGGGACAGACAAAGACAAAAAGACAAAATTGAAACCATGCCTGCCCTCAAAGAGCTTACATTCTCTTGGCAAAGAGAACACATATATAATTAAGTATATACAAAATAAATTTATTGTAATTGGCCGGGATAAAGGAGGAAAAGAAGGAATCCCTAGTAACTTAGGATATCAGGTTTAAACTTAGCTCTGAAGGAAAAAAGGGGATTCTAACTAGAGCTAAATACACATACTACAATTTTAATTGTCTCCTCCCCAAGTAAAATAAGCAAGTGACTAGGGCTGGCTCTTTGATAGAAAAATCAATCCCTTTTCCTTTTCCACAGACTCCGGGCTACACATATAATCAATCACACAACCTCTGTTCAACATCTCTCAATTTATTGCTGTTTAGTTAGAAGTTTATAGTTTCTTTAACTTTAGAAGTTCATAACTTCTATGTATGCTGTTCCTAATGTTTATGAATGAATGAATGAAAAAGTATTTATCAAAGGTTTGCCTTATACAAGCACTATGTCAAGTACTGAAGATCCAAAAACAAACAAACAAACAAACAAACAAACAAACAAATAAATAAATAAATAAATAAATAAATAAGGCAGCCCCTTGGCTTAAGGAGTTTACATTCAAATAGGGGAAATAACACATATAGAAGAATAATCAGATCCAAATAGCTGACTTAATAGAAAACAAAAGTAAAGCTCAATAGATCATTTTTAAAAAATCTTAACTTTCGCGCGCTCTCTCTCTCTCTCTCTCTCTCTCTCTCTCTCTCTCTCTCTCTCTCTCTCTCTCTCCTAACTTCCCAAAAATATATATACAAAAGAGTTCTGGAAATATCATTCTTTTATATCTATGAAGTATTATATAAATATTTTCTTGTTCAGTCATTTCAGACATGTTCAAATCTTCATGACCTCATTTAGAGCTTTCTTTGCAGAAATACCAGAATGATTTGACATTTCTTTCTCCAGTTCATTTGACAGTTAAGGAAACTGAGGCAAATAAACTTAAGTGACTTGTCTAGGGTAAAATAGGTAATAAGCATCTGAGGCCAGAATTAAACTCAGGAAGATAAGTCTTCCTTCCTCCAGGTTTACCACTCTAACTACTGTACCATCTAGTTGCCTATACAAATAATAGTTATTTTCTAATGTCATTTTTAAACATTTCATTTGGTCTTTTCCAAGGAGAAATAAAAAATGCAAAGAAAGCATAATATTAAAAAATATATAAAACCTTTTATTCTAATCACTTGGTAAAAAACAAATGTCATTCAATATGGCAAATTTTGTACAGACATGCCATCCTCACAGTTAATTAACTAAGAAGTAACTATCAGATATATTACTGTATGCTCATTTGAGTTCTCATAAAACTTGGATCTAGAGGAAAGAAGAAAAAGATCAAATCATTAGCTGAAACCATTTTCTCCTGCAATTTTTGATACTAAAAGAAGCAAGCTAACTGAAGAATAACAACCACAAATTAGACTAATAGCTCCCATAAAGGATGCCCTACCCAAAAGGCTTTGGTACTATAGTACCAAAGGGCACTTTAGTCCTAGACCCTAGAGCATTGATGGAGAACCTTTTAGAGATAGAGTGCCAGACTTTGCCCCTAACTCCCCTCCCCCCCCCATCAAGTGCCAGGTGTTCCCTGCCCCCTCCCTTTACCCCACACAAGGGAGGGAAGAAGCATTCCCATTGGGCTGCTGAGTGTAGGGGTGGGTGAAGTGAGGAATGTCCTCAGCAAGTGTAGAGAGGGGGAGGGGAGTGGCCTGAGTGCTCCACTCCCCTCCAGCTCTGCCACCTGTGAGCAGCCCACCTTACCCCTATGCACTCCCATTGGGCTGCTGGGCAGCAGGGTGGGGATATGAAAAGATGTCCTCAGACATGGAGGAGAGGTGGAGGGGAGCAGCTCCACTAGTGTCCCTCTGCCTTTCTAGTAACACTCTGGAGGCTGGGAGGGTGGCCATGTGCCCACAAAGAGTGCTCTGCATGCCATCTTTGGCACCCATGCCATAGGTTCACCATCACTGGCCTAGAGCCTACTTCCTGATATCCCTTTTTTCCAGCTACTCACAGGTATTCTATCTTCAGCAAATCATTCCAACCACACTCCTAGTTTCCCTCATCTAAAGTTAAGAGGCTGAAAGTTTCCAATTTCTCATCTACATTGCTATTTCCAAAATAAGCATACTACTCTTCCAAAGATTTTTCTAAGGGTTTTTACTGCTACTAAGTACAGGGATTTAAACTGGCAAACAAAAATAGAACGCTAAAAAGCTATAAGAAACCTTCACTACTTGCACGAGTAGATATGCCCTAGCCTCAACAAATTATATTAACAGAAACTGCCTACCAAAAATCCCTGATTAATAGTGACATTGATTAAGGAAACTCTTCTTTAACCAGAGAACCCAGTTAGGAGGGAAGGAAGGATGATACTGTGTGATTTCCCTTAGGAACCAGACTCCATAAACCAGAAGAATGGGTCTGCTGGTCAAACTTATAATTTCCTGACTTCAGATGTTAGCAGATAAAAGCATGTAAGACCTCAATTCCTTCTTATCAACCAGCTCACATAGCTCCCACTTCTTAAAACTCCTTGGAAATCAGAATTTTCATGTGGTCATTTTTATCTTATATATCCTGGCCTAATTACAATTTACTCCCTAGGTTTTATTTTTAAAGAGGCCACCAGATGGATAAAATATGATTTAAAAGATAAGGAGGAAGGGATAAGAGAGACCTTTGGAAAGGTGGGCCATTTTGGAACTAAGAAGGCAAGGGGAAAGGATGGATAATGGAGGATCTTCCAGAAAAGATGTGAATAGGAGAGGTATTGGTCAAAGGACTAGACATCTGAGGAGGGATACAGCAGAAAGAAAGGAAGTGGGAACAAACAGTGAAGAGGAATGGAATATATGAAAATGCACAACTACTCACTATGACATTGAGTGTAATTGAATGAATTCATACACAAAAAGAAAACGGATAGCAGAAAAGATCAAAAACGAGGACCTGACAATGTGTTGTTTACAAGAAACACATTGAAAATGAGAGAGAAATATAGAGTGAAGGTGAGGGGCAGGAGCAGAATATACCATGCTTCAGTTGATCCAGAGAAGGCAGGGATAGCAGTCATGATCTCTGACAGAATTGGGGCTAAATTAGATATAATTAGAAGGGTGGTTACTATGGATAATAAAACATTATTAATATTGGATCTGTATGTACCAAGTGTTATAGAACACAGATTTTTAAAGGAAAAACTAAACGAAAAACAGATGGAAACAGATAACAAAATAATAATAGCAGCAGACATTAATTTTCCTAACTCTGAACTAGGTAAATCTAACCAAAAAAATAAAAAGTTAAGGAGATGAATAAGACCTTAGATAAGTTAAAGAAGGTAGAAATCTGGAAAGCTCCCTCATGCCTGCATGATGTTAATAGTTGATCTAGGCCTGAGCATATACATAATCCAAACATAGTTTCTTGTGGGACAACAATGGCTTAGAGAGCTTAAGTGTTCTTCAAATGTCTTACTTTAATGTAAAATTATGACAGTAATCTTGCATTAATGATGGTTTGAGGCATCAGAACAAAATTTCCACTGAGTATGAACAAGCAAGAAAGATTTGGTTTTGGAAAGAATATGGTCCTGGCAACAAATTATGTCTGCTGCCTAAGGACCAATCTAGCAAAATATAGTCCTGGTAGTATATGCTAACTAAGAATTGGATGGGTTCAAATTAAATGCTGATAGGAGCATGGAGAAACAGGCCTAACTACATTGCTAAAGCAGCTATGAATCTTTTTTTTTTAAGAGAACAAAATGAAAATATACCTTAAGAGTTGGAAAGCTGATAAAGATCACATTACTAGAGTTAAGGCTTAAGGGCATTATTGAGAAAGTAAAAAGTTGTACATATATATAAAATATACATATACATATATAGAAATATTCATGGAAGCTTTGTTTGTAATGACAAAATAACTGGAATCAAAAGAAATGCAATGACTGGGAGAAATGGGGAAAAGATTGTTATATTTGAATGAAATGGATGACATATTAGAAATGATAAATATTAGAAATATAAAGAAAATATGGGAAATATGAGAAGAGATAAAAAGAGAAAAAAAAGAATAAGAATAATACATACTGTTATTACATTAAAAAAATAACAACCTTAAAATCAAAAGAAAAAAAGTACTGAAGTAAAACAAACTCAAAGGGAACTCAAAAGCAAAGGATGGTTATATTAGCATACATATATAATTTACATATTTTAAATAAATTGTAAACAATGTAGAGTTTGTGGTTTTACACATAACCTTTCTTATATATTTGTTTAGTCAGATGGTTTTTGGTGGTGGTAGCTATTAAGTATATAATAAAAATGAATTTTAAAAAGAGGCCCCCAGAAATTAGTTCAAAATGAATATATTATTATTTCTCTCTCAGTTTCCCCCTATTTCTTGAAATGTGCTATATTTTCCCCCTAGAGCTAACGATATTTCTTTCTTCATTAGATTGTTCTATCATGGGGACTCATAGTTTTCTTTCAAAACTGTCTTAAAATTTCTTTATTTTTCTCAATTATTTTTATCTTCCAGTTATTTGGTTTTAATTAAAGCATAACCATCTTTATTTTAAGACATTATAAAAATAATCCCCATTTCTTTTCTGCCATTCAATTAAAGAAATTTTAATTATTATTTTTGTTCACTTGTGTCAGTTCTTCATTAACCTATTTGTTTGTTTGGGGGGGTGTGGAGTTTGACAAACATACTGGAGTGGTTTGCAATTTCCTTCTCCAGTTCATTTTACATATGAGGAAACTGAAGCAAGCAGGATGAAATTACTTGTCCAGAGTCACATAGCTAGTAATGATCTGAGGCCAGATTTGAAATTGGGTCCTTCTGATTCCAGGCCCAGCACTCTGTTCATTGTGCTACCCACCTGCCCAGTTAATGAGTCAACATATATTTATTATGTTCCTTCTCTGTAGCAGGCCAGTACTAGTGATACAAGTATTAAGAATAAAATGATCTGTATTTGTATAAAATTTGCTTTCTAATAGGAGATATTCCCCTCGTCCTTTCTTCTCCATTTGTTCATATCACAGGGTTTGCCTTATTTAAATCTTTTCTCCCATCCCTGCTCTCTTCTCCTATAGAAATATTCTGTCATGCAATATTTAGAGGTGGAAGGCATCTTAGAAATAATTTCGTTACAAAATTGCCATATCTGAGAACTAAAAATCACCTTGGAAACCATTTTATCTGAATGATTCAAAAACAACAATTCTCTCTTCAACAAATCCCCAAAGTAGTCACCCAGTATTCATTCATAGAATTTAAGAGAGAAATTCAGTCCACTTTTTTCTACTTTGGGATAGCTCTGTCAGGAAGTTTTTTCTTACAACAATCCTGAATTTGCCTTTTTGCTACTTCTATCTATTGATTCTAGTGTAACTTCTAGGTATATCCCACCACTCAGTTTACAGGGACAATTGGAGATTCCATATTCCAGTACTCTAGATCATTAGATTGGAATTTTGCCTATGATGTACCTGTGTAGAGGAAGGAGGTGTAGTATTCCACTCCTCTGGAACCAGGAAGAAAAAAAATCTATTTCCCTTCCATGATACTCCTTCAAATACTTAAAGAAGACCTGTTATGTCCCCCATTCCTTTCAAATTTCCTTTTCTCCAGCCTAAATAACTTCCAGTTCCTTCAAATGATTCTCCTATAACATTATCACTAAATCATCATACAAATTAGAAAACTGAGAACCGGAAAAAGTTTAAGAGAATTGCCCACAGTCATATATTGAGGTAACAACAGGAAAATGCCTAGAATTCAGGACTCCTGATACCTAGTCAATGCTCTTTCCACTACACCATAAAGTCAGTCATTCATTAAACATTTATTAATCTTTTTGCCAGACACTTCCTGCTCTCAAGGAACTTGCAGTCTAATGGAAGAGACAACACACAAATAGCCATGCACAATCAAAATATATAAAGGATAAATTGGAGATAATCAATAGAAGGAAGGTTCTAGAATTAAGAAGGATGATGAAATTTCCTGAAAGAAGTTTCCTTCCTTTAGAAGATAGGATTTTAGCTGGACCTTTAAAGAAGATAAAGAAGACAGATTGCTGTTAAATCTGTCTCCTGTTCTTCATACTTCAGCTTTCCTAAAAGCAAATATGTTTCATTATTCTTGTCTACATTTTTGATTATCACCCTTGATTCTTGACTTTTGACCCAAAGATATTAAAGTAAATAGTTTGTTGTTATTTTTTCCCACTTTCTTTCTGTGGTACCCTATTCCTCAATCCATACTTCCCCATCATAACATATTTGGTCCCATTATTATTAGGAAAGGAAGAAGTTAGAAATATAAATAATGGACAAACAGAAGTTTCTCATGAATAGGAGTGCTGATGAGACTTCTGGGAAGATGGCAGATAGGGTATTAGACTGTCATGTTCTCCAAACTCCCTCACAATCAGAAAAAAAATTCCATAGAATAAATGCTAAAAGAGAAAAAAACAGGAAAGAGTCCTGAGTGAAGCAGAATAATCAGGGATACATTGAAAGAGGGGTCTCTAACCTCTCTATCTTCAGTATCATCACCTGGTCCTGCCAACACTCCAAAGTGATCATTGAGGAATCACCTTGTCCTCTTGGCCTAGGAGTCTATACTCCAGTGGCAGATACTGGTGGAGTCAGCAGGTAGCAAGCCCTGGGAGCATTTGTGTGGACTTCAGCCTTGGCTCCAGAGATTCCCCACTCACCCACAGCTGTGAGTTGACTGCTGGCAGGAAGGCCTTTAGAGACAATGCATGCTGACCAGACAGCAGTTCTGTCCCAGGCTGCAGCTTTGGGAAAATAAGAGCAAAGATGGGACACACACGAGTAAGTGTGGTTCCTACTGGCTGTCATCACCCATAGGAGAGAATAGTAACCTTCTGGCATTCCAAGAAGAAGATGAGAAGCTTGCAGTTCAGAACTGGAAGCCGGGGGGATCTAAATGGAACACTTAGGGTCAATTGCAGCCTGCAGTTTGAGCCAGGGGAAGTAGGGATTATACCTGGCATTAGATTATAGAGATGAAGAACTAAGGAGGGCCCAGGAAATAACAAACACACACAAAAATACTGAAACCTGAGGCATTACCTCCTAAACCTTGGGAACAGAGCCCAACTCAACATACTTAATACAACATAGTTAAACAAACGTAATCAACATAAAATTAACAATTAAGTCTAATAGTTTGGTCACTAAAACTTGAAAAAAAAAAGAATAAGCCATAGAGAAAGAAGCCAACTATAGATAGCTATCATCAAGACAGAAAAGACCTGGGGTCAAATTTAAAGGATAGAAAAGTTAAAGCACCTACTTTGAAGACAGCAATGAAAAACATCAAATGGGTACAATTCCCAAAAGAGCTTTTTGGAAGAACTTTTAAAAATTTCAAAAACAAAATGAGAGAAATTGAGGAAAAACTAGAAAAAAATAGAATAATGCCAAAAAATCAAGAAAATTATGAAAGATTGCCCAATTGGGGAAAAAATCCAAAAACTCACTAAAAAATTAGAATTGGACAAAGGGAAGCTAATGACTTAATAAGGCAATAAATGCTAACAATACACTGTTTATAAGAACTACACCTAAAAATGAGAGACAAACATATAGTAAAAATAAAGGGCTAGAGTAGAATATCCTATACCTCAGCTGATAGAAAAAAAAAGCAGGGGTAGCAATCATAATCTCTGACAAAATTAAAGCTAAAATAAAAATAATTAAAAGAGATAAACAGATATTCTGTTATAAGGTAGCATAGATAATGAAGCATCATCAATATTAAGCCTACCTGCACCAAATGTTATAGCATCCACATTTTTAAAGGAAAAGCTAGATGTATTACAGATGGAAACAAATAACAAAACAATAATAGTGCTGGATTTCAATTTTCCCATTTCAGAACTAGATAAATCTAACCAAATGACAAATAAGAAATAAGTAAAGAAGATGAATAGGATCTTAGATGAATTAAATATGATAAATATTCAGAAGGAATTAAATGCGAATGGAAATTGACTCCAAGAAGGAAGGTAAGGATTAAAAAAAATGTACAATGTATTAGGACAAAAAAAATATTTAAATGTAGAGAAGAAAAAATAGTGAATGTATTCTTTTCAGACCATAATACAATGAAAATGTTATATAATAAGGGACCATGGAAACACAAAGTAAAAATTAATTGGAAACTTTCATCCTAAGGAATAAGTAGGTTAAAGAACAAGTTATAGAATTTATAAACAATTTTATTCAAGAGGATGATAATAAGGGAACAACATATCAAAATCTATTGGCTGCAGCAAGAGCAGTAACTAGAAGAAAACATCTTTCAATACTTATATTAATAAAGTAGAGAAAGAACAGGCCAATGAATTGTAAACACGACTTTTAAAAAACTAGACATAAAACAAATTTAAAATCCCCAACTAAATAGCAAAATACAAATCTTAAAGATTAAAGGCAAAATCAATAAAACTGAATGTAAGAAAATAATTGAATTAATAAATAAATCTAGGAGTTAATTTTCTGAAAGAAATCAACAAAATAAATAAAGCACTGGTTAATATGAGTTTAGAAAAAGAGGGAAGAAAACCAAATCACCAGCATTTAAGATGAAAAGGGTGAATATACCATCAATGAAAAAAGAAATTAAAGCAATTGTGAGTTATTTTGATTTTTAGAAGTTTATTATTTAATGACATTTTTCTTAGTTTTATTAAGAGTTATTTTGCTCAATTATATGCTAACAAATTTAGCAATGTAAGTGAAATGGAAGAATATTTTTTTAAAAATATACAATTTAGGTTATCAAAGGAGGAAACAGACTATGTAAATAAGCCTATTTTAGGGGGGGGGGGAGAAAGAAAGAAGGAAAGAAAGAAAGAAAGAAAGAAAGAAAGAAAGAAAGAAAGAAAGAAAGAAAGAGCAGAGCACAAATGAACTTCCTAAAATAAAACATCAGGACCAGATGAATTCATAAGTGAATTCTACCAAACATTTAAAAATCAACCAATTCCAATATTAAATGAATTATTAGAAATAATAGGTAAGAAGAAGTTTTATCAAACCCCTTTTATAAAACCAATATGATGCTGATATCTAAAGCAGGAAGAGAAAAAACAGAGAAAGAAAATTATAGACCAATTTCATCAATTCATTGGATGCAAAAATTCTAAATAAAGTACTAGCTAGGAGACTACAACAATTCATCACAAAGATTATGCATTGTGACCAAACCGGATTTCTACCAGGAATGCAGAAATGGTTTAATATAAAGAAAACTATCAATATAACTAATTATGTTAATAACAAAAAGTAATTTTAAAACCACATGATTATGTCAATAAATGCAAGAAAAGTCTTTAATAAAATTCAACACTGATTCCCTTTTAAAAACACTGGAAAGCACAGGTATGAGTGGAGTATTTTTATAAATGATATGAAGTATCTAACTAAAATCATCAGCAAGTATTATTTGTAATGAGGATAAGTTAGAAGTCTTTCCAATGAGACCAATAGTGAAACAAGGATGCCCCTTATCACCAATGTTATTTAGCATAATATTAGAAATGTAAGCAATAGCAACAACAGAAAAGAAACTGAAATAATCAGAATAGGCAAATCAATAATAAGACTACATTTTCTTGCAGATGATATGATGATATAAGTGGAAAATCCTAGAGATCCAACTAAATAGTTAAAACTATCAATACTTTTAGAAAAGTAGCAGGATATTAAATCAACCCATATAAATCCTCAGCATTTTAATATATTTCTAACAAAGTGCAGAAAGAAGAGACAGTGATATTCCATTTAAAACAACCACTAATAGAATAAAATACCTGGGAGTATACATGACAAAACAAACTGAGGAATTCTACAGATATAATTATAAAACACTTTTTATACAAATAAAGTCAAATGTAAAGAAGAAATATTAATTTTTTGTAGATGAGCAGAGCCAATATATCTAAAATGACAATCCTGCCTAAACTAACATACTCATTCAATACCACCCTAATCAAATTACCAAAATAAAAATCTTATTTATCTGGAAAATTTAATTTTAAAAATTCATTTGGAAGAACAAAAGATCAAAATAGCAAAGGAATTAATGAAAAAGAAATTAGGAAAGGTCTAGTAGTACCAAAATTGAAACTATATTATAAAGCAATAATAACCAAAACTATCTGGTATTGGTTAAGAAATAAAAAGCTAGATCAATGGAACAGAATATATATATGTATGTATGTATGTATATATATATATGTGTGGAAAGAAATCACTATTTGGTCAAAATAGTTGGGACAACTGTAAAAGTAGTTTGACAGAAACTAGGTATAACCAACATGTTATACCATTCACTAAGATAAGATCAATATGGATACAGATCTAGACATAAAAGGAGATATAAGCAAATTAGAATAGGGAACATATTAACTATCAGATTTATGCATAGGAAAGGAATTTATGAGTAAACAAAAGATAGAGAACACATTGTGAAATGTAAAATGGATAATTTCAAATACACTAAATTGAAAAGTTTTGTATAAATTAAATAAATGCTGCTAAAATTAGAAGGGCAGCAGAAAATTAGAAGAAAATTTATGTATTCTCAGTGAGAGGACTCATATCAAAAATATATATAGAAATTTGTCAAATTTATGGGAATAGGAACCATCCCTAAACTGAAAAATGGGTAAAAGATATGGAGAGTTTTTAGATGAAATCAAAGCTATATATAGGTATATAAAAAACTATTCTAAATCACTACTGATTAGGTAAATGCAAACCAAAACAATTCTGAAATATCATCTCACAAACATCATATTGGCTAAAGTGAGAAAAGGGCAAATGGGCAAATATTATTGGGGATGTGGGAAAGTGGGACACGAATACACTGTTGGTGGAACTGTGAACTGATCTAACCATTTTGGAGAGCAATTTGGAATTACAGTAATCCCTTGCTATATCACAGACGGTTCACTTATCACTACTTCACTATATTGCAGGTTTAAAAAAAAATCTAATTCTTTATCCCAGAATTTTTGCTATATCTCGGGATTTTGTGGAGGAATATTGTACTGTAACAATGAAAAGGCAGTACTTTACTACCACTTGCACAAAGGTGACCAACCACAGCACTGTGTTCTATATCCTGAGTGCTGATTGTCTCAGTGACTGTAGCATTGGTCTGTTTGCTCTCCCACTACTTTGGGGATTTTCATCTATCACAAGGTTCTCTGGAACGTAACTCCCATGATGCATGAGGGATCACTGTAGGCCCAGTGAACTGTATATCCTATTGCTAAGGTTATTTCCTAAAATGGCTGGGGAAAAGGGAAAGAAAAAGGAAAAGAACCCATATGTTCCAAACTATTTATAGCAGCTCTTTTTGTGGTGGCAAAGAGCTTTAAATCAAGGGGGTATCCATCAAATTGAGGCATGGCTAAACAAATTGTGGCATATGATTGGGATGGAATGCTACCATAAGAAACAATGAACAGATTAATTTTTGTAAACTTGGAAAGAACTACATGAGATAATGAAGAGTGAAATGAGTAAAACCAAGAGAATATTATATACAGCTACATATTTAAATTTGAAAAATTATTTGTGAATATTCACCTCTAGAGAATGGACTAAGAAGTAGAAACACAAAAGACATTACATATACATAACCTTTTGCCAGATGGTGCCTTCTCTGATGTGGGGAGGGGAGGGAAGGGATAAGATAACTGGAAATAAATTCTATTAATAAAAAAATTTTAATATAGGTTTTTTTTATTCTTAAGATAAAGTAGTAAATTTTTACTATAAACCTGGCACTGTGCAGATTACACAGTGTATTTCAAGATACTGGGACTTGAAATAGTAATATAATTAAGTGGAATGAGGAGAATACCCACCAAAAACAAAGTGACCAGAAACCACCTGTAGACCAAGTCATGCGGCAAAGGAGCAGTTGACCTAAAAAGGAATCAGTAAGTCCATGCCAGGCACACTCTATTCTGCACAGGTTTACCTTTTCTGGTTCCACTTCAGTCCAAAAGCACCAAGATGACTAGGATAGAAAACAACTGCATAGCTTCCAGAAAGAAAGAATGACAAATTTCATTATAGGGGTGAAAAACTGTAAAAACCCTTAAGTCTGAAAGCAACCTGGATTATACACCAGTAAAGTACAGGGACATGCCAGAATTTCAGAATGATTAGTTGGCCAAAAACATTTGGAAGTACCCTGTGAAATTCCCCTCAGAATTCCATTTCCCTGTTTCTCACAAAGAGAAAGGAAGAACAGAATGAACCTAAAAACAACAGGCAACCTGTTCTATTGCTGCTTCCCCTTCCCATTCTACTTGAAACAAGCTTTTTCACTTAGGGCTTTAATATTTTCATAGTGAATCTTCCTGTCACCCCAAACCACTAGTGCCTTGTTAGACTTGCTATTTACAAATGGTACTGGGGTAAAGATAATCAGGCTAACATTAAATTGGAAAGATGACAGCAACCTTAGTAATCAAACAACCCAATCCCCTTATTTTAGAAAAAAAAAAAAGGGGGAAAAAAGCACACAGAGGCCAGAGAGCTGAAGTAGTCTGCCTTATCAATCTGCCCTTTCTCCCTTAAACCTTATTTTTGCCCCAAATTTAACTTGATGATTCTGAAATATTCAGGTAACTTTCTCCTAAATATTCCTCCCCCACACACATACTTTTGGTTCCAGTGCCTGCCAAAGTGCAGGAGTGCAGAAGTAGCTGAATACTTGCTATGAGAATGGCTTTCCAAAGTTCTCAAAGGGTTCAAGAAAGCCTCTTGTGGTATTTCTGGCCAATCTAGAATCAGGAAGTACTGGATCTCTCACAAGGAAACTTGTTCTTACACAATTTGCAACAACCTCCTTCCTCTCTCCCCCTTCATTTCTCCCTCCCCCAACACACTTCTTCTGCAGAGTCAAGACTTTCCATAGTTCAAGCAAGGTTCAAACAAGCCTCTAAACTCATGAGGGATGAAAGTGCACCCCACATTTTGGAGTTTGTTCATTCCTAGTAATAAGTATACGATGGGATGTCTGTGCAGAGGTAGTTTGGGTCACACAATGAAAATGAACAGAACTGAAAGCACTGATCAACAAACAATTAGACTTACTGCAACCAATTAGAGCTTTAAATCCACAATGTAAATGTTAGCCTATTGAAATAATTGTCAAAATATAGCGATGTATAGTTATCAAAATAAAAACTAAAAAAAAAGTTCACAGAACCCTGATGTTTCAGGAATCTAAATCATCCACTAATATGCCCTTAAATGATTCTGAAGAAGTTTGATCCTGATAATGTCAGGACACATATAGTTGTATAAGAGCAAAAACTACAAATATCGTCTTTTTAATTTACTTTTAGAAGAGCAAACTCAAGAACCTTACACTTTTTAAAAGGAGGGGTCATGGAATAAGGAACGCTTTTGTAGGCCAATGAATTTTAAAATCCTACAAAAATGCAAAGACCATTAATTGGTCAATCTTCTAGTCAAAAAGTGTCAGTGCTAAATTTCAATTGAACAATATTTCTTGGGCAGTATCCTAACATATTTTATTAGGAGGGGGAAGCAGATTTCACTAAAGTATGTACTTTAGTTGCTATTCAATCATCAGAACTATGGTTTTATTTTAAAATACTTGTTTATTCCCATGAACTTGGGAAGAGGAGGGCAAAGGAGGGGAAGCAATTAGATCTTGTGATTTTTAAGGTTGTACTGAGTATAAGGTATGAAAATATCATAAATTTTATTTCATGCCTTCTTGCCAATTGTTAGAAATGTGCAGTCCATATGAATTCATATAACAAGGGTGGAATGTTGGGAAAACCAATAAAGATTTTGTGGTCTGACCTATAATGAATGTAGTTTGATATAGAGTCTGTTTTTCACAACATGGCAAAATGAATCATAAAATAATGGACCCTGAAACTCCTGCATTTTTTAACAATAGCCTGGGGACAGTTTACAGTGTAATGAATTGTAATTAACCCACCTTCAAGATATTTTATGAGTATTTTGCCAATTAGCTTCGCATGCTTGCTAATGACTCATGGCCAGCGCATGTCTTTACAGAACAGGCTTTTACAATGCATTCTAGCCTGTTAACTCAGCACAAGTATGCACTGTGGTAAGGAAGAGACAGGTAGATTGCACTCACCTCACCAGGCTACCCATTTTGCCATTCCAATAGCCTCAGCCATCCTCCCAAACCCAAGATAACTGTAATAGATTGTGGTGTCAGAGGGCTTTGGTTTCTAGATGGATCGCAAGGAATGCACCGCTCCCTGGCAGACACATCTGTTGTTACTTAGCACTAACATATATAATGCTGCTAATTGTGGAGCCATCTTTGTTTTCCTTACTTAGCACATGGGTTAGCATTATTTTATCTTTGTGGTTCATGGCTTCCTGCCATTTGAAACACAAGTCCACTCAAAAGAAAATAAAACAACTACCAAGCTGCCTACAATATATTGTTTTGTTTTTAAATTAGAGAGAATATCGTGCAGCCACACTCAGTGCCCAGGATGCTGCCTCTGACTTAGCTAGTTTAAGTTGCTCCATTTATTGAGAGGACACTGAATCTTCCACAAGTGAATGGGAGAACAGAGGGGGGAAAAAAATGCCAGTGCGAAGTCTGAGTCTTATTCCACTGCAGGGAAAAAGTTAATTACAGGAAAAGTTGAACCTTAACCAGCTCTTATTTCTTCAGATGTTCAGTCAAACTTAAATTATAAAGTCAACTTAGGAAGTCTAACAAAAGTTGGAAGCCTTGCTTCACTGTTTCCCAAAGCAGGACATTTGTCTCTGAGGCCTCCCCAGGGTCACATAGTCAGTAGCTTCTCCTCAAGGTATGATGGGGGCAGGTAGGGGCAGCCTTTAGAACTCACACAAAGCAGAGGAAATCTTTGCTGCAACTCTGCCTCTGGCTCCTGACTGTTCCAGGAACCCCAGGAATTCCCCCTTTTTCCTCCCCCTTCCTCACTGACCAAGCTTTGAAAATGTCCTAATGAGAAAGGGCACCAGATTCTTTGAGGTAAAAAAGGAACTTGTGGTCATCCTGAAGATGCCATTGAATATAGATGGGTGAAACTGGGAACCAGGAATTATAGAGCAGAATGGAGAGGTTTGAGGGCTGTAAAGAGAAGTCATGTAAGGAGCCAGCATAAAAGTGGGGAGGGCTACAGTGTAATGTCCCCAGGGGTCAGCTAACCTGCCCAAGAGGTGATTTGTTGTGGTGTCAGCCAAAGGCGAATGTCACTTGACTTAAGAAAGGAAAATCTCTGGGGAAACATTGCAAAGAATAGGGTACTTTCATGGCTTCTGGAGATCTTTGGTAAGTGTATTGGGGTACCTTAGAAGAATCCACTCTGAGCCTCTTCTGCTTAAGATCAGGGCAATGGAATCTTCCTCTTAAGAACTAGCTGCCATAAAGCACAGGTTCTTAACCTTTTCATGTTGCAAAGCCACATGACAATCTAGGGACACTCTCTCAGGATAATGTTTTAAATTCACACTATAAACATTGAAACGCAGTTGTCAAGATATATTGAAATATAGTTGTCAAAATAAAAACAAAACAAAACAAAAAAAGTTCACAGACCCCAGGTTAAGAACTCCTGACATAGGGTTATTTCAGGAATCTAGATTCAGGAAGAGGCCTGACCTAACTAGGAATTCCTCCTCCCTCAGAGAATTTGGAGAGGTGTGCCCCATCCCCGCCATGACCCTCTTACTCTTTATGTCTTGCTCCCTCACCTAAAGGTACAAAAAATGACTTCTGTACTGCCAAAATGAGTTAAGTCAAAATAACTAAACTTCTAGTAGGGCAGTAAAATTTAATAAGCATGGTCTATGTGCTGTGAGAGTACAGACCACAGTTCTAGGAAGTGTTGAAGTCAATACTAAATAAATAAGTAAATAGGTCAATGAATCAATGAAAAAAGGACTACTTCCTGCCTTCAAAGAGAGATGTGGTTATGGCAGTCTTCGGATAGAGGGGGCCAAGCCACACTAACACTGTGTGTCTTTTCTACTATTATGTACAAGGCAGGTGCGCTGCTTACATCTGTGCAACAAAGCTACTCTGCAAAGGACTGATTTAAGCCAGTTACTTCCACATAACAGGTGTTTAATAAACATTATTGAATTGAATCTCCCATTTCTATGGTGGGGGTTCTCTGCCTTTCAGGATCTGGAGCAGGTTATACAGATTTTTCATTCTCCCGGGGCAGCTGCCAAGACCCCCAGAGCCACAGAACACAACTGCCAGCTATCCAACAATCTGACTATCAAATAGTCATCTGGGTCTAAAGCAAATTATATGAGTCAATTAGCTTTCTAATATGAATCATATATGAGGGCAATCCACTTGAAAATATAAATACATGTTAATATGTATTTATAAATAAAAATAAAAATTTTAAATTAAAAAAATACATAGTGCAGTTCTTGGATCTTGATTTTTAAGGTTATCCTCCCACCTCAGGATTTGACTAGCTCTATAGATATCTCCTTCCTCCTCATAAGGAAACATTACTCCCCAAACTGTAATAAAGTCAGAGGCTGAACTTATTCTTTAAAATATAGTTCTTGAGGCAAAGGAATGTATATTAAGTTTCCTGCACCAGCAAGGGCTTCGACCAATAGGGAATCATTTGGAAATATCATCCTTCCAAGAGAAAATGACCTTTATTGTTCCATCAATAGGACATGGATTTTGAACTCTTCACTCAAGGGGATGATGGTTTTCCTTGATTCATCAGACTCTTGCTAAGTTCTCCTTGTGAACACCAGGTGCTTGTGGCTAACAGTAAAAATTTAATCCACAATCAGTGACTATAGTCATTCTCACTGCCTTAGTATATAGAAATTGAACTCTACAGACAGGAGGGTTATCAGAGTTGTGCTTTAAGCATTTGACCTACTAACTATAGATAAAGAAGCTACTTTCCCAGAGCCATTGGCTTAAAAACAGAAAATTTCAGGGATGGGAGAGTGTATTTAGAGACAAGACAGCTGTCTCCAAGGAAGACGGCAATTTGTTTCCAAGCTCTTAAATGCCAATCTTCTATGCCAATTGCAGTCGCCATCATTGGGGTGTGCATTATTTCGTCATTGTTATGTCTCACTTTTACATAGTAGATAATATATGTTTCGAGACCTCAAAGGATTTTTTCTTTCTTTTTCAAAATACACAGTACAGTTCTTTGTACACAATGACTGATCAATAAATGTTAGTTGAGGAATGAAGGCATCATCATGATATTGTGAATATAAAATGAGTGTATTAATTCCTATTCTTCAGTCAGAGATGGACTACTGAGCTTATTTTCTGTACTTACTTCTGTGGGATTTGTTTGCCATGTCATTCGCCATTAATGTTTCAGGGATGGCACTAGCAAAATTTTCGATCTGTTCATTTTACCACAATGATCCTTTTCTGAATCACTTGGATCAATGGATTCCCTCACTGGAGTGTTCAAATATCTTACAATCCTGATAAGGAGAAATTTGTCCTAAGCTAATAATCTCTATCTGTAATAAACTGGATTTTCCCTCATTCTGCCTTCCATGAAAATGTGAAAACCAATAGTATCTCATTGCATAGCCTGTGGTAAAATTTCTTTGGGAGAACTTAGGCATGGTTTGTTGGGCAAGACAAGAAAGGAATGTATGACTCACAGAATTTCAGGCCCAAAGGGACCTCAGAGGCCCTTTAGGCCAACCAGACCTGGAAAAAGCATCCTTTTAAAGACATGCTTGACCAGCAGGCATTTATCCTTTGCATGAAGGTATCCAGTGAGGGGTAATCTCCTACTTCCTAAGGCAGCACATTCCATTTTTTTGATAGCTCTATTCTTTTGGGTTTTTTTTTTCTTGACATAAAACCTTCTTCCTGGTGGACAAAATATTATTAATTGAGGTCCTTTGAAGCTCAACAATTTTATTGAGGATAAATCAAAAATGTAAAAGATTTCAGGTATTTGCCACTTTACACAAATATAAAATAATAAAGAAATAGTCTTCATGACTAGATAAATTGATTATTTCCATCACAGAAATATCATTCACCATGTATAAATATGGGAAGAATTTACTTACCATTTAGATCACTCACTTTAGAATGGAAAGATAATCACAATGGCTAAGTTTTATGGTCTCCTAACTTTCCAACATATTGTTTCTGACATGTTTGTTTTAATGCAATATTTATGCAGATGTGTCTTTATATACCATAAATTGTTTAGCCAGATTTGTGATTTCATCAGTCCAGTTAGCTCCCAAAGAGGAAACTCCTTCCACCAATGCAGACCAGCAACCATGTTACAACTTTCACCCTTAGGGATTTGTTAGGGGACACCAAGAAGCTAAAACCTTACTTAGAGTCACACAGTCAACACATGTAAGAAGCAAAACTTGAATTCTAGACACTAAATCACTTTTGAAAATAATTTAAATTAGTTACATATTATAGTCATATAATATAAATAAATAGTTATATAAATTAGAAAATAGTTAAATTCCATAAGTATCTCTATTGCCTCAACAATCTGCCTCCCTTTTACTTTTGCTCCCCAGCCCTGGACTTCTTAATGGCATTGCCTTAGCTACAAGCAATTCATCCACAATAACTTCTCCCAGATCCTATTCATCAGGCCTAATCTTCCCTAAACCCATTCCAATCTAGATAGCCTATTTCCTAGCTCATGTAACTCTTTTGTAAATCCTGTTTTACTTTCATATTATCGTCTACTCGATAGTCTCAATTTTTCAGCTTATATTCCATTTACCCTCTTGTTTTAATGAGAACTTTATTATATGCTGAGGATATCACAAATGTCCCTTGAAATTCTTTCATCATTGGTCACTTCTACTTACTCCAGTGCATAGCTATCACATATGATAGGTAGGTAAATTCCATTTCTTTTCTAACATCCCTCAAAGAGCTTTCTAATTTCTAGGTCCATGAAATATATTTCTCTAAGCAGTCATTTTCTCCCTTCTTAATACTGTTAACTTCCAACCACTTGTTCTAATTAATTCAATATTATGAATGTGCATCTAGCTCATCTCTTTCCTCCAAGCTCTCCTGATCACACTCTCAGGTGCTTCGATACATTTGTTTATGACCTTTCTAATAACATAATAATGCAGTTTCCTTAACTCAAACAACTTCTCCTTCTCTGTGCTATTTCAACTATAAAGAACAAGATCATTCCTAATGCCTCATCAGTTTGAGAAATTACATTATTATGCAAAGTTTTGAACTGCTAGTTTCTTTTTTTAATTGCCCCATTTCCTTTTGCAACTCTCATCTGCAAAAAAATCATTGGTTCAAATATTTTATTTGCAAATATTATTTTTCAAATAATTTTATTTATTCAAATAATATTTTATTGATATGTTCTTTATTCATGTTATTATTTCCAAATTATATTCCTGCTTCACTCCATCAGAACATTTCTTTGTAATATATACAGTTTTAAAAAATTAAACATCTTGGCAATGTGTAAAATGTATGTTTCATTCTGTACCTAATATCTACCATCTCTTTGCTGATAGATCAGAGTCATGCTTCACCACAAAGCCCTCTTAAACCACAGCTGATTATTTCATTGATCATAATTCTACAGCCTTTCAATAATGCATTTTCTATTCCTTATTGTAGCTATAATTGGAATGTATCAACATAAATTATGGTGGTCCTATTCTTATTTTTCTCTATATCTATTCAAAGAAGTATTCCAAATATTTTGATTTATAAATAACTTCTTTATACTGTGATAATATTCAATTGTAGTCACATACCACAACTTATTCAGGCATCCCTCCATTGATGGGCAGTGACTTTATTGCTTTTAATTAATTTTTTTTGTAATTATGTGAAGTCCTGCTATTCTCTTTTGGATATGTGTCCTTAACCTTCTTCACATTGTAATCCTTTGTATAATATTTCTGTGTCAAAGGACATATAATGTTTAGCGATTGTCTTAAAATTATTTTCCATAATGTATGGATAAATTCACTGTTCTAACAATGGAATATTAATGTGTCTGTCTTACATTACATCTCTGACATTTATCTGTTTTTTTCCTCTTTGACAATCTAATCTATGTGATGTCAAACCTCACAGTTTTCAAAAATTTACATTTCTCTCATTATTAGTAATTTGGACTATTCTTTCATAAGCATGTTAATACTTTGCATTTCCTTTCTTGAAAATTGCCTGTTTGTACTCTTTGGCCATTTACCCATTTAAGGAAAGGTCGTTATTCTGATATATTTGCATCAATCCCTTATATTTCTTGGCTTTTATCTGTTATTTGCTGCCAATTAATTGGTTCTTTTCCAATTCTATTAATTTTTAATAAAATATATTTTTACCTGCTTAATGCTTAGCCTTGACTACATAATGCTACTGGTGTTTACTCTAGAATCCTTTAGTCCCTCAACTACTTGTCCTTATAAATGTTAATTTTTATCAGTGAGTAAACACTATCATTTGATTCCTCTACTCAATCTCAAAGACTACCAATTATTATTTTAAAAAATATAATATTACTGAGCTGATTTGACTCATACAGATTTGCCATACAAAATAACTCAGGACTCATATTACCATTCAGACACACTTTTATGTTGTTTTAATTGACATCCTAGAAAAATATAAACTAATTAAGGTAGAGCTGATTTTTTTTCATATTTGTTTCCCTTATTGCCTATAAACAGTGCCTAATATATAAAAATAGCTAGTACTTTAAAGCTTTAAAAACATTTATCTATATTATCTCATTTGATCCTCACAATAACCATATGAAGTATCTACTATTATTATCCCAATTTTAGATATTAGGAAACTGAGCCTAAGGGAAATTAAATAATTTGCTCTGAATCACATAGTTAATAGAAGTCCAAAGCTGGATTTGAACTCTCATATTCCTGATTCCAGATCCAGTGCTCTATCCACTGAACCTCCTAGCTAGGTATAGTTGGCCTAAAATATTCAGATATAGGAGCATAGTATTGTCAATCAACAATTCCCCATTGATTAATTGTTCTTTTTAGGCATTAATTGATATGGTTTCAATAATTAGGATTTCAAGGTCTACATAAAATTTTTCTTTGACCTCATCAGAGTTCAGCATTGTGAGGAACATATGCATTTGTCATGAGCCTGTCATTCATTCCTTTTGGGAGGCATATGAGCTTCTTAACTAGATTAGATTTAATTGTGAAACCTAGGCCAGCATCATATTGCTTATCCTTATGGCAACAACTCCAAAAAATGTGTGTCCAGCTGTGATTTTAGTAAGCTGGCCTTAATTTTCTAATCTTATTTCACTCAGGGATCTTGTCTGGGTGCTTGCTATACCTGCTGAGTTTTCTCACTGGAGCTGTTTTATCTTTTGAGTCTACTGGATTTTGTGTTGACCTCAGTGTGCAGACATTCCATGTTCCAGTTTTGATGGAACTTTCACAAAAGTTTTTATACATATTTAGGTACTTTGACCACAGGGTAGGATTCATGCCTCCTATGGTAAGCAAGCAAGGGTTAGGTTTGTGAAGCAGACACTTTTTAGGGTACCTTTTTTAGCAATATGGTCCCTTAAAAAAGGATGCTCAGACACTGCTGATTCTGTGCAATGAAAAGATAACTCTATGTCCCAGAACTCCTGTGGGCAGTGTTATGACTACAGTTCCCAGTGTATCCTTACCTGTTGCTTTGTCACTTCCCCATCACCACAGGACTTAGAGGTAGGAGTAATATAGAGTGTGTAAGTGGAAATTCTGTATCCTTTAGACTTATTCTCCCAGAATTCTTCCCTTGCCCCAAAATTCCTCTTTCATTTTTATGTGCATCTTTTACATAATTATATATAAGTTTTGGGTAACGCCTCTCTCGAGCTCTCTTCCACATGAGTTGCTTGAGTTACTCTCCCTGTTTCCCTAGTCTTTTTAGTTTCCTTTTGCTTCAAGTTAAATATTAATAAATCTTATTAAATATCATACTTGGAATATTAGATATTAATTTTAAAATCTATAAAAGACATGATAAAAGAGTAAAATTAGAAATGGTAAAATCATATGGATGACCTTTTTTGACTCCCACATAAACTGGATTTAAGTGAGGCAGAGTTGCACAAAGTCATCGGTCTCACTCTCTCTTCCAGAGTCATCAAAGTCAAATGGCAAGGCAAAAGTCAAAACAACTGGTGATAGATAGCTCTGGACACTCTGGATAACCTTGGTGTCTTCTATGTCTGACAAAGCTCAAAAGCTCCATGGCACCTGCTTCGACTGATTTCATGGCCATTAGAACAAATTATTCTCATCTAGACATCCCGCTGGGGGAAATTTTCACATGCTTGGGGGTAAACACACCCCACTAACTGGCTGATGAATTTGAGGCCTGTCAGTTATTCTCAACCTAATTTAGTCCACCTGTCTAAAAGGTTTTACCAGAATGTGGCCACTGAACATACTACAGCTTCTTGGAGCCAGAGGTGAGAGCTAGGAGGCAAGTGAACACCAAGATGGAAAGCAGCCCTGAACAAAGGGCTCAGCAGCCCCCTCACAACAAAGGCAATAGTCTTCTTTGAACACTGTGGAAGATCATGGCAAAATCTGGCTGCCCAGAAAAGTTTTTTATGTCAGCTGCATTATGATCAAGCTTGCTTGTGTTGTGTGCTTACTCCCATGCTCTTCAGCAAGATGTTTTCAGTGATATTGCTGAGATGCAGCAAAGTATGAATCAATTCTCTTCCACTTTTGCTCATTTTGGCCTGACAAATAACATCCAGAAGATAGAGGTTCTCCAAAGTTAGTACAGCATCACTTCCATATGGAATCATTGATTATAGCAAATGGAAACATTTTGAATATTGTGGGTAAGTTCCCTTGCCTTGGCAGTATGCTTTCCAGGGATGTCCATATAGAATCTAAAACTGGCTCATGAATTAACAGAGCTAGCTCAGTATTTGGGAGGCTCTTAAGGAAAGTATGGGAGAGAAAAGGATTTATAGGCTGCCTACCAAACTAAAGGTTTAAGACATTGTGTTGATGTCATTGGTGTACGCTTGTGAAACCTAAACAATCTACTAGTTCCATGCCAAGAAACTGAATGTTTCCACTTGAATTGTCTTAGGAAGAGTCTAAAGATCATCAGGAAAGATAAGGTACCAGACACTGAGGTCCTTTCTCAAGCTGAACCACAAAGATTTCAGATTCTTCTGCAGAGAGTGCAACTCTGATGGGCTGATGACATTGGTCAAAAGCTAAATGCACATGTACTTAAAAGTCTGTTTTATAGAAAACTCATAAGGTAAGCACTCACCTAGAGGTTCAGAAGTGATCCCAGGTCACTCTCAAGGTTACCCTGAAGAATTTTGATATTGACTATGAGATATGGGAGATGCTGGCACAGGACTATCCAGCATGGCATGCCCACATCAAAGAAGGCACTATGGTTTATTAGCAAGGTAGAATTGTAGTAGCTCAAAAGAAACATGAGGTACACAAATTTAGAGACATCTCCAGCCCAAATGATTATATGGGCTGTTTGTGCCCCTGTGATAGAGTCTTCTCAGCTCATATTTGTCTGATTAGACACAATCAGACACATCATACATTGATCCTAACTTCATGACATCATTCTGGTCTTCTTTGAGTACAAAGGACAACAAACAGAACAAATAAACAAACTGATCTATTGATCCCATTGCATTTACCATTCTAAAAATTTTCTTCTCTTCTCTCAAACCTAAAAATGATCTCACCTACTCTTATGGTAGATGACTAAATGTCTTAGTTCAAGGAAAAGACTGTGTCTACTTAACGTGTTTATTCATTTCTATTCATTCATTTGTCATAATAACAGGATCATTATTTACTCTATCCACCTTTCCTCTGAACACAAAAGAATGGATTTCTCTTCTTCTCAGTCAGATTAACCCAGTGCCCTTAATGCCATATCCATGCACCTACTCCTGGAGCTCTTTCAGACAGGAGAAGAAATGTTTGGGAAAAGCAGGGAAACAATAAACTTGGTTGTAGTCACATTAAGTTTGAGTTGCTAGTGGAAAATGCAGGTGAGAATATCACGTAAACAACAGAAAATATGGGTTGGAAATTGAAAAGTAGTAAGAATTAGATATTAATTTGGAAATTACTGGTACAAAAGCCGTTGTTGGAATGGCAAGAGTAAATTATTGGCGACAGCACAGTACAATGGAAAGAACTGGCTCTCTAGTTAAGAGTGAGCTTGAGAAAGCCACTCAAACTCCCTGTACCTCAGTTTCCTCACTTATAAAATGAAAGTTTTGGACTTCATGGCCTCTGAGACCCCTTCCAGACTTATGATACTGTGTTAAAATATACAAGAAAGTACAGAGAGAGATAGGAGAAAAAAGGACAAGAACAAAACTCTTGCTGACCAACTACATTGAAAGATGGCAGGTGAAAGGAAAAGGTTTAGAAGTCAGAAAAGTAAACATATATATAAAAAGGTAGGAGCATAATGACTCTTAAATCAAGGAACAAAAGAACATCCAGAAGGAAAAGATAGGTAGCATTGTCAAAAGCTTTAGAGAAGTTAAAAAAGAGAATTTGAAAAGTTATTGGATTTATCAGTTTTCCAGCATGAACCTCATCCATGTACTCTATTAGCTATCCATACTAAACTACTCTTTGCTTCTCTCTAAGCATTTGTTCAATCCATTTCCTATGTCTGGATTCCTTACAACCCTGTGGGATATGTGTGTGTGTGTGTGTGTGTGTGTGTGTGTGTGTGTGTGTGTGTGTGTGTGTGTTGAATTCTTCCTCATCCTTTAAAGATCAGTTCAAAACCTACCCCTCTTTGGAAGACTGTCCTAAATCCCAAGTTAGGACTTTCCCTGAAACCCTACCCTCTTCCTCATTTCCCTATTACTATTGAGAAAACCCTCTCTTCCCAAAAATCCAAAATGCTGCCAAGTTCTGTCAATTCTACCTTCACAGTACTGTACATATATGCCACCTTTTCTCTTCTGACATAGTTGCCCCCATATTTGAACTCTTCATCACTCTGTGACTGGACTACTGCATTAGTCTGCTAATCAGTTTCCTCACCTCAAGCCTCCCCTCCACTTCAGACTATCCTTCATTCAGTTTTCAAAGCAAACTTCAAGAAGCCTAGGTCTGACTATGTCACATCCCATCTTCCACCATTCAAAAAATCTCACTATTATTTACTATTGTTATAAAAATGTTAGCTATAGCAAGAAGAGAGGCAAAAAAAATTGAAGGAATTAGAATAAGAATGAGGAAATAAAGCTATCACTCTTTTTAGATGATATGATGGTATACCTGAAAAATCCTAAATAATCAACTTAAAAACCAGTTGATATAATTAACATTAGCAAAGTTGTAGGATATAAAATAAAGCCACATAAGTTATCAGCATTTCTATATATTACCAATAAAGTCCAATGGAAAAAGAGATTACACTTAAAATAATTTTAGAAAATATTTATATTTTATTTTAATTTATTTTAATTATTTTTAAAATTTTTATTTTGAATATTTTCCCTTAGTTACATTTTTAAAAAATTCTTGGAAGTCTAGCCAAGACAAATTTGGAACTATATAAACCCAAATGAAAGTACTTTTCATACAAATAAAATAAGATCTGAACAAATGGCAGGAAAATATTACATGCTCATGGTTAGACTGAATAAATAAAATGAAATTATGATAATAATAAATTATAATTATTATAAATGATGATAATAATGCTCCCAAACTTGGTGCACCAATATAAAAAAGACACATGGAGATTGAAAATGCTGCATATTCTTCAATATCATCTACATATAGTAACTGTTGGACCTTTTTGCATTCAAATGCCAAAATTAACTAATTTCAAAGTGGATTTATTTCTTCTTAAGTTCCCTAGAGTTTTGAGTTGTAATGGATTTGGGGCATGGATTTTTTCCCCCATTCTCCTCAACTTGGAAGTTTCTTTATTCTCAGTTTCTAAAGTAAAAATGACATCTAGCTTCCCTTCTTATGGATGAAAGTCTCATAAACAAAAGAGACTCAATAGGCCTCAAGGTCTTCCAGAAGTCTACACAGGAAAAGTGAAAAGCAGAATACAATCCAAAGAATGCAATCCAAAGTTAAGTTTCTGGTTGATTCCATTAGACTTGCTCAATAAGAGATCTCTTCCTTCCTTATTGGGGAGAAATCCCTGCCCATCAGTGCAACAGCAGCACCCCCACCTGCAGCTATGCAACTTCCTCATGAAGGACCAGTTCTAAGTGCCGTCAGCAATGGGAATTTTGTTTAAAGGGTATTTTTTGGCTGATGATCTGGAGGGTTTCTTTATGAGCTGGGAGAACTTTAATGAATTGATGCAAGTGAAATGAGCAGAACCAGGAGAACATTGCACACAGAAAGTAAAACACTGTAGAACAATCCAAAGTGATGGACTTTGCTACTAGTAGCAATGCAATATGCCAAGACACTCCTGAAGGACTTATAGGAAAGAATGCTAACCACATTGAGAGAAAGATCTATGGAAGTAGAAATGCAAAAGCAAAACATATGACATCATTTATCACATGTACATATGGGTATGTGATTTGGTGTTTAGGCTTTAAAAGATCACTCTATAGTAAAAATGAATAATATAGAAATAAGTGTCAAGTGATAACATTTGTACAAACCAGTGGAATTGCTTGTTGGCTCTGGGAGGAGGGAGAGAAGAGGTAAAGGAAAGAAAATGAATCATGGAAACATGGAAAAATATTTTAAAATAAAAATAAATTTAAAATGGGGATTGTAATCCTGATAGAAGATATTTCATATGATATCACATTATATGTGGTATAATGTAAATAAATGAATTAGATGCCTTTAAAATATTATGTAAATGTGAGTTATTATTTTGGGGGATCTAATATACTCCCATGGCTTTATTACCTCTAAGATCACTCACAAGTTTTGCCTAGAAGATTGTATAACTTATTTGGTCTTTCTGCCTTAGATTTATCCCCTCCAATTTATTTTTCTAAATCATTCCAGGAGTAATCATCCTAATGTTACTCTAATCATGTGACTCTTTTGAAAATCTTCCAGGTGCTCCTCATTGTCTACCA
This sequence comes from Gracilinanus agilis, assembly GCF_016433145.1. Classification (NCBI taxonomy): domain Eukaryota; kingdom Metazoa; phylum Chordata; class Mammalia; order Didelphimorphia; family Didelphidae; genus Gracilinanus; species Gracilinanus agilis. The sequence continues at coordinate 125,061,004 of NC_058131.1, read as the reverse complement.
AATGAAACATTAATTTCTCATCTAGGCATTTAAGATCTATCACAATATAATTTTAATCTCCTTTCTAGCTTGACCTTATATTTCTCTTTGTGTATTCTAAGTTCTGATCAATTTGAACTACTTTCCACTGAACCCTCTAATTCTCAGTCTAATTCTTCTTATTTATTCCTTCTAATTTTTTAAACTAAATTTAATTCAATTGAATGGAGTATTTAAATGGGAGAACAAAAAAGGTCAATAAAATGTGTGGACGGAGCAGAAAACAAGAGTTAATTTCATAATCTAAGATTTTTTTTCCCTAAAAGGAGATTGATCCAAGTGGGTTTTATCTTGCTTACCTTGTAAGATGGACCAAAACATAGCATAAAGTGAACTGTGTCTGATGTGAAGGAGGAAGCTGAGCAGCTGTCATTCATCTCTGCATTTAAACAAAAAGGAGGAAATAGGTTTAAATTGAATCAAGAGAGATTTCCGTTTGGACATAAGGAAGAATTCCTTGACTATCAGGGTGATAAAGAACCAAAATTGGCTCCCAAAGGAAGCTGTGGAGTCCTTTCATCCTTGGAAATTTTCAAGAAGAGAAGAAACAATAACAGATCTTGGATGGTTTTGACATTCACATTTAGAAGGCTAGACCAGATAGAATAGGGCAGGATCCTCTATTAGTCTATGGAATGATTGCCACAATTAAATGAAAAATAAGAGGGACCTACTAAATTAGTAAAGCAAGTTAGCATAAGCCCAGGGACTGAAAGAAATCAGGCTTTGGGTAAAAACTCTAATGGAAATTAGAAACATCCCTGGATCAACAGAAATTAAAAACACCACCCACTGCAATAGCATGGAACTTCTTCAAGCTACTGACATCTGCTGCCTGTGATATCAAACAGGCAGATAAAAAGGGGGGAAGCAATTTCAGGTCCACAAAGATGTTCACCAGTCCTTCCCACACCATCTGTGATCACTGCTGCACAAAGAGACAAAACCAATGAATGTTTTGGTGGGCAGGGGAGAGAAAGCCCTGATGCCGATACCTGGGAGGAGCTGTGGTGAAACAGAAAGACAGGATGAGTTTAGAATTACTAAGCATTCTGCGAAGTAATCATTCATATGGTCTTAAATCCCAGTCACCAGCCAAACTGTAGTAGTCAGAATATTGCCTTTCTTAAAAAGCAATAGTAATGTTTGATGCTTATACAGCACACTGCTTTTCCATGAACGATGGTTCATATCCTTCAATGGCTTTGCAGCTGATCTTCACGAAAACCCATTCATAATGAAGGTGTTTGTTCAGTCAAAGAGAAAATTGATACTTTTGGAGGACATTGGATTTTTACGTCTACATGATCTTGCAGTATATTTTTACCATGGTGACTTCCATCAGGATTCCATTTTAGGAATAATATCAAAACACAGATTTCTAATTCCTATCCATTTAGCTTGGTGTTCTTTGCATGAACACACACACACACACACACACACACACACACACACACACACACACACACACTTTGAAACATTGAAAAACAATAAAGCTTTGTGTTTACCCAATGGTTTAAAAATAACACTCAACCAACAGAGTATAGTGGCAAGCTTGCTGAAGCTCAAAAGTATATTTGGAATCCCACCACAAACACATTGGGTGTTACTTGGCACTGCTGCATTGTGTCTGGATAAATAATTTGGAGGGTGATCAAACAGTGTCTTCTTTTCACAGGATGTAATGGAGATAAAAGCCAGAAAGGCCCACACTTTACTATATATATTTACATATACACTACTTACATTTTTACATATAGTACATGATATTTATAGTATATATGTGTTTATTGTATGCACCAGTGATGGGCAAACTTTTTAAAGAGGGGGCCAAAAAAAAAGAAATGCTCATCTGTCAGTCTGTTTCTAAGGCAACTCTTTTGAAATTTCATTAAGTTTCATTGTATCGCATCCTACTCATTGTATTCCTCAGATTAGGAATAATGTTGCAAGGCAAAGAGCATTTCAGGGAGCTATAGTTTGCCCATCCCTGGTATACACCATATATGTATGGATATAAATATGTGTATGTCTTTGTGTATGCAAAGAGAGAGCTTTTGCAGGGATATGAACTAAATTTTCTGTCATTCAAAAGATATACTTATTCTCACTTTGCATCTATTTTATTTGTTCCAGCTCAATCATCATTATAAAGTTTTAAATCACAAAAGACCTTACATGTCATCCCCGTCATTTAAAAAATAAGAATACCAAGGCTCAATAAGATTCAGGGCATCATAGATCTCAAATGAAAAGGGACCTCAGATGTTATGTAGATCAGTTGTCCCATTTTATAGTTCAGTAAATATTTTCCTAAAGAAGTTAAAGGACTTGAGGAAAGTCAAACAACTTGCAGAACTAGGATTTGAAACTAACTCCTTTGAATTCCAATCCTATTAAAGCTATTTCCAATATGAAGTGACTCAGACTGAAATCAGCAGAATCTAGAAAACAATGTACATAATATAAATTGAAAGAACAACAAAAGTAAAACTGAATGTTATATAATTCTAATAACAGAGGTATATGGGATGTTCAAGGAAGACTGGGATCTCTGCTACAAGAGATTGTCAATCCCTTTTCAGGGTTGTTCCCCTTCCTTTTGGGTCTACCAGCCAAGTAACTCCCATCTCTGGCTCCGAGAAGTTGTAGCATGTACAGCAGCCATACCCTGATAAACAATCTCATCATTAGGACTAAACCAAGTTGGGGATAAGTGATAGGCCTCAGACTCGTAGATGAGTTAGGGGGGGTGTCTACCCTCAAAATATGAAGACTTTCCCCAGCAGAAGGGGAGAATGAGAATATTCTGTTCCAACAGCCTTCGAAGTGGCAGAAGCAGGCCCTTGGTATGACATCCAAGAAGCCAAGCTCATCCACTGTATCCTGAGCCATAATCGGTCATTTTTATTTTTGTCTTACCACTGGATTTGGACAACTTTGGAAGAGAGACTGAAGCCAACAACTTTGTGCAACTCTACCTCACTTAAATGCAATGTATGCACAAGTTAAAAGGCATCACCCTTCATGAGGTCGTTTTGGTCCTCTTTGAGTACAAAGGACAACAACCAATCTACCAATGCTGATAATAAAACTTGGTCCCAGAGGAGAAATAAGAAAATGCACTTTCTTTCTTTTTTTGAAGTAAGAGGAGATTATGGTATATAACATTATAATGTTAGACTTGGCTAATGTCTTGGTTTTGCTGAACTAGACATGCTACCTTTACCTTTATACAACTCATTAGAAAAAAATGTTAAATGGAATCAAGACCAAGGACAAAGTGAGCTGAAAAGGACCTTTGAGGTCTTCTCTTACCCCTAGCCAATGTTATGGTCTCTTCTCTTAGTCCTCTCAAGACTGGAATTAAAATGACTCTTGAAGAGGGCAAGGTTATGGAAATATCTATCAATGCTTCCTGAAAGTCACATTTTGACAACCTATATAGGTATAAATAGTATATGGGTAGTTTGCATCTTACATAGACATTCATAAAACAACTGATATATTCACCTTAGGGGATTCATTCGTGAAAAAAATCAGAAATCAAATGACTATGACAAAGCTCAAATGCATGGGAATTGATGCAACAACAACCATTGCCCCTTCATTCACATTTCACTTGATCCTTATTTCCAGTGTAGAGAAAGAATTAAACGTTCTTATTATCCCCCTTAACAGATGAGAAACCTAATTGTCATAGAGGAGGAAATGATTTGCCCAATCTTTAAGTGGAAGAATAAGAACACAAATTTCCACCTTTACCTTATGCTACTCACTGAACAAAAGATGGTAATAATCCCCAGCCACTTTTACTTTCAAAATTAGGATATTGAAAGCAGGATCATCTCACAACTTTAGGAATATTTCTTTCTCTTCAAAGTGCAAAATTTCCATTGTTCTTATAAGGAAAAAAAAAGACTCTTTACATAACTCAATTCAACAAATTTGTATTAAGTATATGAGAAATTAAGGATTTGAAAACACAAAAATAATGTCCCCAAATTTAAGGAACATATTTTTACTGGGTGTAGAGTATATGTATACAGGAAAGATAAACATATATATGTATATATTGTATAAGATAATTTGAGGAGGGAGAATCTATCAACTACAGGGAAAGCAGATCAAGAAATTAAAGCTCAAGCATGAACTTTATTCATAGGATAGTATGCAGAACGATCACTCAGAGCTGTTTTTTTCTCTCTCCTTTTTTTTCTTCCTCTTCCTTTCTTCCTTCATTCTTGTTCCTTCTTCCAGTTTTCAATGGTGTAAGGAATTCTCAGATGATAAAGATTAATCACATAACAGATAAGAATGAAAGTTATGCCCTCTCCTTCCCCATTAAGTGAAATATTATAGCAAACTTCATGCCAGTGGTCTTTTCCACAGCTTTTTAACAGTAAGAAATGGAAAATTCTGGGCATCTACTATACAGAGAATCTTACCCATTTTCTGAATAGTACTGGATTGAGAATCTATTAGAAGGAAAGCATTTCCTAATATTGAGATCTTCCAAGAGCTTTTCTAATTCTATGGGGCTCCAGAAAAAAGATGGATCACAGATTGGACTTCCAAAAAAAAAAAGAATAAAGGTGTAACCTACCTCGGATTTCCCTAGGTCACAAACATGGAAAAATATTGTGGCTTAGTGGAAAGATTCATGGTTAGTAGAGACATGAGTTTAAATGCTATTTCCAACACTTATTGTAACTGTATGACTTTGAACAAATCATTTAATATCTTATACCTTCGATTTCCTTTTCAGTAAAGTAAAGAAAACAATATATGTAATATCTACTTAACAAAGTTGAAGTAAAGATCAAATGAATAATCTGTAAAGGGTTTTAGGTCTTAAAGCATTATGTAAGTAGTAGATATTATTAGTTAAATCAAGTCAATAATTATTTTTTGACCATTTAATTGGTTCCATATACAGTAACAAGAAACAAATCCTCTGAAAACATAGATGAATCACACGATTCATAGTTTATTTTTGCCATGCTTTTAATTGACAATACCTTTTTCTAATGAAGAATTCAGCAGCTGGAAGGTATCGTGGTATATTTTCTAGTGATTCCACAAGCAAGAGAAAAAGATAGAAAATCAGGATCACAGATTTAGAACTGGAAGAGAACTCAGAAGTAATCTCATTCCCTTACTATGATGTAAAGGACAAGAGAATTACATCACTTGGCAATCTTAAATATATACTAAATATATATATATATATTGTGTGTGTGTGTGTGTGTTAAATATCAAGGCATTTATCTTGGTAGCAGTGCCTCAAAGCAGCATCTCAAGCGTCACCTGTCCCTCTGTCTTGGAAAATGCCTTGAAAGACGTTTCTTGGGTGGGCAGGAATACTTGGAGTCTCAGGTTGTTCTTCATAAATTCATTCTTCTTTGAACTACAAACTACAGGATGACTCAACTCACCATTAGCTGTGTAGATAATATAAATAACACCTGGGGAAGGGATCTGCTTATTGATTTATTGCAAAACTTGAAAGAAATGTTCTGAAGTGGAGAGTTTACTATGCTATTGAAATATCATTGCCTACATGTTGCATTAGAGTCCTACAAGCTTTTAGGAGAACTTTGTTATCCTTTTACTGTATATGGTGCTCTGCCAAACACTTTATTTAATTTGGTTTCATGAAGAGAAAGGAGATTCCAAACAGATTTGAAACATCCATAGAGAATTGACTTCATTCATTGTTTTCATCATAGCCAAAGGAGAGCTGAACAAACCAAGACTTTAATACTTCTGTGAATTAGGGAATATCATTAATGTAGGTCTCCCCCTTCAGCAATGTAACCCAACCATGTCTGTCCACCCCATGTGAATCTTGCTCATGTCTATATTTTCCAAAAGGGAGATTGAAAGCTTCAGGATCTCTATAATGAACGGTTCTGGAAGAATTCTAGTTGTAGAGTTTTTCTATAAGTAAAAAGTGGTTTTTAGGGAAGTTCAGTGGATACATATTGTAGAAACTCAAGTTGGAAAATGTTACACAGGGAACAGATTCTTTGGAAAGGTTAGGATTCTGGCATTAGTTATAAGCAGTCAGAGATATAAGTTCCTAAACCTAGACGATTTCTTTTTATATGTCCCCCCCACCCCCACCCACCCCAAAGGTTAATAGCCAACAAAAAGTTTACTTTGAATAATTCTATGAAATCACCTAGACTGTTTTACATCTGTTTAAACATACACACAATTTTGGAACCAAGATATGTATATATATATATATATATTTGTCTCACCTTTTGTGTTACTGTTTACCTGTACACACTTTGCTTTTGATCAATTTGGAGGGAAAATGCTGAATTGAATAATTAAACTTCCTTTTATATCCTGCTGTTGCCTTGATAACAACTAACTCACAAGGCTGTGTTTGAAATTATAACTAATAGCGAGGTTCTAAGGACTGGGGGAAGACTGAAATTTCATTTCAAAAGTTCGATTCCCATTTTAAGGGGAATGACAGACAATCAGAGTAAGCTTTCCTACTACTGCACGAGTAGAAGGAAAATCCTTAATTTATGAGCATAAGGACCTCTTAAGAAGCTCTTATTAGAAATCTCTTCGCTGAGAAATGCTATTTGAAACTTGCCAGCCAAATGAGTCCCAGTTCAAAGGAGCTTGTATTATGACAGATTCTCATCTCACTAGAGCAGGACCTTATTTTCAAGAACCATAATACTGAATTTGGACCCTTGATTTTAACTGCAGCATGCAAAAATCATATGAAGAAATAATATTTTTATTGATGATCTACCTTGATGCTTCAGGCTTTATGGAGTTGAATTTACACTCGAGCCTTGGAGTTGACTAGATGTCCGAATAACCAGAATGAAACTCCACAGAAACTGCTGACTTTTGCATGGTTTCTCCCCCAAATATACTAGAAGATTCTCAAGCTTTGGCAAACTTTTAAGTAAACCTGATCTGAGTTTCAAAGTCTTGGTAAAATCTGAAACCAGGCTCTCTTTGCCTCCTCTCAGGCCAGGTTACAGAAGTTTAAGGTAGCTCTGGCTCCCACTTTCCCAAAGCCTCTCTGAAGTCCCATGATTTAATGTGATTGGTTTAGCATATGTCTTCCGGGGAGAAAGGAAAACCAAGGCTTTTGAGATATCTTTTTTTGAAAGGCAATAAAATTAGAAGAGTAGAATATAGATAGATTCAGACTATCCTTCTCCCTATTTCAGTAATTGAGCTGACAGGATCTTTTGTACTCAGATTCAGACTAGTCAACTCCTCCCAACAGCAACACACTCTAGAGCTAAATCTCCATTTGGGGAGAACAATGGCAAATTCAATTAGGTGTCCAGAGTGCTATGGCGGGTCAATCAGGTTATATATAATTAACCCTAATTGGTACTCCTCCAAAGAGTAACATTCTTTACCTGCAGTCAACTAATACTCAGAAAGGTGCAAAATTCTTTCTGGACTTTGAAAAACATCAAAGTAATCCCTCTTAATGTGATCCTCTTGATCTAACTCGAAGCCAAGGGCAGCAGGATCAGCTCCAATAGTAAAGTGGGACTAATAATAAAGCAGAATTCACAAAACAAGGGATAATTAGTAATGCCTAGCAAAAAATCTTTGTCCAATATTGACTAGAAGATTTGTGGCTGCCACGCTCTAAAAGAAACTATAGAATGTTCCCTCTTCTGTTTTGCCACAGACTGCAGTAATATCTGTTAAGAATATTTTAGGGAAGGGGCAATGGAATATAAATTAATTTACATCATGAACCTAATTTGAAGTGATACCTAGGCAAATGCAAGCTGAGAGTAAGAGTGCCATTTCCTGTCTGCACAAACCCCATCAAGCTAGAACGTTAAGATGACTTCAAGAAAGTCAGAATCAAAATGACTCCAAAACAAGTCATAACTAGTCCCAATGATTTGGCTTTTTTTTTTAACAGGAGGTATTTAATGGAGAAAAAAATAGTGTAATAAAATGTAGTCTATGAAGTGACAGCATGGTATTAGAAACAGAAGACTTGGATTTTAGCTTTGGTACTAACTAGCTCTGGGACCCAGTGAAAGTAACTTTTCCCCTGCGGGCCTCGGTTTCCTCCATCTCTAAAATAAGGGAATAGATGATCTCTGAGATCCTTCTCAATTCTGACATCTATGAATCTACAACATTAGGCAATGTTAAAAAGAATCAGAATATGACTAATACAATATGAAATATGTTGCTATTTTTATATTTAAAATGGAAACAGAGGTGGAAAGGATACATGGAATTCACAAAGCAAAAAAAAAATGCTTTTCTTTTCAAAAATTAAAACAGAATAGAAATTGTAGCCCTCTTGTGTTATTATGCCTCTGAAACATTAGCCCTTTACTTACCCGACCTTTAGCCATCGGGAATAAGCGGCAATGACTAGGGCCGGGGAGTCTACTTCCTAAATCGGTCTCATTCCCTCCAAGGTCTGCCCTCTTTTTGAATTATTACACCACCTGGCACAAGGAATATTATTGACTCTGGAGAGAGGAGCTTAATTTTGCAATAATTTTTACAGATTGCTAACTGAAAAACAAGAGCAAAAATGAACTACTAGGTAGTTGAAACCACTGACTTTCACTGCTCCTTCCTGCCCCTGAGTAATTTATTGCAATAGACCTCAGCTCCCACACTCACTCCAACACTTGGGCCTGTCTGGGATGCTTACTTCTTGCAGGCCTAAGGCCAAGAAAGAATCAGCCTTCATCTGTGTATTTCAGAGCACACTACATGGGCCGAAGCTCCCACAGCCTCCTCTGTGTTCTCCACACCCTTTGGAAAAGTGGAGGGAAGAGCTTACTGAGAAAGCGATCTAAACTCAAATGCCTGTCACATCATGGCAACTTAACTGCAATAGCACTCCAAAAGAGAGAGGGAAAAAATTAAAAACAGCAAATTACATCGATCCATTAATGAGCATTGTTTTTATCCATCTAATCATTTGAAGAGGGATTTCTTACAGAAAAAAAATTAAAAACAGCAAATTACATCAATCCATAAACATTGACTGTTTTTATCCATCTAATCGTTTGAAATAGAGTATGTTCTCCATTGGGGAGAATCCAACCTTAGAAGTTCATATGGCCTGTCTCATTCATTTCCCACCTTGACTGTCATCCCCCAAAACAAGAGTTCACACTGAAGTCCAAGTGAATCATTTGTATGTAAACTAACAACAATAGCTTCCCTCCAATTACAGGAGATGCACAAATAGATTTCTCAAACATAATAACAGAAAAAGAAAATCACCTCGATGATATGAACCGAGTTAGATACCATACAGGGTAGTTATAATGAAAGAAGAATCGGAATGGAGACATCCATAAACTTGAAGGACATAAAAAAGTCCTCTCCTCTCAGAAGAGCCAGGAGTTAAATATCATCATTTTATATATACACAGATGCCCAAAGTTTAGGTAACAAGCAAGATGAACTGAAGTCTTTATACAAAGGAGGTTTGACCTAATAAATATCAGAGACTTGAGTGTTTGGAACTTATAACTAGAAAATGACTCCAGATGAATTGACCTTATTTGAAATAAACAGAAAAGGTAAGAAGAGGTGAGGGTAGGTGAAGATAATACTATATATAAGAATGTGAGAAAATTGAAGCACCAAAGTAAGGAATCATGATAGAAAACAAGGAGGTGATCAGTGGAGAAAGAAATAGAAATGACTTTGCCAATTGAAATATACTATGTACCTCTTGGAAAGAAAGGGTAAATAGATGAGAAATTTGAGAAATGTATTACAAGCCTGGCAGAAATAGATAAACTGAAAGATAAATTACAAAGTTTTTGTACCAGGTCTGTGCTAAGTGCAGAAAATACAAATATATGTAAGCAAGACTATTCCTATCCTTAAAGAGTTTACATATATTTTTAAATCCTTACTTTCCGTCTTATTATCAAAACTTATGTTTTGGTTCCAAGGCAGAAGGACAGTAAGAGCTAGGCAATGGAGTTAAGAGACTTGCCCAGGATCACACAACTAGGAAGTATCTGAGGCCATATTTGAACCCAGGATCACCCGTCTCTAGGTCTGCTCTCAATCCACTGAGCAATCTTCCTGCCTTCAGGAGTTCATATTCTAATAGGAAAAAGATATGTAAAAAGGAAAGCAATAAAATGTGGAGAATCATATGTAGAAGCCAATGAGCATGGTAACCTAGTGTTTGATAAAGCCAAAGATGCCAACTGTTGGGTTAAGAACTCACTATTTTACAAAAACATCTGAGAAAAGTGGAAAGTAGTTTTCCAGAAGCTGGGCATAGACAAACATTTTATACCATATGCGAAGATATGTTCAAAACAGGTGCATGATTTATACATAAAGAGTGATATCATAAGCAAATTAGTGATATACATGAAATTATCTCTCAGATTCATGGGTAAGGGACCAAAAAAGAGAAAGTCATGAGAGATAACAAATAATTTGGGTTACATAAAATTAAAAAAAAATTTACACAAGGGGCAGAAATTTACACAAGGGGCAGCCGGGTAGCTCAGTGGATTGAGAGTCAGGCCTAGAGACAGGAGGTCCTAGGTTCAAATCCGGCCTCAGACACTTCCTAGCTGTGTGACCCTGGGCAAGTCACTTGACCCCCATTTCCAACCCTTTACTACTCTTCCATCTATGAGCCAATACATAGAGGTTAAGGGTTTAAAAAAAATAAAAATAAAACTTGCCAACCTTTTAAAAAAAAATTTACACAAACAAAACCGGTGCAGATAAAATTAGGAGAAAAGCAGAAAACTGCAAGAAAACTTGCAGCAAGTTTCTCTGATAAAAGTCAAATAAGAGCCATTCCTCCAAAGATAAATGGTCAAGGGATGTGATCAATTAGTTTTCAGAAATTGAAACTATCAATAGTCATCTGAAAATATTCCCTAAATTATGAATAATTAGAGAAATTCTAATTAAAATAACTGACGTACCACCTTAGACTCATCAGATTGGCTATGATGACAGAAAGAAAAATGACAACTGCTAGAGGGAATATGAGAAAATAAGTATACCAATGCACCATTGGTGTATATGAACTAGTATAACAATCTTGGAAAACCATTTGGAACTATTCCCAAAAAGCTATTAAATTGTATATACCCTTTACCCTAGCAATACCACTTAAACAGTTTACACCAAAGAGATTGAAGGAAAAGGGAAAAAAGATTCATATGTACAAAAATATTTATTTTATAGCAGTTTTTTTTGTGGTGACCAGAAATTGGAAACTGAGGGGAATGCCCATCATATGAGGAGTGATTGAACAAATTATAATATATGAATGTGATAGAACACTATTGTACTATTCAAAATGATGAAGAGGATGGTCTCAGAAAGACCAAGGAAAACTTACATGAACTGATATAAAAAGTGAAGTGATCAGAACAAGAAATTTATACAATAATAGGAATATTTTTAAACTAATTAATTGTGAAAGACTTAGTAACTGTGATTAACCCAATGACCCACCACAATCCCAAAGGACTCATGCTAAAAAATATTATCCACCTTTTCATAGAAAACTGATAGACTCAGAGAACAGATTGATGCATAATATTTTCCCTTTCTTTTTTTTCTTTAACACAGCTAATGGGAAATTTTGTCCTTATATGTCTAATGAATTTTGTGTTTCTAGTTTTATCAGTGAGATGGGGAGGAAAAGTATCTGAAACTGAAATTAAAATTAAATTGAATTTAAGCATTATATGGTGATGTGGGCATGACCTGGACATGGCATAGACACCTAGTTAGTTATGAGCCAAAATCAGACAAAAGCTTACTTATCAAAGCCCAATGTTTCAAGAACAAAGTCCCAAATTTCTGGTGAGACAAGAGATGGTTTTATTCCCTTCTTTCTTTCCTTTGTCTTTTCCTCCATTCTCTTATTCTCTTCTTTCCTTCCTTCTTTTCTCCCTCCTTCTCTTCCCCTTTTTCTTCCTTCTACCCTTCCTTTCTTCTTCCCTCCATCAATCAATAAATATTTATTAAGTGCCTGTGTCTCCCTCTTTCCTTCCCTTTATCCATTTCTTTTTGCCTTTCTTCCTTCTTCTCTTCCCTCCCTTCCTCCTTTCTTTTACCCTTCCTCCCCTCCCTCTTTTCTATCCTTCCTTCCTTCCTTCCTTTTTTCTTATCTCAAAGAGTTATGAGCAAAGAGCTTTTTTAATCTTCAAAGTGCTATATGAATGAGAATTATTATTATTATAGTCATATTGTTCTCTTCACCATTATTGCACCACAAATGGCATGGTTAATGAGTTGAGCTTTGGAGAATTTATTTTTATTTTCATTAGGCAATAATAGCAAGGTTTTCCATTTTCTGAATGAGAAGAAAAAGGAAACAATTGTTAAAAGGTACTGAAATATTCATTGAAAATAATTTTAATCATGTATATAAAACAATAGAATTCAAAGTATATAATAGTAATAGCTGCTTCAAAAGCTGCCACCAAAAAAAAGTAAGGATACATGCAGAGAAAATAAATTAGCACTAGGTCACTATTATAAATCCAAATGGATAAAGACCTAAATAGGAAGATATGATATTCCTATATAGAAACTTCAAAGTATAATTTAACTACAGTAGGAGAGTCAAAGGACAATTAAAAAAAACAAGTGCTCATTGCAATACATGTCTTCTCATTCTATAGAAAGAATCATAGAATTTGATGACTCAATAGACTGAAGACTTAAAGAGCCAAAGAATCATAGAATCACATAGTCACAAGGCTATCTAGACCAGCCTATGCAAGACCACAATTCCTACGTCACCACCACCTTCCCAGTCACACAAGTATGAAAAGCTCAATGTCACCAAGTACTTACTCAGACTCACTCCACCTACCTAATTACTTGACAAATTGTTTCTGCTTCTGTTGCATCTCTTTCATCTGCATCCTTCTCTCCATTCTGATAGCCACCACTCTAGATCAAGGCCACATCACCTCTCTCCTAGACAATTGTAATATCCTTCCTCAAGTGTTTCCCCTCTCCAGTTTATCCTCCTGTAAAAATTTACTCTTCCAAACCCCTCTTCTTCTGGCATTGCTATTCAATCCCCACCTTGTGATTTCTTAAGAACAAGGTCTGAGGCTTATTTGTATAAAGAAGATACAAGCATTCTAGGAGGATGCCAGAAGCCTTGTGGCTGCCCAGGGACTCAGAAGATGCTTGCCTCTTGCCCCACATGAATCCTGATGTCAGGAATACTGACTGGCCTCTGACCCACTCTGAGGTCAAGTCGGGCCAATCAGAGAGACCCAGAGAAATGACTTCATGGGGACTCTAAGCTGAAGGTCCTGGGAAAACCTTACCCTCTTGCACTGGATGAGACAGCTAGGAAAGTGTGCCAGTGGGTGACCACTGAATAATGGAGCCCAAGCATGTACCTAAAGCCTGGCACAGCCAGCTGGTGAAGGAGACCTGGGAAAGGAACAACCAACCATGTGTGGCTGGTGTCTTTTGTTTCTCTGACTCGCTTTTAATTATTTAACAAATAATTATAAATTCAGTCTCCAGAGAAATCAATCTTAACAGTATGGCAATCATGTGCAGAGCCTGAATTCGTCCTCTTTTCGTCTTTTTAAAAATTTTCTCTAAGTTTTTTGCTTGCCACATGGAGTGACTTACAAATAGTGAAGAAAATTGTTTTATATATTTTATATATGTATACATTATATAAGTTCAGGTCTTACATTTAGTTGCCAAAATTGTTTTCTTAATATGCAACTACATCATTCCCCCATTCAATAAACTTAAAGGTTCCTTATTGTCTCTTTTTTTTGGCATTTAAAGATCTTCACAAACCAGCCCCAAGTTACATTTCAAGCCCTGTTATGCATCCAGCTAAGCTGGCCTTCTTGGTGTTCTTAATATTCGATATTCTATTTTTCATCTCTGTAACTTTGACTGACTCTTCTTCATTATGTGATTGTGCTCCCTCCTGATCTCTACGCCTCAGAATCTCTTGCTTAACTCAAAATCAGGTGAAGTCTTTTCTGATTTCCCTAGCTGCTAGGACCCTCCCCTCACAATTTACTTTGTACTTTCTAAATAGATTTTTTGTATCTATTCATATTTGTATCTATTTTTCCCCCACATTATGTAACTTCCTTGATGGCATTTTTCCCTCTATATCCCCAGAACCTGACATATAATAAGCACTTACTCAATGCTTGTTATATTGATTTTACATCACACTCAACAAGTAGGAATCTACTCTTGACTTGATGATCTCCAATAAAGGGAAACCACATCCTCCTGAGAAAATGCATTCTACTTCTGGGTAGCTCTATTATTAGGAACTTTTTTCCTTTACATCAACTCCAATCTCTTCATTTTACAGATAAGGAAACAGAGGCTCATGGAAGTATTTTCCTAAGGTCACACAGAGAATAATATCTCCCGAATCTATCCCCTCCTCTTCACCCACAGAACCAGCATCTTTTTTAAGAATGTGATCATCTCGCACCTGGACTTTGATAATAACCTAATTATTCTCCTCACTTCTAGTGTCTCTCCTCTCCAATTATCCTCTATACATCTGCTAAAATAATCTTCCTAAATCACAAGCCAGGCTATATCACATTCTTTTTAAAAACTTTCACTGTTATTCCATTGGCTATAGGATAAGGTCCTTCATAATCTGGCTGCCCCTTACATTGTACACCAGTGTTGGAAAAGGAATCAAACATTCTGGAATCAAATTCTAGTTTTGCTATTTACTACCTTTGTAGCCCTGGGGGAAACTAACATCTCTGGACCTCAGTTTTTTTCTGGAGATTGGACTAGAAAACCAATCACATCAGCTATGTAAGATTAAAAATGTATATACAATAATTCCAAGTATTATATTTTATAAGATGTATTAATAATCACTTGAAGTAGAGGGAAATTATAGGCTGAGCAAAGAGCAGTTTCCCAGACTGGGAAAGTGGAAGAAAAGAGAGAGCGGGCTGAGCTACACAAACTTTTGTCTACAAAATGTAAGGACACAATGTGAGAATGAAAGAGGAATGCTGGGAAATGTAGTTCAGGGGTACAAAATTCTAATTACACAGTTATAAAACTATAATACTATGACATGCCTTTAAGGCTTATTTATATCACTCTCCTTTGTGAATTCTATATTCAAACTCAACTCTTTGATACTGCATCTCCCACCTCCACAAAATCAGAAAAGGAACCTTTCCCCAACCCCCAAACTTGAAATGCTTTTCCTCCACATAGACCCCTTAGACCAGTGATGAACAAACTTTTTAAAGAGGGGGCCAAAGGAAAGGAAATGCTCATCTGTCAGTCTGTTTCTAAAACAACTCTTTTGAAGTTTCATTGTATTGTATCCTACTCATTGTATTTGTCAGATTAGGAATAACTGTCAAGAGGCCAGATAGAACATTTCAGGGGGCTGTAGTTTGCCTATCACTGCCTTAGAGGTGTCACCTTCTGAATTGAAGCCATCCCTAACCTCCCCCCATTTGTTAATATTCTCTCATCAATTTTTCTTCATGATATGTTTGTGTACATGTTATCTTTTCCTGACTCCCTCACACGCCCAGCATGACTTAGTTACTTGAGAGGAGGGTCTATTTTGTACTACCCAGCACCTAGCAAAATTCCTTGCACCCTAACAAGCAAATGAGTAAACATTTTTTACCTGAATTTGAGTGAATTGAATTGGCAGTAAATTAGCAGAGGCAATATTCAAATCCAAGTCCTCTGAATCCAAACCCAAAAGATTTTCTACTATACCACCTAGTTCAGTGATGGCCAATGTTTTAGAGATGGAGTGCCACACACACACACTCACCGGCCCTGCAAGAGACCAAGGGATGTTCCTCACCACTCCCTAGAGACTGAGGGTCGCACCCTGCCCCTTGCCCCAGATAGGTGAGGGAGGAAGCTCTCCCATTGGGCTTCTGGGCAGAGGGGCAGGTGATATGAGAAGTGTCCTCAAGTGAGTGTGGAGAGGGGGAGGGGAGCAGCCCAGCCCCACCTCCCCCTGGCTTTCTAGTAACCAACTCTGACAAACTCTATGCTGGGGGAGGGGGTGGGTGGAGGGGATGATGTGTCCACTGAGAGGTCTCTGCCTGCCTGCGTACCATAGGTTCAGCACCATAGACCTAGGTGTATTGTCTTAGCAAATATGACCTGCCCTCAGTTTCATTTATTATAGTAAGAATCCCTAGCCTCTGGGTCATTTTTATTTAGTATCATCTTTGTTAAGCATTATTTTTGCAATGCATAATGTTTTTATTATTAAATCCCTTATCTTCCTTTTAGAATCAATACTATGTATTGGTTCTAAGGCAGAAGAGTGGTAAGGACTAGGCAATGGTTGTTAAGTGACTTGTCCAGGGTCACATAGCTAGGAAGTGTCTGAGGCCAGATTTGAAGCTAGGACTTCCCATCTCTTGGTCCGGCTCTCAATCCACTGAGCCACCCAGCTACCCCCCATAATACATAACTTGCTTAATTCTTAGTGGCTATGAGAAAAATGTTATGCTCTCCTACTGCATTCTTCTGGGTAGTCAAATGAAATATGACTGAAACTTTTTGGGCAGCAAGTCTTTAAAGTGGCAAGGCCATTGGGTGAATAAAGATGGCCAGAGAATAACAAGATTAAAATATGATTAAACACCATTTTGTGTGATAGGCAGGAAAGCACAAATACAATATTCTACTTCTGTAAACATGTAACCCGAATTCCAGGGTTTTTTTTGGACATTTTACTAACATTTTACCAAGTCTATTTCTTCCATTTGCAATCTATTTCCTTCATTTCCAGATGAACTTTCATAACTACAAGCTGTCTTTATCCTTTGTCAGTGTCAGAGAAGACTGTAATTTCATTAAAATATTGTTTGCTGAAGAACTTATATTCGACATAAGATGATTCCAACTTAAACCTTATATGTTGATGTATTATCTATAAGGTAAACCTGTAATAGTTAAAATTAAATTATAAGGCTGCTAGTAGTTTCATTAACTTTATTAAATCAAAGTAGCAGTAGTAAAGAGAAGGAAAGGTAGGGAAGAGGCAGAGAAATACTTAGCTCCCTAATCTATTAGCCACCATGATGGATTGAAGCTGAGCACTGACAAGAGTTCCTCCAGGTTCTATACTCTAGCCAGAAAACTCTGGCAGGCTCCTGGGTATCCCCTTATAAGCAATTTTCTCCACCCACTAGCTCTCACATGCCACATCAGGAACCAACCAGAGTTTCTTAATTTGCCTGAGCTGCCCAGGAAGGAGCAGGGCCTGTGGAATCAGTTTCCTGTCTTGTTGGTTCCTGGATTCTTTTAACTTTCTTTCTTTGAGGGCTTATCTATACTTGAATCTACTCAGTGGTTTTTGACCTCCAGGTCACTGAGAGATGATGTTAACAAAGCCACATAATAGAGAGAGGAATTCTCTTCCAACAATCCCCCCTATGATTCTATTGGGAGATGAACATGTTGAAATCTCCTCAATTGAAGTCTTTGGGAGATTAACATGCCTAGTCTCCTCAATGAATCATTTCAAATAACCAGCTTATACCTCTAATGCTTCTCTTACTAGAGGTGTATAAAATATTGCACTTTACAAAAGAGGTATTACAACAATTTGGGGGTAAGAGGTAAAGAAAAGAGAAAGAAAACAAAAATGATTGATAGGCACATTGAGAAAAAGCCAATTGGGGGGCATTCCCCTTTGGCATAAGAGTTTACATTCAGAATGAAATGTTCAACCCCCTTTCTTTTAATTCATTCTATAACACCTTTCAATCTGATTTCTAACCCCATTGCTTAAGTAAAGCTGCTTTCCCCAAAGTTATCAATGATCTCTTAATTACCAAATCTCAGTACTGATGGTTCTCTACCTATTTGCTACCTTTGACATTACTCTCTTTTTCTGGATAATCTATTTTCTCTGGGTTTTATGACACTACTCTCTCTCCATGTGCCTCTTACCTGACTGAAAACTCGTAGGTTATTTTTACCACTCATCATCTATATCATCTCCCTAACTGTAGGAGTTCCCCAAAATTTTGTTCTAGGCACTCTTCTTTTCTTCCTATTAATCTCTCTTGAAAAATCATATCAGCTTTCATGGTTTATCATCTTTATGCAAATATCTTTATCCAGTCTTTCCTCTGAGCTTCAATAACTTATCAACAATGACCTATTGCACATTTTAAACTGGTTATCTCAAAGATATTTTAAATTAAACATCTCTTGAACTGAAGTAATTATCTTTCCTTCTAGTCTAAACATCTTCAACCCTTCTAAACTCCTTCTAAATTTCCCTTTTACTTTCAATGGTGCCAGTTCTTCCTAGTCTCTTGGATTAGTAAGCTAGATTCTATTCTTGATTCCTTCTCTCCCTCCTCTCCAATATCTAATCAGTTGCTAAATCTTGCTATTTCTACCTACACAACATCTTTCACATTTAATACCTTATCCTACTCACACTGAAACTTTCCCTACTCCAATCCAATACACAGAAAGATGCCAAAGTAGTTTTCCTTAAATAAAGTCTGATTCAACTATTTAATCAATTCTTGTTTCCTCTAGGAAAAAATATAAACTTTTTTTGTTGAGCTTTTATGTCCCTACACAACCTGATATCAACCTATCTTTCTAGTCTGACTAGATATTACTCCCTCATCCCATATTCTGTGATTCAGCTAACCTGGCCTTTAGCCAGTACCTCAAATGTGGCAATTTATCTCCCAGCTCCATGATTTTTCACTGGCCATCCCACCTACCTGTAATTTACTCTCTCCTTACCTCTGCTTCTTAAGAGTTCTTCTCTTACTATAAGAAGTGACTTCAGCACTATGGAGCATTTCTAGATTGCCTCATATATTGCTTTATTATGTTTTATTAATTTATTTGCTTGCTGATTACATTAAAATTCCCAGGTATCTCCCTCCTTCCCTATCATCCCTGTATTAGAGAAGGCATCATGTGACCAAAAATGCATATTAATCATATCTTTTGTGTTTCTTTTTATCAGTTCTTTCTCTCAGGATGGATATTCACAAGTTATTTCTTAAATATTAATTCTGTAGCTATACATAATGTTCTCATGGCTCTACTCATTTTATTTCATATTTATCATGTAGGTCCTTCTTTGTTTTTTGTTGTTGTTTGGTTAGTTTTTTAAAAAATTAATCTGTCATTCCTTACTGCAGAGTAGTATTCCATAACAATCATATGATAACTTGTTCAGCCATTCCCCAATTAAAGGACATCTTCTCAATTTCCAGTTTTTTTGCCACCACGAAGAAAATTGCTATAAATACTTTATAACACATAGAATCCTGATTGTCTTGGGATATAGACCCAACAGTGGTATTACTGAGTCTAAAAGTCTACACAGCTTTATGACTCTCTGGGTATAATTCTAGCTTGCTCTCCAAAATGGTTATATTGGTTCACAGTTCAACCAACAGTGTATTAGTGTCCCCATTTTTTAATACCCTCTCCAACATTTGTCATTTTGCCCTCTCATCATTTTGGGCGATCTGAAAGATATGAGATGATATGACAGAATTGTTTTGATTTGCATTTCTCTATCAGTAATAATTAGGCTAATCTATTTCTTGCTAGAATATAGCTTGATTTTTAACACTATCTCTTCTAATTATTACTTATGTGATCTTGGGCACATTATTTTCCTGCTCTGGGATTCGTTTTCATTGTACATTAAAGCCAGGATCCTGGAAAAATGCTTACTAAGCTCCCTTACAACTCTAAAATAATATATGCTTTTAATGGATATACTTTTCTACTCATCAATCAATATTTAAACAGATTTATAAACTGTTCTATGGAGAAAAGACTTCAATCCATTCATGCCTTTTATTGTAATCTAATTTTACATTAGTCCTAATCTCAACATTCCAGCAAACTTTAGATAAGCTATAGCCATTTCCTCCTCCAAATCCTCAGTTGAGAATCCTTGCACAATCTAGAGACTATCTTCTAAGTCTTTTCACATTTCATTTAACTCATTGAATATTTCTTTAAGTATTTACCAAGACTGTATGCTGCTATGCTTAAGCAATGCCCCAAAGAAGGTTACATTTTTAATCAAGCGATACTACATATGCATAGATGAGTTTTTTTAAAAAGCACATTCAAGTAGTATGAAGCAATTTTGAAAAGGAGACAATATCGGGGTTCTTTGTAGCCCTTAGGCTATCTTTTCTCTAATTAGATTTTTAAAAAAACCTACCAGATACCACATTAAACTTTTCTATTTCTTACCCTAGCCCTAGAAAGATATCAATTCTTCTCCCTAGAAATATGTGATCCTGATCGAAAGATGAAAAAAATCTGTTATACACATCAATGAATAACAACAATAACAAAAAGAATGCAAGGATAATTTCTAAACAGTGTCCTATACAACACTGAAAATGAATATTTTATATTCCCCACAAAGGTTTATACTTATTAGAAGTCTTCAGCCCGAGTTTCACATGATCTCAACTTAAGAAATCTGTCAAACGTGACAACCAATTAATATAGATTCTGCAATTTGAATGAGTCAATATTATTTGAAGATCCAACCCCACTCTAGGCTACCTCCTTCCTCTGCAATGGGAAAACAAAACAAAACACACACACAAATCAACCAATCAAGTGAAATATATATATATATATACATATATATATATATATGCATAATAAGGATTTTCTAGAATTATAAAATTTAGGAATGGAAGGTTGATAGATAACATAGTTCAAATTCCTCTTTTGTTCAATTTAGTCATTTTTCAATTGTGTCCAATTCTTCATGATCCTATTTGGAGTTTTCTGGGCAAGGATAATGGAATAACTTTTCGTTGTTTGCTCTAGCTTATTTTATAGATTAGGAAACTGAGGCAAACAGGGTTAAGTGATTTGCCCACATATCTGAGACCAGATTTGAACTCAGGAAGATGAGTCTTTCTGACTTCCAGCCTGGCATTCTATTCACTGCAATACCTAGTTGCCCTTACCTCTTTTACAGATAAATAAACTGACCCCCAGAGATGACAAATTACTTTCTCAATATCATTTTTAAAAAACAGAAGAACCAGGATTCAAAAACAAGTCCTTTGCTTTTTTTTTTTTAAACCCTTGTACTTCGGTGTATTGTCTCATAGGTGGAAGTTTGGTAAGGGTGGGCAATGGGGGTCAAGTGACTTGCCCAGGGTCACACAGCTGGGAAGTGGCTGAGGCCGGGTTTGAACCTAGGACCTCCTGTCTCTAGGCCCGACTCTCACTCCACTGAGCTACCCAGCTGCCCCCCTTTGCTTTTAAATTTAATGTTCCACCTCAGCAGAATTGTAGTTCAAATGTTCCTAATTGAAATAAAAGTGTATGTTTCTGAAAATAAAATCGGGGCCTGGAAGTTAAGACATGTTTCCTAAACATAGTTTCTGAGTAAACTTAGATTTCCTTTAATAACTTTGGGCCTCAGTTTCTCCTTTAAAATCCTAACTAACCATCTTTGACTGAGAGGTTATTATTGCGATTATAAAAAGATTAACTTGGATAACATGCTCTTTGAAAGTTGAAGTGCTGAGTGAGGTAGAGAAGCTTGGATTACATAGAGCAAAAGGTTTTGTCCATTTCTCAACTTTGAGGCAGGACAAAAATTTTATAACATTTTTTCTGAGGGTAATTTCATTTTTGTCCCTGCTTCTTGTCTTAAAGGGAGACAAGCAGAAAGCAGAAGACTACAGTAAGAAATTCTTTGCTCCTATTATGCCCAAGCTGAGAAGACTAAAATTTTTTTAAATGTCTGTGTCAAAGAGCCTGGGACAAATACAGTACAATTTCAATTTTACATTCTAGTTTACTTAAGGCTGCCAAGCAGAGAAATAAATATATTGCAGGAAGAAATTCTTACGATTATCCCTTTTGTTTTAAGTATGCATTTTATTAACCTACATATAGTGTCTCTCTTAAGGACATTATCCTTACCTTCCATCTTAAAATCAAAACTATTAATACAGTTCCAAGGCAGAAGCATAGTAAGGCCTAAGCAATGGTGGTTAAATGTCTTGCCCAGGGTTACACAGCTAGGAAATATCATGAGGCCATATTTGAACCCAGGATCTTCCATCTCTGTGCCTTGCTCTCAATCCACTGAGCCCCCTTTCCACATATTTTTAGTTCCTTTTCCTCATACTCAGCCAAGTCATAATAAATGGGAGAATGGGTTTTGACTTAATCTGGTTTTAACAGGGCACTGGATCAACCAAGTTCACATTCAAATCTGGCATTGCTACTGGATGACCCCTAATCTCAGCTAGCACTGGCTAGGTTTCAAAGATTGGTCTTCAGACCAACTGACTGTAAACCCTGGCATGGCACAGGATACCCCCCTAGGCTCTCATGTGTCTTGCTCTCTTGTGCTTTCCAAATTTACAATATGGTAGCCTCCCATATCCTTCCCACAAAACAAAAGAACTCTTCCTGCCAAGGCAGGAAGTGAAGCCTGCATTCCCAGGCTTCCCATCAGCCTCTGAAGGGAGAGCTCCAGGCTTTTCCACTCAACAGCCTTGGAATCAATACATAGTATTGATTCTAAGACATAAGGTAAGAATTTTTTTAAAAGAAAGAAAGAAAAAAAAACAGAGGGCAGGGACCAGAATGAAGAGGGAGAGTATAATTAGATCGAGTAATGGATGAAAAGTTTGAAAGGAAATATTTTTTTTAAAGTTTGGAAAAGCATGGAAAATAATTTGAAAAATTAAATTTAAAAAGTTTGAAAAGGTAAGTTATATAGTCTGGCAATATAGGAAGAAGATGATGCTCTTTTAATCTCATTCACACTGTTGATCAAGTGAAAGTTTCTGAGAAGAAAAATGAGTTGATCAGATATGCATGGAAATGATTACTTTCAAATAGCATTAAAGATAGATTGGACAAAAGAGGGATTAGAAGCAATAAGAAGAGCAGGTAGGCCTGAGAATAAAAGGCTTGAAACTAGGAATGAACAATGAAAGTAGAAAAGTGGCAGTAGAAGTGAAATATATTGACAAAGAAGAATTCACAGTACTTAACAACTGGTTGGATGTGAAAGTATAGGGAGGAAATTAATATTAATGACTAATTTTGAATTTTTGTTACTAAGGGGATTTGGGGAACATAAAAGTAAGGAAGCTAGTTGGAGGAAGTTAGTGAGTTCAGTGTATGACATTTTGAACCTGAAGCTTTTTGTGATAGAACCAGATTAAGAGGAGCAACAGACCTTTTACACTAGAACTTGGCAGAGGAAATGAGATTGGCTACATGAATTTAGAAGAAGTTAGAATTGGAGTTAAGTCTATTAAGAGGTTGTTAGAGACGAGAATGAAGAAAGAAGGATAACGATGGAGGAAAAGGCTGACTGCTAGGTTTAGAGAGTAAAAGGAGAAAGAATGAGCAGCAAAAGATGCTGATTTAAAGTAGCTAGAAAGAACAGAACCAGATAACTAGGCCATCTAATTCAAGAAAGAAGAGATCATTGGTAAGAAGAGGTCAAGTTCTATAGAAATTCTAAGGAAAATGGGGAAAGGGAAAAAAAGTGATTGAAATGAATATTTAAGAAATATTGGTTATGCCAAAGAGTTCCAATAGTGCCATGGATAAGAATATAGATTGCATGTAGCTGAGGAATGAGCAAGTGATAAGAAAGTAGAAATAAATTATAAACTATATTTTCTAGTATTTTGAAGATTAAAAAGAAGAGAGAAGTATGGATAAAGAATTTTTTTTAGTTTGTGGTGGTGGTGGGTGGTTTTAGGATGGAAAGATTTGAACTAGTTTACAGTAGAGAAAAAGATCCAATGGAGAGGGGAAGATTGTAGACAGGAGTAGAAATAAATGACACAGAAGCATCCTGAAAAAAAGTAAAGATGGACTTCAAGGTCCTGGGGTTGGGTTTAATCTTCACAAGTGTAAGAGGGGAAACTAGATATTTAAGGTATGGTCTTCAGAAAAGGGATTTACACGATTTCAAATTAAAAATAGACCCAAGTCAGGATGACATTTATGGAAGTTTATTTACAATCAGGAAGGTTGAAGGTAGGTAAATTGAGAGAGAGAAACTCTGGCCCAGACCAGAGGTCCGGACTAGATAAGAATTTAGAGGTCCAGCAGAGGAGCACAGAGGTTAATTAAACAAGGCTTCTCAGCCACAAGGCCTTTTACAATTAGAGAGGGAAGAGAGAGTCAGCCTAACTTACCCACGTGACAATTAAGCAGTCTGAGGTCACACCAGAGATCCTTCAATACCAAGTTCAAAAAGCTAACTCTCCACAGGAAGTTATCATCATATTTAAAAGATAGCATCTTTTGTCACTTCCTGCATCCACCTCCAATTTTCAACTGAACAAATGGCAGCCTCAATTGGGCAGTCCCTTGTTTTTGATTTGTTACTTACTGTCACATGTGGGTAACAGACCTTCCCCTCCCCACTTAATTCTAAGTTGGGTGGGGTGACATTATTTCTGATGGCTAGAGTCTAACAATAAATGAGGATGAGCTAATTCCATTTACACACAAGGAAAAGGAACATCTAATATTAGAAGAAAGAAGAGGAAGAAATAGAAATGTCATAAAGTATATGGAATGGGAGGATGATTTCAATCTTTTCAAGTTAATAGAGGTTGTCATGAAATTGGGAGCTTGAAAGAAAAGAAGGTTCAAGAGGCAGCCAAGAGGCACAATGGATAAAGAGCCAAGCCTAGAGAAAGGAGGTCTTGGGTTCAAATCTTTCCTCAGATACATCCTAGCTGTGTGACCATGGTCAAGTCACTTAACACACATTGTATGACCCTTTCCACAATTCTGCCTCCAAGACAGAAGGTAAGGAGAGAGAGAGAGAGAGAGAGAGAGAGAGAGAGAGAGAGAGAGAGAGAGAAAGAAAGAAAGAAAGAAAGAAAGAAAGAAAGAAAGAAAGAAAGAAAGAAAGAAAGAAAGAAAGAAAGAAAGAAAGAAAGAAAGAAAGAAAGA
>NC_058131.1:124962894-125027761 GCF_016433145.1 Gracilinanus agilis | reverse complement strand
ACTCATGACAATTGAGCAATAAGATCAGGTAATGAAGTTTTCTGGGGAGGCACATATAGGTGGCACATTTTTTTTGTTTGTTTTTTTGTTTTGTTTTGTTTTCCAGAAATGAGATTAAGAATTTGTGGAGCCTGGGGCTATCAAAAAAAAATTTTTTTTTTCTAAAAATGCCCATACAGGCTGCGAATTGTAGCCAAATCCTCAGAGCAAGAAATGGTAGAGTGGAGATGAGGGGAGGGGAAGGCTGGGAGGAGAGAGGGCTGTCAAAGGAGTGGGAGTCCAGGTTCAGTTGGGTTTCCTGCCCTTGTTGCTACTGACTCATTGGGTGATCCTGGAAAAAATAATTTCACTGGGGGAAGCTCAGAATAGAGCCCAGGATTTCCTGTTTCACAATTGAGTAAAGGATCACTGAAGTTGAGTTACTTCTAAATGCATTTAAGGGCCAAGTGAATTTTATCTCAAAAGCAAAGGTTTTGATTTTTTTTTAACTGAGAGAAAAATGGTAGAAGTTGAGTTCAGTGCACCACTATTTAATATGTGTTTTGCAACTAAAATAGCTCTTCAAGTTTGCAAGATAGTTATCCATGCCCCACCTCCATGTGTGGGTGTAACCTCAGGCTCTGTCCTGGGCTCTCTCCTTTCTCTCCCTAGGTTCTCTCTGATGATCTCATCAGTTTACAGGGATTCAACTATAATCTCTCTGTAGATGACTCCCAAATTGGTACATCCAGATCTTATTTCTCCCCTGAGCTCTAGTCTTGCATCTCTAGCTCTCTAATGGACATTTCTGCTTGGATGTCGGTCAATAAACAATGATTAAATGCCTACTACATACCAGGCACTGTGCTAAGTGCTGGGGATATAAAATCTCAAACTCCACCTGAACAAATTAATACTCATTCTCTTTCCCCCACAAAACCCACCTAACTTTCGCCCCCTTCCTTTCCTATTTCTTATACAGTGTGCCACATTTCTTCCAGGCATCCAGGTTCACAGTCTAGGACTCTTCCCTTTGATTATCTCCCAAATAGACTCAATTGTCAACTGTTGTCCCAACCTCCACAGAATCTCTTGATCTATTCTTATCTCCCCTCTCACAACACAACCTCCCTAGTTCAGGTCCTTCATCTGTCACCTGGAGTATTGAAATAGCCTCCTAATCGAATCCAGTTTCTCCTCTCTCTGATCCTTCTTCTTCTCCTCTCCCTACACTAGAGTTGTCAAATTAACATTCCTAAAGTTCAGGTCTGACCATGTTCCTACTAACCTATTCACAAAAGCAGTGGTTTTCTTTTTGGTGTTTGAAACCTTTCACAATCTGATTCAAAGTATCTTTCTAGGCCAATTACACATTACTCCTTCTCCACATACCCTACTTTCAGTCAAATTGGCCCTACTTGTTCTTCCTTGTGTATAGCATGTATATTCTGACGAGTGCTGAGAGATTCTATCTGCCCCTCTAAGCTCCAGGGTATCCAGAGAGTTTTGTGTAATGTCTTTTTCTCTAGAGCCATTGTCCTGAACCCCTACAGTCTATAGTGATAATTGTATTATTATAATTTATATTGTTTATCTTATTAATAATATATTCATTAGGATATATAATAATAAAATATATCAATACATGATGTATCATATATTTTATAAATATTATAAATGATAGATCAATATAATAATAAATACAAGAGTATTTATTATAATATTATTTTATTTATTATTTATAAGCAAGGTATAAAATAGGGAGACCTATGTCAAACAGTACCATGCAACACTTCCTGAAAGAATTCAACCAAAAAGAATTTTCAGTTAAAGAGGAAGCTTTCTAAGAGCTCCTTTTCAGAGATGGCACTGGATGCTCCTGGTGGTGGTAGTGGTGTAATAACTAATCCTAGAAATACAATGTAGATAAAAGTCGATGAAGATTTTTGTTCAGTCATTTTCTAGTAGGGTCCAACTCTTCATGATCCCATTTGGGGTTTCTGGGCAAAAATATTGGAGTGGTTTGATATTTCCTCCTTCAGGTCATTTGTTATATGAGAAAACTAAGGTAAACAAGGTTAAGTGATTTGGCCAGGGTTGCACAGGTAGTATTTGAGGCTACATTTGAAAACTCAGAGAGTTGTGGCTTTCTCACTCCAGGACCTGTGCTTGATCTACTGTGCCACCAAATACACACTGCTAAAACTAAAATGTACTGCAAAAAGACAATGAGTTACATTTAGAATGAAGTACACAGAGATGACTAGACAGAATCACATTTCAGAAACTACATTGTTTTCAGGGAGGCATAAGTTAATGGATTTGTAGTTAGTAGAGGGCTTACTGCTTGTTCCTTTCTCCTTTGGGCTTTAAAAGATAAGCCTGAAGGGTTCAGGAATGTGCCTAATATTGTCATTGCTCAGTGTGCTATGTTGGGGTCATCCCTTATAAATTAAGGAGCCAGAATGAATTAATTTTTAGAAACATGAATTTTTTAAGGTGGTCTAAGTACGAACAGTTGACCCAAAACATCCCCCAAAACAGAGAATATACTCCCCACCTAAGTACCTACAGATTCCTGGGTCAAGTGAATTCAATATTAGAAAGATCATGTGGCTAAATGGGTAAATCAAGACTCCTGGTTATTTTAGAAGTCTTTTTCTACCTTTATGGAGTCTTCAAGAATGCCCCTTAGGTGATGAAGCCCTCTCCAAGGCTCCAAGTATTAGTGGCTATCTATACAGCTATAATTCCATCTGTCCTAAAAAGGTGACAATTACTGCAGCTTCCTGCCTTTTTACCATGTGCCTACTTTGTCCTCTCTCAGTTGCTGGATGGATGCATTGTTGGTTACTGGTCAGGTCTCCTCCAGTGACATGGTAATTAAGTCTGGGGAGGGAAGGATGCTCCTTCCAGAATCACTTTTTCACCTCCTGCCCTAATTGCTGTTATCTGATACAAGTTACTTTCCTCCTCAGAGTTCTCCCAAAGCATGATTGCCTTTTTTTTTTTTTGCTCCAATATGCTTAGGTTCAGAGTTATATCTAATTCAATTAATCCTGGTACATTTTATGGATATCATAATCTGCTTTTATCCATTGGCTAAATGTACATGACTCCTCCCAAAATTATTAAGGAATTCTTTGCACCTTATTTACTCCCTTGATTGATTCTGTAACTCAATTAAGGAATCATTCTCACCTGATAAAGGTATTAAGGCTAAAGTATTTTGTTAGGAATAAAGGAAACAGATATTTATTAGGTGACTACTTTGGGCCAGGCACTGTGCTAAGTGCTTTACAAATATCTCATTTGATCCTCACAACAATCCTGGGAGAAAGGTGCTATTATCTCCATTTTTACAGCTGAGAACACTAGCATTGACAGAGTTTAAGTGACTTGCTCAGGGCCTTACTGCTAGTGTATGAAGTGGAATTTGAACCCAGATCTTCCTGACTCCAGGTCCAGTGCCATCTAGTTTCCCTAGTTTATTACTCAGCGCTGGAAGTGTGGGATGCCTCTCTTACATCTGTAATGGGGGACGGGTCAGATATCCTAGTCCTTATGAGCATGTGCAGGATGCTCCACTGATGTGCTGTCTCATGTCAAAAACTGATTCTAATACAATAAGCGTGTGAAGAAGAGGAATCTTTCTAAATGGCTATGGAGCTGGCACTGGAGTACATCATCCAAGTGCCTGGAGCACATTCAGCCAGGGTCTATCCCTTGGTAAGTCTTTAGATGCTCTTTGGGTGGGAAATAATGATCTAGGCTCAGTGATTCCCAAAGTGGGCGCTACCGCCCTCTGGTGGGTGCTGCAGCGATCTAGGGAGGCAGTGATGGTCACAGGTGCATTTATCTTTCCTATTAGTTGCTATTGAAATTTTAAAAATTAATTTCCAGGGGGCTAAGTAATATTTTTTCTGGAAAGGAGGTGGTAGGCCAAAAAAATTTGGGAACCACTGCTCTAGGGAGATCAGCCAAGGTCAACATGTGACCTTGAATAGGGGTCTCTGTCCTTTATCTCTTTGCATTTGCTTTTTTCCTATTCTAGGTAGAATTGGAGGTGGCTTTCAGACCTCTGAAAGGTCCAGAGACTGAACAACGAAGTTGTCTTTGTGGAGATGGTTTTAGCTATTCCAGGGTTGAGGCCCCAAGGAATGACCTTTAACCTTCAGGACCCTGGCAAAAGCTCAAACTCAGATTCATCCAGGAGCTAGGACATATTTGGAAGTGAATTGGATGGGGAAAATACTAGGTAAAAATTAAATCAACTCTGAGCTGAGTCTCCCCCAGGGACCACACTGAAACTGGGAGAAGATAGTATATTCCTAAGTTGTAAGGAAAATGTTTTTACTTCTGTTCTTGCTATATATAAAATCAATAACTTATTTAACCAATATTAATTTGTCTATTGAGCCTAGGGAATTTGTCATTAGTAGTTAATGGTAAAAAATAATGACTAACATTTATATAGCACCGATTATGTACCAGGCAATATGCTAAGCTGTTTACATAAATGGATGCTATTTTCCCCCCATTTTACAGATAAGGAAACAGAGACAAACAGAGGTTGAATGACTTGCCCACAGTCACTCAAGCTAGTATGTATCTGAAGCTGAATTTTAACTCGGATTTTCTTGACCCCAGAGTGGTACTTTATCATCTAGCTGCCCATTAAGTAAGGGAATCATGACAGAATGGGAGCTCAAGCCAATAGCATTACAGAAATTCTTCCTGTCATCTCTCAAGAGTAGCTAAGAACCCCAAGAGAAATATGGCTTCAAATCCTGCTCCTATCTTTTACTAACTAAATGATCTTTGGCAAGTCACTTAAATTCTCACATCTCAATAAAATGAGAAGCTCAGCAAGATGACCTTTAGAACCTCTTCTAGCTCTAAATCTATTAAATTGTGGTACTATTTGGTCATAGAGTGATCCCTTTATGTAAGTTTTTAAATGACTTGGACAAGAATAACAGGTTAAGACATCAAGAAGTTGTGATTTCCTTTGTGGCGTGGAGAAAAAAACAAAGAAAAATAGATTCAAATCCTGATTCTGCCATTTACTAGTTGTGTGACTCTTGGCAAATCCTATCTTCTCTTGAGGTTTCTCTGTTTTTTTTTTTGTTTTTTTCTGTTCAATAAGTTTGTACTAAGTGGTCTTTAAGATCCATTCCAGTTCTAAAACTGATTCAGGGTATATGTACACAGATGAAATGATGGAACCAAAATGTCAAAAGGAGTCATATGTCCAAATGAGGTATATATACTTATTCGTTTAATACTATAGTTGCTCAGATATTTTTAGAACTTCTCATTTGGAATTATCATTAGTGTTGCTCAGAGTCATTCTCATTAAGGCATAAGAGTGTGCCATTCTCCCTTGGACATGTACCTTTAGCATCCCTGTCTTCCTATTCTCCCTATTTAACTCTTTTACTATCCTTCCTCTGCTCTTGCTGCTAGTAAGCTTGATTCAGCAGCTCCGGACCCCTAGATGAGGAAGGTGCTAAGAGATTTTTAGGCTTTGAAAGAGTAGACTAGGATGATATAATTAGATGGAAGCAGGAAAACTCTAAGTGGTGAGTATCAGAAAACAGACTGAAAGACAAGTTCATTTGTGCGCTCCCTCCCTATCGTAAATTATAGTGTATTGATCCAACACTAGAACTACAAATTATCCAAAGTCAGTTCATCACACATTCAAAATTTGTTTACATTGTACTTATATTGAAGATATTAGTTTAAAAATAGTTATCTCTCTTCTGCACTGGAAAATCATATGCTCACCAAAAAAAAAGAAAGAAAGAAATAACACATCATTTAGTTTGGCAATTGGGGGCAAGGAGAGGGGACTTAGTAGCCAAGATAGCCAAGGGAAATGAGGTCAAAATCTAGGTCGACCTGGAACACTGGTCAACAGCCCATACTCTAAGGCTTTGGGCTTCCCACATAGACCAGAAGTTGATTATTAAAAATAGGAGGGGGAGGGAAGTAGGTCCTTGCAAATATTAAGAATGTTGGAAAGAAAATGTTACTAGAAACCCTATTGTTCTCATTCCAGGAGTCTCTATGGCAACCATTTTGAGCCACTAAATGTACAGATAGCTATTTGTGTCACTAGCTATGCTGGTTTATCCAACCACTCCTTAATATTGTCTAGACACCTTTCCCTTGGCTTTCCTTCAGTCTTTTCCCTGGCATACTCGCCTCACAAATTTCCACTTCTCCAGCTTCAATTGTGGTATTTTCCTGAGTTAAAGAACAAAGCAGAAAAAAAAAAAAAAGGAAAAAATGTAGGTACCACTTTTCCAGCAGACACAGGTTGGTTTCACTCCCTCCAGGCCCTCTTAAGAACTCAAGAGCAGCAAAGACTGGGGTGTTTCTTATTGTTTTGACAGTGGATTTTAATTACTTCTGCTTGAATTATTTCATAATAAAATTATTATTGTTACAGTGTCATAAGAATACAAAGTACTAAAAGCAGGATTCAAAAAAACAAGAAACTGTTAAGTCTCATCCCAGGCCCTATCTTGTGGTATGACTCTAGGCAAGTCATTTAACCTGAGTTTTCATTTTCCTCAGCTATTAAAAAAAAAAAAAAAAAGAGGCTGAATTAGATGTGTGTTTCCCAAACTTCATTGTGATTGGAGATTCCATGAAAACAGCAGTGTAGTACAACGGAGAGAGATGAAGGCACTGGAGACAACAGATCTGAGTCTTAATCCAGCCTCTAATGTTTACTGCCTGGGCAATCTTGACCCAGTCCTTTAGTTCCCCTCTGCTTCAATTTCCTCATTTGTAAAATTAGGGTGTTAGAATGGATAACCTCTGAGTTTAGAGTCAAAAACACTTGCGTGATTCTGGAAATCTAGTTTTTGGGGGGTTTCTAAATTTATGAAATGGGTATAATAATAGCAACTCTCTCACAGGACTGTTGGGAGGATTAAATCAGATTTTATATATATATATATATGTATATGTATACATATGTATTACATATATATAAGGTGCTTTTTTAAACCTTAAAGCACTATATGAATACAAACCTTATTATTACAGCCACATAATAGAAAGAATTGATAAATAGCAACCTATGAAATAAGGAAGATGACCAAGATTGGCTAGGTGACCCTAAAGAAGTCACTTAACCAACACTGAGCTATAGAACGATTGTTATACGGTGCTGATGCAGGGAGTTCCCTATACAGATGAAATCATAGGTAGTTCTGGACAATAAGAACAAAGTATGATTATTACCATCATTCTTGAGGCAGATATGGGACTACTTCAGGATGAATAAAATGACGGCAGCATCTGTACTAAGGGCAGGTGGTAGTCTTTTTTCTCAGTAGAGCTAAGAGATGCTGGGAAAGAAATAGAGTAGTAAACTTATTGGAAAG
Organism: Gracilinanus agilis; assembly: GCF_016433145.1. Taxonomy (NCBI): domain Eukaryota; kingdom Metazoa; phylum Chordata; class Mammalia; order Didelphimorphia; family Didelphidae; genus Gracilinanus; species Gracilinanus agilis. The sequence continues at coordinate 125,020,376 of NC_058131.1, read as the reverse complement.
AGTTTCCTTCAGGTCCAGAAGAGAAAAGGGGGAGTGGGGGGGGAGGGAAGTTAATAACTGCAAGCAAGGCAAAGATCTCAAAGTCCATAAGAAGCACAGCTGTGTCAAATCTTAGGAGAATTAGTGTTGCCCCAGGGTGAATGGGGATGGGAGGCTAGATAGCCTTAAAATAAATATAGAACCTGATATTTGCAGGAAAGACCAGAATAGGAAGCATTAAGCATTTCTTATAGTATACAATATGGTCTAAGGCTAAGCAGAGTCACTTTTCACTAATGTGAAAATCAACCAGTGCCAGAGGGCTCTACTTTCAGAAACAGCAGCCCAGCCCTATTCTGGCTTGAATTAACAAAACACCTATTAAGTGTAGCAATTTATCATTATGAAAATAGGCATCATTTCCTCTCTTTTGCTTAAAAATTTCCCAAATTCTCTGGCATATTACATACTCTCATGCCTCCCACTCAGTATTTGCAGGTTCTATCAATATATGTGAGGTGAAGAAGAAAATCTAAGGCTTAAAGTGGAGGATAAGATGACAACAGATGTCAGAGAGAAGGTGGAAAATGTCCAGCTTCTCTTTTGAAGCTGGTTTTTTCCCCCCTCTGACAAGGACAATCACCTTAAGACTAAAGAGGAAGGAGAGAACCAAAAAATTGGAATAAGAAAATGGAAATCCTAGGGGCAACTGGGTGGCTCAGTAGATTGAGAGCCAGGCCCAGAAATGGGAGGTTCTGGGTTCAAATCTGGACTCAGACACTTCCTAGCTGTGTGACCCTGGGCAAGTCACTTAACCCTCATTGCCTAGACCTTACCACTCTTCTATCTTAGAACCAATACTCAGTATTGATTCTAAGGCAGAAGGTAAGGTTTTTTTAAAAAATGGAAATCAAAAAATGGATTCCCATTTCTTAGAGAAATTTATAGAATGGTTCCCTTAAGTGAGGAGGTGCTAGGAGATCATTTAACTAAAGTTCTAATCACCAGTATGTATACTATGTATTGGAAGAATTTGGAGATATAATGATGAACTGCTACAGGTGTTTTGAAAATTCATGGAAAATTAGGGAAGACTCAGATCACTGGAGACAAGCCCATGTCCTGATTTTCAAAAAAACAAAAAACAAAAAAACAAGTCATCTTCAGATCATAAGTCATCGAATTTTATGTCAACTATACAATGTCTTGTTAAATAAATGATTTATAGGTGCTTGAGAAGGAAAAAGTAATCACTAAAAACCAGCATGGATTCATTAAGAACAAGTCAGGCTAGGCTGACCACATTTCCATTTTTGATGGGTTTCTTAGACTGGTGAGATCAAGAGAATGTAACAGAAAATGTATGGAGGGATTTCATCAAGGCACTTGAGAAATGCTGATAATTAAGTTGCAGAGAGGTGGACTGGGCTCACTTTATGGATCCATTTTAGGAGGATTAGAAGTTGGTTGGCCAGATCCAAAGATTAATTGTTTTATTAGTGATTAATAGATCCATGGCAATTTAAAGGGAAGTCTTTTTCTAGAATACATATTCTTAGTCTCCAAACCAGGAAAATCTGAATGCAAATTCTACCTCTGACATTCATTGTGTGACCCTTTTAAAGTCAATTAGCCATTCAATTCTCTAGACCAGAGGCATCAAACTCACTGCCAACCCCTACAAACACCCAGAAAAAAGCATTCCAGTGAATTAAAAAGTAATTAGGAAATGTTTAACAAAATAAATAAGAATAAGGTAAAACACAGATAATGTTAATTTGTGGTTTTCTAAGTCAATATAGGGCCCTCCGTTTCTATTTGAGCTTGACCCTCTTGCTCTGGGCAACTCCCTAAGGCTGTAAGTTGCAGAAAGTGTCAATTTACATAATTAGAGAGTTTCCTCACCTGGGAATTCTCTATGCCAATAAAATATAGGTCCAGTGCCCAACCCTATTCCTGTCCCCAGGGCCCAGCAGAGCCTCTGACAAATGCTAAATAATTGTTTATTGATTGATTGATTTTTCTAGAGAGCTTTGAAAAAGTGTGAAAAGGATGTGGATAAATCAAAAAAACTTTAGGGCTGTAGATTCTGAATAAGTTTTTCAAGAAGGAAGTCAGGGTCCTGGGCACAGTGAGCAAAGGCATCATGGAAAAAATGAAACCAACTACTTTAATGGACGAGAAATAATTGGGTACTGGCATGGTAGTCATTTTAGAATCAGAATTCTTTGTGCTGTCTAATCTGACCTATTTCATCCATCAAATAACTGAAAAAAATGGAAAAACAGATTAAGGTAAAGCCATTGACCGATTCCCATTTCTTAGAGAAATTTATAGAATGGTTCCCTTAAGCAGAGTATTAGCATGTTGGGGAGGGGGGTCTGGGGGAGCAACTGGGGGGTTGTGGGGGAGCTGCTACATTTCCCCTCTTCCCAGCCCCAGAGGACATTTTTTGCAAAGCAAGCACTTTCTCCCTCTGCTCTCAGGGGTAATGTAGGGGGCTCACAGGCAGCTTGAAGTTGCAGTTAGGGCAATTGAACTTGCAAACCTTTACCAGCGCTGATCTAGTCCAATTTACCCATTCTATAGAATCTAAAGCAGTGATTCCTAAAGTGGGTGCTACCGCCCCCTGGTGGGTGCTGCAGCAATCCAGAAAAGTGGTGATGGCTACACTTTTTTTGTATTACATTCTATTCTGAGTTCAATAAATAATTTCATAATTTCCAGGGGGCACTAAGTAATATTTTTTTCTGGAAAGGGGGCGGTAGGCCAAAAAAGTTTGGGAACCACTGATCTAGATGATGAAAATGAAGTACTAGAGATTAAGTACCTTGTCTCAAGGTCACACAGTTAGTAAATATCATAGGCAGAATTTGAAACCAGGCCCTTTAATGCCAGAGCTAGTGGTAGCAAGCTTTTTGTCATATTCATATATATGTTACCTTCCATCTTGGAGTCAATACGGTGGTATTGGCTCCAAGGCAGAAGAGTGGTAAGGGCTAGGCAATGGGTTCAAGTGACTTGCCCAGGGTCACACAGCTGGGAAGTGTCTGAGGCCTTTTGAACCTAGGGCCTCCCATCTATAGGCCTGACTATCAATCCACTGAACTACCCAGCTGTCCCTGTTTGTCTCCTATATTTGATCAACATAATGCAATTTTCATATCCAGGAATATAAAAGAACCCAGAAACATTTAGCCAATAAATATAGGCATCAACCCCTCTACATCTATTTGTGATGCATCTCTTTCCATCTTTTCTAGCAAACTGCTCCCTTTTACCTCTTCTGTCTCTGTCTCTGTCTGTCTGTCTGTCTGTCTGTCTGTCTCTCTCTCTCTCTGTCTCCTTTCTTCTCTCTTCTCTCTCTCTCTCTCTTTCCCACCCTCTTTCCCTCTTCCCCCACTCTTCCCATCTTATTTCTCTAATTAGTTTATCCATTAGTTTCTTTCCTACTGCTTACAAATATGCCAGTCTTCCCTCATCCTTGGGGTGGAGAGGGTGGGAAAAATGAGAAACAACCTTTATTAGACTCTACCATTTCTTTCAAGCTATCATCCAATAGCTCCCTTTCAGAGTCAAATATCAAAAGCTTTCAATACTATTTGTTTCCATTTCCTTTCCTTTCATTAAGTTCTTAATCCTTAGCAATCTGGCTTCCAACTTCATCACAAACTGAAACTGTTCTCCCCAAAGTTTCTAATGATCTCTTAATTGCCATGTCTGATGGCCTTTTATCAATCTTCATTCTTCTTGCCTCCTCTGCAAAATTTGACAGGCCTGACAACTCTCTTCTCCCGGATATTCTCTAATCTCTTTATTTTCTTGGAATTGCTCTCTTTGGCCACTGCTTCCTCTGTATTTTTGTCCTAGTTGTCTAACTTCTCTTCAGTTTCCTTTGTCAGCTCACTATCCTTATCTCACCCCAAAACTGTAGGTATACCCCGAAGGCTGCCTTGAATCCTCTTTTCTCTTCTCTCTACATTCTCTCACTTGATAACCTTATCACCAACCATAAGATTTCAGTATCATCCCTATAAAGATGAATTCCAAAACTAATATCTTTCCTGACCTTTAGTCTGATATCACTAATTGCCTATTAGATATTTCTCACTGAATATCCAAAGATATCTCAAATTAGTATGTCTAAAACTGAGCTCATTATCACCTCCACCCACCATCCAAACCCTCTTCTGGACCTTGTTCTTCCTATCAGGGACACTCTCCCAGCTTTGTAAACTCAGAGTGATCTCTCAGTTCTCAATTTCCCTCACTTCTCATGTCCATTCAGTTACCAAATCAGTTAATAAACAAGCATTTATTAAGAATTCATCATGAGCCCAGTACTGTGCTAAGCAATAAGGATACAAAGAAAAACTAAGAGAGAATAAAAAAGTGTTTTCCTTTTGCCTTCAAGGAGCCCAAAGTTTAATGGAAGAGACTATGTGTAAGTAACTCTGTTCATTGGAGATATCGATCTACTTATTTATATCTATCTCCAGTGAATATATATGTATGTATGTATGGATTTGTGTATGTGTATATGAGTGCTTGAGACCTATCTTCACTACTCATATGGCCACTATCCTAATTCAAGCTCTCATCATCATCATCTGTCATTTAGACTAAGTCACTTCCCTCCAAAATCCTACTTTAAATAGCTGCCACAGTAATTTTCCAGATTTTTTAGAAACTCAGGGAAAACCATGTCACTCTTTTACTCATTAAACACCAATGCTCCCTTTTTGTTGTCTATATAATAAAATATAAATGTCTCAGAAATTTAAAGTTTTTATTTTTTTTATATCCTGGACTCAACCTACTTTTTGAGCCTTATTACACATTCCCTTTTCTGGACTTATGGCTCAGCAAAAATTGTCTTTTGGATGTTTCTCATACGTGATACTACATCTTCCATCCTTCTGTATTTCAGTCCCTCCTCCATGCATGTCTGAAATGCACTCCTTCTTTCCATCCATTAAAGAGGTTTGGACTAGATGACTTCTAAGGTGCCTTTCCAATATAGATCTATGAGTCTTCAAGGGTATAGAGCAGTGATTCCCAAAGTGGGTGCCACTGCCCCCTGGTGGGTGCTGCAGCGATCCAGGGAGGCGGTGATGGCCACAGGTGCATTTATCTTTCCTATTAAAATATTTAAAAAATTAATTTCCAGGGGGCCCTAAGTAATACTTTTTCTGGAAAAGGGGCGGTAGGCCAAAAAAGTTTGGGAACCACTGTGCTAGAGGGTACCTAAGACATACCAGATAAAGATCATATTCAGTATTCTTGTCACAAGGTCATCCAGACTCTACTTGAAAACCTACTCCCTCCTGCAATAGATATTCTACTTTTGTATAACTGAAGGATTAGTATTTTTCCCCTTGTATCAAGTCTAAATTTGCCTCTCTGAAACTCACTTCTTGCTAGAAGTTTTGCCCTCTGGCAACAAACAGAACAAGTCTAATCCCTCTTCCATATGACAGCTCTTCAAATACTTGAAGATAGTTCATTTTCAAAACAATACAGAAGAGAATGATTGATGCTTATAAGTAGTGTATCTTTATAGAAAAGCAAGAGACATGGACCCAAACATGAGTTTAGCAGAAGAGTTATCATAAGGACTAATGAAGTATATACACTAAGAATGGAAACAGCATGGTCCACTGGGAAGGAGTTTGAAGCCAGCAAAGCTGTATTAAGTTCTGGCTCTGCTCCCTACTACCTGTGTAGTTTAATAGTTGTTTAACTCCTCTGGCCATTAATTTCTCACCTATAAAATGAGTTGTTTGGATTAGATGAATTCTGAGATCCCTTCCAACTTTATATAAAACTATAATAACATTTACTGATGAAACTGGAAATGAAGCAAATAGATAAGAAATGGTTCAGATTGATCTCTTTATAATATCAATCTATTCTCATCATTAATTGCAATGGAAACACACTCTACCTGATATAGGAAATAGAAAGAGTATCCAAGAGAATGAGTTAAGAAAAGCTAGAATTGCTTCATTGAAGAAATTTATGTTGAAACAACTTGTTAAAATATCTCAATAAGACAAAGATTCCTGAAGAGTGAAGTAGATCAGAGATTGTGACAGAACACAGGTTGTATTTTTATGGAAAAAAAACCAAGAGGACGTAATTGTACATTAGGACACTGCCTTGTGCAATGTACCTTCTCAGTATCTCAATATCTTAACATGTAAAATAATGAGAACTCTTGTGCTTCTTATACGATATTCCAAAGAAATTTCACAAATATTATTTTGATGTCTTTTGATTTTGCAACTAAAGACTCTCTACACCTCAACTTATGCGGATTGAAATTCTCCTATACCATAGTAGCCAATATTCATTAATTCCAACCTCACCCCATGGGGTAAAAATACCATTTGTCACCAGGTAGCTAAACATCTTATGATAGAAGAAAGGAACCTTAGAGATGTTCTGATCCAACCCCTATATTTTTTCAGAAGAATACTGAGGGCCAAAGAAACAAAGTGACTTGCCCAAGGTATTAAATGATCAGCTTCTTCAAATATTAGTATGTTGATCCAAAGAAAATGTATATATTTGCCTCATGATCCATTTTTCAAACCTTTTCAGGATTTGCCAAATTTTGCATTCCACTGGCATAGCCTTTTCCTATATCATGAGAAGGAGGCTTTGAATTAAGATTTAGTAGCAAATATTAAGTCATTTGATTGTGTTCTCCTGTTGGTGGTAGCTCTTGATCTCAGGAGCCATGTAGTATCTTATCATTTGATCACCCCACTCTCCATATTTGTAGGACTCTTCTCCTAACTGGGCTAAAATGAGACAAAAGTCCATCTCATCTCATCTCATCTCATTCCAATCTATCATAACTTTACCATATCTTGGAGTCTGCTGCTCAGCTAGATAGCGGGCCAAATCTGCTCAGCCCCTGTTTTCATGCAGACAGAAATCTAAGAATGGTTTTTACATTTTTTAAAAAATAAAATTTTATTTTAAAATGTAAAAACCATTCTTAAATCATAGGCCATACATAAAAGAGTTGGTGGGTCAAATTTAGCCCCAAAGCCATAATTCGCTGGCCCCTCATCAATGTTGGGACACACTTGTAAGGCATTCACAAATAATTAAACAATTAGCAAAAGGAAGTTTACTTTGCTCTGACACATTGATATCAAAAAAGTTACAGTTGCTTAGCTTCTCTGGACATAGCCCACTTTGCCTCCATATAGAAATGAATCTGTGTGGGAGGGGAAGAAGTGGAAAAAGATGTTGTGACTCACCAAGCTTTCAGAAATCCACAAAGTCCTAGATTCACAGATTCCACATGACTGGGACTTTCTATACCATTAGATGACCCTTAGCTGTGGCAAAGAAGTCAAGGGCCAATTAGATCTTGACAACACCTTATATCTTCTTGGGGAAAATGAATCCCTATCTTAGGAGGAAAGGAGAAGGGACTTGGGCCCAACCCCTGTTTATGAGAAAAAAAAATGGTAGCTACTAATCCTATCATACCTCACAATAACCCCATTATGGAAATATTATTCCCATTTTACAGATGAAGAAAGAAACAGTCTAAGAGAGGTTGAGTCACTTGTCAGGGAGCAACTAGCTTGTTACGGAAGATCTGGGAAAGAACCCATGTCTTTCAAATGCAAGTCTCTTGCTCTTTTTATGTGACAATCTCTAGGTTTCCCCAGTCCTAAAATTCTATGATTCTAAGAGTTAAATAGTTATCAGTGAACACTATATTAGATATTACATATATCCAAGGATATGGAAGTCTCAAATTTTCTTATGTCATTTTTCCAGGGAAATGTGAAGGTAACAATTCTCTCTTGTGACCTTTTCTCTCATTTTTTACTGTCTTCCTTTCCTCCAGTTTTTCTTCTCTTTGTTTCATTTCTTCATTCCTCAGTTACCATCCCTACCCATTATCATATATATTATTTTAGAGTACATATACATTATTTTAATCAAGATTTGCTGACTGGATAGGAATTTTTTAAAAAAGATATAAACCCACTGTCCTACTACTTCCAGAGAAATCAAAGTAATGAACATAAGTAATAATAATAATTTTTTTAAAACCAGGGAAAAAACAGCTTAAGTATTTTTTCTAAAGAATGAGACAAATATAGAAAGTTTTAGCATAAGTGATTTTTAGATTAAGGAAATGAAATATAAAACATTGCCCAATTAGTAAGACCAGTGTTTAAAATTATATTTACATTATATATGAAGTTTATTTAGAAAATTTTTAAAGGAAGAGAGAAAAATAGGAAAAAAGCAGAAAAAGAAAAGCAGAGATAAAGGGAAGGAAAGAAGATCAGTAGAGCTAAACAAAGTATTAGTATAGGTAAATAACTATTATCATTCTTTCCTGAATACAATTGATAAGCATTATCTACCTACTATGTGCAAGGAACATTCCTAAGTGCTGAGAGGATACAGTGAAAACTTGTTCTTTCTGCTAGTTAGTTGAGCTGTGAGCTAACATTATCATTTCCCTTTAAAATGCTAATTAGACAGAGTCAGGATGACAGAAAAAAGTATACAGACCCACCTGATCTCTACCAAATTACCCTCCAAAAAACTATGATATAACACCTCAAAATGAATTTTGAAACAGCATAACCCACAAAAAGATGGGGTGAAGTAATTTTTCAACCCAAAACAACTTAGAAGGCCAACACAAAAGATCTAATGCACTAGAATGGAAGTGGTACACAAAGCAACACACCAAGGAGGGTGTGTTGTAGTGACAGGCCTAGGGGGCAGCTGAATCAGCAGCAAAAGCTTCCAATGCTCTCAGCCACAGACAGTAAAGGAAGATAGAAAAAGGAAACTCAGAAGGAAACTATAGGCTCCTCAGAAGGAAACTATAGGCTCCCCTTGCTGGTTTTGTGTATAAAACTCTTATTGCATTACCATACACAGATCCAAGTCATAGACCTAGGGCACAGTCTCAGGGTGAGGAGGGGCACTAGCACACACTAACACTTGCAGACATAGGTGACCAGGAGATCCTGGTCACAGTTCCAAGGCAGAAAAGAGTGCTTGTGATTACTGACAGATAAGAGAACAGGTCAGGAAAGGAATGAAGCACACATCTCCTTACTTCATATCACCTTGGAAGAACTAAAAGTAGACAGATCCCCAGAGTTAGCTCTGAAGGCAACTGCACAACGAACCTGTAGCTTGGAACAATGCTGTCTTCATCACAATTACAGAGCTCAATTTTAAACAGTTTTTTTAACTAAAAAAAGAAAAAAGAAAAAAGGCAGGAAAAGAAAAAGGAAAATCAACATCAAAAATTATTTTAGTGACAAGGAAGACCAAAACACAAACTCAAACCCAAAAAAGTTAATACTGCTATATTCAAAGCTTCTAAGAAAAATATAAATTAGTATCAAGCCCCCCCAAAAAAAGAATTAATGGAAGTGTTCAAAGAGGATTTTAAAAATCAAATGAGAGAGGTAGAAGGAAAATTGGGAGAAGAATGAGAGTGATACAGAAAATCTTGAAAAAACAGTCAACAACTTGGTAAGGGAGGCACAAAAAATATTGAAGAAATTAATCTCAAAAAAAAACCAACAGAATGAGCCAATTGGTAAAAGAGACACAAAAATGCACTGAAAAGTAGAACTTAGTAAAAGGCAGAAATGGCCATATGGATAAAGAGGTACAAAAATTCACTGAGGAAAATAACTTTTTAAAAATTAGAATTGGCCAAATGGAAAAGGAAGTACAAAAGTTCCCTCAAGAAAAGCATGTCTTAAAAATTAGAATTGGGGAAGTGGAAACTAATGACTCTATAAAATATCAAGAAACAATCAAATAATATCAAAAGAATGAAAAAATAGAAGAAAATGTGAACTGTTTCATTGGGAAAATAATTTACATCAAAAATAAAACCAGAAGAAATAATCTAAGAATTACCTGACTACCTAAAGACCATGATCAAAACAAAAAAAATTAAGACTTTAGAAATATTATAGCCAAATTCCAGAATTTTCATGTCAAGAAGAAAATATTACAAGCTCCCCCCCCAAAATATTTCAAATATTTTGGATATTAGGATAACAAAATATTTAACAATTTCTACATTAAAGGATCAGAGAGCCTAGAATATTATATTCTTGAGAGCAAAGGAGGTAAGACTTCAACTAAGAATCACTTACTCATTGAACATAATCCTGTATGGGGGAAAATGGGTATTCAGTGCAATAAAGAACTTTCAAGCATCCTGATGAAAAGGCCAGAACTGACTCAAATGTAACTCAAGAGAAGTATTAAAAGGTAAATAGAAAAGAGAAATTAGAAGACAGTCAATAAGGTTAACCTACATGGGAAGATGGTTTTTGTAACTCCTTGGAACTTATTATTAACAGGACAGTTCAGAATATATATAGTTAGGAGGATACAGAGGGCAAGGATATAAGTTGACTATGATGAGTTGATAATAATAAAATTAAGGCATGAGAAAAAGGAGTGCATTGAAAGGAGGGGAAAGGGAAAAGTAGAATGGAGTAAATTATTGCAGATAAAAGAGGCATGGAAGAGTATTCACAGTGGTGGGGAAGGTGGGGAGTAGTACACATGAACCTTACTCCTATTGGAATTCACTCAATTAGGGGGAAAACATGCACAATTAGTTGGGTATAGAAATCTATCTGACCATACAGGGAATTTAGAGAGGAAGGGGAGAAGAGAAGGGGGTGGGACTGAGAGGAAAAAGGGCAAATTTAGGGAGGTGGTGGTCAGAATCTAAATAGGATGGAGAGGATTACAAAATAATCATAATGATGCAAAAAAAAATCACAAGTCTCTCTAATAAAAGCTTCATTTCTCAGATACATAGAGGAATGTTGAATGTATAAGAATACAAGGCATTCCCCAACTAATAAATGGTCAAAGGACATAAACAGGAAGATCTTACACAAAGTAATTAAAGCTCTCTACAATCCTGCATGCAAAAAAAAATGCTCTAAATCACTATTAATTAGGGAAATTGCAAATCAAAACAACTCCAAGGTACCATCCTACACCTTCATATTAGCTATTATTACCAAAAAAAGAAAATGATGAGACTTGGAGATTTGGGATGAGACACTAATGCAATCTTGGGAAGTTATGAACTGATTCAATCATTTTGAAGAGCTATTGGGACCTATGCTCAAAGGGTTATAAAACAGTACATACCTTTTGGCCCAGTAATACTTGTGTTACCAAATTTGTATCCCAAAGAGATTAAAAAAAGGTGGAGGGGAAGGACCTCTACATATAAAAATATCTAAAACAGTTTTTTTGGAGGGAGCAAGGATTTGGAAAGTGAGAAGATATTCATCAGTTGGGGAATGACTGAGTTATAGTATATGATTGTAATGGAATACTATTGTGCTGTAGTAAATGACAAACAGGAGAAGCTCAGAAAAATCTGGAAAGATACAAACTGAAGCTGAGTAAATAAACAGAACCAGAACATTGTACTAAGTGACAGAAATACCATACAATGATCAACTGTGAATAACTTAGCTATTCTCAGCAAAAGAATGATTTAAAACAATTCCAAAGGAATCATGATGGGGGGAAAATGCCTTCTGCCCCAGAGAAAGGACTGATAGAGTCTGAATCCAGACCAAAGAAAACTTTTTTCACTTTCTTAATTTTTTTGTTTGAGTTTTCTTCCACAAAAGGATTTATATGGAAACATGTTTTTCATGATTGCAGATGTAAAATCCATATGAGATTACTTACTTTGTCACAAGTCCCTGCTGGGGAATGGGAGGGGAAGAAAGGGAGGGAGAGAATTCAAGACTCAAAATTCTTTGGAAAATATTGGAAACTGTTTTTATACATGAGTAGGGGAAAATTAAATTAAATTTAAAAGAAAAACATTTTAGAATTTAAAATACTAATTAGTTTATTTAAAACTGTTAAACAGTTATTTAACCTTTAGCCTTCAGAAGTTCCTTTCTAAATTAGAGCTGTAGGAACCTATTTCTCCCACCAGACAAAAATCACACCCTTGAGTTACAGAGATAGTAACCAAAATGGACCAAATGAGATAAAGAAATTCTTGACCCAAAAGTCTTCCACTCCAATACAAAGCCATTCAAAAATCAATCTAGTTTTGTCACAATACCTCTGAAAAGGATATACAACCTGAACTTGTGATAAGCACAATAAACAAAATGATGAAATCAAATCTCAGTAAATTCGCCTAGTGAGTAGAAAAATGAATGCCTCACTGTAATCAGGAGATTTAGATTCTAATCCTAAATTTGCCACTGGCTACTTGTATTGTAGCATAGAGTTATACTATAAATAATATATTATACTTATATATTATATAGTTATGTTATATACACATACTACATAATTATATCATATTATACCTATATAGATTATATATTATGCATACATAATTCTCTTTAAAGAAGATTATAAAAATATAGTTTTAATTCAAGAGATTTTTTAATTAGGGTAATGGAATACAAAACCTTACTCAATTGGCATGACCAGTGTTTAAAAATAATAGTTCCATTACATATGATGTTTACTTAAAATACTAATAATAGAAGAGAGTGGAAAAGAAGAAAAAAGTACACACACAAACACATAACTCTTCCTTCGAGGTCCCTAGCACAAGTGCCATTTCCTCAATGATCAATCAATCACTTAAACATTGATTAAGTTCCTACTCTATGCTTGGCATTGTGCTAAGTGCTAGGGATAGAAAAAGACAAAAGACAGTCCCTACCCTCTAGGAGCTTACAAATCACTGGGGGAGACAACATGCAAATAAATATATACAAAGTAAGCTATACACATGATAATTAGGAACTAATTAGCAAAGGTAAGGCATTAGTATGAAGAAGGATTTGTTAAAGGCTTCCAGGAAAAGATAGAATTTTAGTTGGAATTTAAAGGAAGCCAGGGAAATGATCTTTTTCTGATCCCTACCAATTCAAAGTGGTCTCTCCATTCGCAAATTTCCTTAAAGAACATTGTCTAAATCTCCTTTCCCTGTACTACAACCTATCTTGTATGCTACTTAGTTGTTCATATCATAGCTCCCAAGCTATTTAATTTCTCCAGCCTTAAAAAGTGAATAGGTTATATTAGATCATAAGATTATATATTTAGAACTTGAAGGGACCTCAGCAGTCATGTCATCCAACCTCTTCATTTTATAGAGGAGGAAACCGAGGTCCATAAAGATGAAGTGATTTTCCCAAGGTCATGTAGATATTAGGCTTCAGAGATGGGATTGGAATTCATCCACTCTGACTCCAAATCATATGCTTTTCCCATTGTTTTACCTTGCCTAAGAGATATCTAGCCTGGAGAACTTGAGGCTTTGTTTGCACTTGGGGCGGAAAAAAAAAAGGAAAATATATTGTCCTGCCTAATAAGAGCCTCAAGTCATTTCAGACAAGATGATTCCTATGATCCCTTCCAGTTTTAAAGCCTTCTGTGCCTTTGAATGTCCCTAAATGTGGGTTGGTACACTATGTGCAATGGCCATTCCATACTGGGGTTATAAAACATATAGTCTTAAAGTTACTTTCTACTTACTTTGAAGTCTCTCTCTTTTGTCAAAGTTCAGACAAATGAGCACTTTCACTTTTAACTTAACATTCAATCTTCTTTGAACATCCCCCTAGGTATTTCTTTTTTATTCACCAAACACAGTCACAGAAATTTAAACTAATAGCTCAATCTTTGTACTTGGGAACTGAGAGTGAAGGGTGTTTGCTTCATCTGTCTTCTGTCATACTATCTTTTCTGCCTATTCTTATGCACTCCCATTTATTATTACTTTACAGAATCAAGTGGAATATTTTGTCCACTTCTGATTCTCAAAATCCATGATTTTCTTCAGAGAAGATTAGCGCTCCAGTGCCACCTCCTACATATAAGGTCTTTCTTCATTTAGCATTTTAGAGGCTCTCTTTCCCTCTTGAAATTGTTTTCTATTAGTGTCCTTTTTTTTGGTATATTATACCTTTCTATAATGATGTAAGATAGAGACTGCTTTCATTGTCACTCCTGAGAGAGCATAGCACAAAGTTCTTTTAAACAAAGCTGGTGCTTAATCAAAATTTTTAAATTAAATTAAATTGAACTCCATTTTTCTAAATACCAGTCATTTGAATATATTTCCTGAATAGTTCTGCCTATTCAGATCATCCTCTTCCTTCAAAGCTTCCAGTGCAGGTACCATTTCCTCTAAGATCAATCAATCAAAGAATCACTAAATATTTATAAAGTGCCTACTCTGTGCCAGGCACTGTGATAAGAGCTGAGATACAAAAGAGGAAAATGGCAGCTCCTACCTTCAAGGAGCTTAAAATCCAAATATATACAAAGTAAGTTACATACAATAATTAGCAGAGGGACGTGACTAGTACTAAAGAACTGTTGGGAAAGGCATCTAGTAAAAGACAGGATTTTAATTGGGACTAAAAGATAATCAGAAAAGTAATCCTCTGATCCCCACCAACTGAAAGTAGTCTCTCCATTTTCAAGTTTTCTTAGACTGCTGAAAAGTCTCCTTTCCCCCATTATAACCTATCTTGTATCATAATTATTCATGTATATCATAGCTTCCTCTTAGATAATAAACTCATAGAAACAAAATACTGTATTGTTTTTTGTTGTATCTGTGTTTTTTTAACCCTTACCTTCTGTCTTGGAGTCAATACTGTGTATTGACTCTAAGGCAGAAGAGTGGTAAGGGTAGGCAATGGGGGTCAAGTAACTTGCCCAGGGTCACACAGCTGGGAAGTGTCTGAGGCCAGATTTGAACCTAGGACCTCCCATTTCTAGGCCTGGCTCTCAATCCACTGAGCTACCCAGCTGCCCCCTATATTGTTTTTCTACCCTTATATTCCTTGTACCTAACACAATTCCTAGTAAATGATAGGTGCTTGACACCTTTTTTGTTTAATATAAATTTAATTTACTAATTGTCTACTAATTCATTTCACCAATGTCCAGTCTTAAAACTATTATTCTTTCATTCATAAATTATAGAAATGGGGTCAGCTAAGTGGCTCAGTGCATGGAGATGCAGGCCTGGAGAAGGGAGATGTTGGGTTCTAAACTAGCTTCAAATACTTCCTAGCTGTGTGACCCATAGCTTACTGAAGAGATAGTTTGTGTCATTTCTAAAACAGAGGGAAAATGTTTTAATTTTTTTAATTTGAATTACAAAACTGCTGCTTTAAAGTCTCTTTTTTCCCTTATTCAGTAATCCTATCAGAGTAAATTATAGACCTCCTCTAAGAGTGATACTGCTTAGTGTCTGTTATCTATCTTTTTCAGAATAATTTTGAAATTCATAGGTTGTGATTCTTGAATTAAAAAAAACCCCTAGGCTTTCTCATTCCATTAAAATACATATTTTATGGCAGATGCCTCCCATTGCTTAAGTCATTTCTGTATAGTTAAACAAAGACCCTTAAGGGAGATCAATTTTCATTTAATTCATTTCTAACATTCTTTGCTTTGTAAAAATAGTCTAGAGTTTGTCATGTAGACACTGAGAAGCAAATCATTACAGATCCTCTTAGTGCCTTTTTACTACTTATTGTGATCTTTGCTATTCAGTGGACCAAAACATAAGGATGAGTAAAGCACTTCTATGTAGTAAATTATGCCCTTTTAGAAAGTTCATTAACTCTTTCGGTCCACTTAGGACACTGAAGAAACAACAAACCACAGAGAATACAGTTATTCCCGCCTCTGCGATTGCGTCTGTCGTCTCTCCGTGTCTTACAGAATCTGAGAGACTATCCTCAGAATCAGAGGTCATTGTAATCCTTTCGATCAACAAAGACTGCCAACTACTCTAGGCTGGACACCGCCAAGGGCTGTAGATGCTCAAGACAGAGGCAAAACAGTCCCTGCTCTCAGGGAGCTTCCATTCTCCAGGAGAAGACAGCGTGTGAGTGCGTGTTCAATAATATATCCAGCGTGAATACGAGGTGGTTTGGAGAGAGAACTAAGGCACAGACGGAGTAGCAGAGAACAGAAAACGCCTCCTGTGGAAGGTGGTGCTGGAGGGGAGGTTTGCCCGAAACCAGGGAACCCAAGATAGAGAGGTGAGCAAGCAGACTACCCTGGTCCATGGGTGAGGGACAAAAGGAAAGGCACGGAGAAAGGAGATGAGTTGATCCGAGACTCCTGAGTTTGTAACGTCGTCCAGCTGAAAGGGAGGGAAGGGCAAAGGGAGCCGGATTGTGAAGCGCGCCAAGAGTTTTAAACGCCAAATTTTGTTCCGAGTCTTGGGGACTCAGAAGTGCTTTTTGTTGTTTGGCCAGACTTTTTGGAAAGCAGATTGATAAGTGGACATATCTACTAGGAGCTCTTGTTGTGTTTTTAACGCAAAGACAGGTTGGTCTCAATTTACAGATCCTTATCTATGTAAAGTACTCCTACAATTAGCTGAAACAAGTCGTTAGCATTATTTGAGCACGCATATAATTGTACCACATGGAGAAATGTAGAACTCATTTAAAAAGCATAACTAGCTACCTCTTAAAAGTCACAACAAAAATGTAAAGTCAGAGCTCACTAAATTAAGGACCGATTTAACCAAATGATTTGTTCAGCCATTACACAGGTGTTCCATTTCAGAGAGTATTAGAACATAGTGCCGGGAGCCTAAAAGCTAATTTCTAACTTAGGCTAATAGTGCCAGGAATAATGACCTGCCATTACTGCCTTGTGAATCAGACCCTATGATATTTAAAATAATTAAGATCAAAGCATAACTAGAAGGTTACTAAATTCACCAGTCATAAAACATTAGCACAGTATTGAGGACTGTACTTGTTTGTTCAACAACCTTTAACACTCAAGTTATAAAACAGTATTAAGAGGGTCACAAATTTGCTGAAAAAATGTTACCTCTGGAAAAGAAGTTGCCCAAGTCATGGGGAAACCCCTTACTGCAATGGTTAAGAGTAACAACAGCTTCACAGGGGAAATCCATTAGGCTTGTGAAAAGACCAAGCTGCTTAAGTGATGGGATGATAGGGCCTTTGCCTTTTGTTGGTTCCCATCCAAATAGGTAAACTGGGACCAAGACTGCTTCCCATCTGGAGGTGGTTGAAGAGCAGTGTGAAATGAATTGGTTTGTCTGGGCTGAGTTCCCAGTAAAAGGGTGTCTTTCATACCAAAAGCTACCACCCAAACTGGCAGGGTGCTTCCAGCCAAAGATTTAGACTGTCAAAGAAGTGCTAATTGAGTTAGAGATTTGGTTAGGAAGTGGGCTGACAATTAACTTCAGCCATGCCCCTAAACTACCGCCATGAGAAACTGTAAAGCTGGAGATGTCTTCTTAATCCACTATGAGGACCCTAATTGAAATAACGAACCCTGGACCATCACAAGTGAGAGACAACATAAAGATAACTTATCGATGGAGGTGATAGAAAAGCGGTGGCTTGTGAATTAGAAATCAGATATGTAACATCACCAAGGTCCTGGATACAGAACAGTCCTAAACCCATCCAAGAGTTTAGAGGGAAGAAATATGCTTAAAGCAACAACCAAGACAGACACAATCAACAATTTGACTTACTTGACCAAGACCTCACTAAGCCCTAACTAACAGTTTTATAAAACCGTGAACTTAGTACAAACATAGAGGTTTTAAGAGACTCTCACCGTAATCTCCTTGCCAGATGCCCAGATCTGGATTTTCCCACCTCATCTCCAAATAATTCATGGGCAGATCTTTATAGATATGAGTAAACTAAATTGCCAGAAAAGTTGGTTCATTCATAATTCACTTAGGTGAAAAGCATCAACGCCGTTCTGTATAGGACATTAAGACAACAGCCTGGTAAATTGGATTTAATGGATTTTTTTTTAATTTACTCCAAATTGTCCACAAAATAGTCACAGGAGGAAAAAAAAGCATTAGAGATCCAAGTTAAATAAGTGAAGAGGGTTCTATGGAGAAGAAAGTAAATGCATTGAAATATTTTCTTTGGAAAGTATTGAAGTATATGAAATCAGAACTGAAAGGAGGAAAAAAAAAAAAACCTAACAGGGTTCTTTGCTTACTCTGTCCCACAAAGAGGAGAAAGAATGCCTATTAATAAAACTTAAAACTAAAATGTAATACAGATAAAAGAAATGCTTCATTAGCAAACATATAATTAAACTGGGAATTCACAGCTGTAAGACATCACTGAAGTAAAGATTAAGGCATGTAGATTCAGGCTAACTGATTTTTAGGCAAAGTAGTAACATACTAGGTAGACAGACCCTTTGCAATAATTTTGTCTCCTTTGCCCCTAGCCTCTCGGCAATGACCAATCCCATTGGAGCTATACTTAGAAATTTAATACCTTAGAAACATTTGTAAAGTCATATGTGGAAATTTAAAGTCAATTATCTGTAAAGAAATTCCTTGCCATTAATTTTCCATTTGAGTATGGGTGAGTTTCTTTATCTTTTAAGCCTCAGTTTCCTCATTTGCAAACTTAGAATGTTGGACTAGATGAATTCTCAAGTTCCATCTAGCCCAGATAATTTAGTAACTCTATAAAAGCAGCCCAAAACAATTCAGAATTTGGTTTCAGCATGACCATCTTTTTAATTCTTTCAAGTCTATGCAAATTGAAAAAGCAGCAACCACATCAATTTCCTTCTATAACATTACATAAGTGATGACATTTATAATAGTTTTTTATTTAGATTGAATTTTAACAGTTTCACTTACTCAAAACCAAAATTACATAGACGCTTTGGATAATCCTTACTCAGTGATCTAATTAACCACAGGAAATCATCAGCTATCTTTTTCCCCTCTAAAAAATTATGTATCCTTTAATCTGAATGATCCTTACATATTTACTTTCTGTAACCATTAAAACTTTCTTCATGGATAGAGAACTTCAGAAAGAAAGAAAGAAACCAGTAAAAATACCAATGTCTTGAGACTACAAGATGGCAATAGCCAGGGCAAACACAAGCTAAAAAGTTCCCTTCCGTAATTCTCCATCCCCATTTTCCCCCTTTTCTTCTCTATTTCTCTTACTCTGATTGTTTAGTATGCACACTGCCTCGATGCAAGACATAAAAATAACCACTCAAATCTGTCTTTTCAAGTAATATCTGATATTGAGGATTTTCTTTCTTATTCTTTGATACCAAAATTAGCAGTCCTTTGTCTCATTACTCTGTCAGGACCCTACTAGATAGCTAGTTTGTTAAAACTAATTCAAGCTGAGATATAGTAGCCTAATATGGAATCCCTCCCAAATAATATTTGAATTTTTACAATGGCCTTTTTTTCTTTAACCTGAACGAGTAATACTGGGTATCTGGCAAATCTTGAAGTAGTTATAAACTTGAATAATTTCAGAAGTACAAATGCAGCAAACACAAAAATGTTGAAAGGTTAACTATTTATATTTCAAAATGTTGATATATTTCTTATAAAAAGCCAACACAGCTACCATCTTGAACTGTACATTACTCTAGTTTATTTTCAAACTTTATGGCCAGCTGCTTCTCAGTGACTAAAGGAATTGCATTTGTTATCTTAGATTTAAGATTATCCAAAGAAGTATCTCTTGATGTATTTGAGACAATTTTGACATGATATCATAAGATAAAGTCTAACAGTGATGGGGTATCCAAACAAGAGGACCTTTTTCTCCCAAGTCAACAGTCTGAGGAAATATTATCAAAACACTCTTGTACATACTTTTCATAATGACAGGGTGTCACCATCTTGTTAAAATTAAAATAAAAAATTTATTGTTCAAAATTCATAAAATTAAGTAAGTAGAAAAGAAACATAAGTAAACTTTCAATTTTTTAAATAAATTATAGCATTTCAGTTTCTCAAATTATTAAAATTTAAAATTGTACTAGACTTTTGAGACATGCCATAAATGAATTTCAGGAAGCAGAAAGATACTTCGAGATGGCATCTTTCAAAATCACCTGCTTTACCAACTTGCTAGGCCACCCATGAATACAGTCTCCAACCATTTTACATTTCACCTCAACTGAATGCATCCTGCTCAATGCCCAGTAAATTCTTTCTTTGAGTGTTTTTTATGTGGGCAAGTCTTTCCATTGTGGCCAATATGCCTCTGCAGCATCTCATTTTGCATAGGAGAAAAATGAGGCCCACATATTAAGTAACTAGCACAAAGTTACTCAGTAAATTACGGAGCTGAGAATTGATTCCTGGCCCTCTGACTCTTAACTCCTCTGCCCTACTTCACAGAGTTGTTATGAAGATCAAATGAAATAATATTTGTAAAATTCTACACATAATGCCTGGCTTATAATAGATGCTTAATAAATGTTTGTTCTCTTTCCCTTTTCACTATACCACAAGCCATCATTTCTCTCTGCGTACTGGAACTTATCCACAGGTATGTTGTTCTTTCAAAGTAATCAAGTTGAGAGACTACATTTATTTCAACATGGTGGTCTATGTTAAAGATGCCTTTAGAACTCTTAAGGTCCATCTTTGACTAATCCTAACAATTTTAGCCCATAGTTATTATTTAATATCTAAATATTAATGTAATCTCAAAAGAAAAATATATAGGCTTCTGCTTTTGAACCGTATTCATCAACTCCCAGGTTGACCCAGGTAACTAAACCTCCACACAGAGTAGTGGAGTAGAAATTAGGACACCTAATTTTTCTCCTAATATTTTAGAAGACCTAAATCTAGTCACTAACAAGATGTATGATCTTGGGCAAGTCATTTAACCTCTGTGCATTAGTTTCCTCATCTTGTCAAATAAGGGTAATATACATACCTGCACCTATTTCCTGGATATTTTTTTAATCAACCAAAATGATGTATAAGAATGTACTTTGAAAAGGGACCATACAAATGTAAGAGAGAATTACAAAATGACTAAGATAGTTTTCAGTGGCTGGCAGTATGCCTCACAGCTATATTAGTAGTAATGGTGCCTTGTATCAATGAACGGTGTTGAATGAATGGTGCTTCTTGATCAACTGTTGTTGTTTTTTTAATTGATGAAATAGGATCACTTTTCCAAAAGTAACAAAACTGTTTTTCAGAAGATAAAAATTCTAACACAATCAGATTTAGTAAACTGAGGAAAGAAATCTCATGGTATATGTTTAGAAATAAAGGTAGGTAAATCTTTGAAAACTGTGATGGAAAGCTCCCCTACGGCCAAAAAAATCAAGTGATTTTCAGTTTTTTCAGTACAGCAAGAACAGGAGAAAAAAATGTCCTGGCCGGTTAGTAGTGCCTGTAGTAAGTTTAATTATGGACTTATGAATATTTATCATAGGATTGGCTGATAAAATACTCACATGGAAGAGGTTTGGGAACCTGATTTCTGAGAGCTATAATGATATACTGATGTTTGTAAGGACTGGGATCATTGACTAGTCTTTTGTTATATGCAATTTAAAGAAAGAAGTTAATTGTACTTATTTATTTACTTATTCATACCCTCTCTTCCCTCCCCACACGATAGAAGACATTATTTAGCAAAATATATAACTTATCAAACAAGATATAGAAAACATTATGAAATGTAAAGTGAATAATTCTGATTATATTAAATTAAAAAGGTTTTGAACAAACAAAACATATGTAACCAAGATTAGAAGGGAAACTACAAACTGGGAGAAAAATTTTGCGGCAAATTTCTCTGATAAAGGTCTCATTTGTTAAATATGTAGATACTTAAGGCAAATTTGTAAGACTACAAGTCATTTCCCAATTGAAAAAATGGTCAAAGGATATGAACAAGCAGTCTTCAGATAAAGAAATCAAAGCTATTGATAATCATGTGAAAAAATGTTCTAAATCACTCTTAATCAGAGAAATGCACATTAAAACAACTCTGAGGTCCTCATACCTATCAGCTTGGCAAATATGATTAGTAAAGGAAAATAATAAATGTTGGAGCAAATGTGGCAGAATTGGAACATTAATGCATTGTTGGTGGAGTTGT
Organism: Gracilinanus agilis; assembly: GCF_016433145.1. Classification (NCBI taxonomy): domain Eukaryota; kingdom Metazoa; phylum Chordata; class Mammalia; order Didelphimorphia; family Didelphidae; genus Gracilinanus; species Gracilinanus agilis. Next base: position 124,998,402 of record NC_058131.1, on the reverse strand, counting down.
GAAATGATCCAACTATTTTGAAAGGCAGTTTGGAGCTATAAAGGAGCTATAAAGCTATGCATACCTTTTGATCATATCATTCCCCTGTTAGGTCTGTAACCCGAAGAGATCACAAAAAGGAAAGAAAGGGGACTTACTTGTCCAAAAATATTTATAGCAGCTCTTTATGTGGTGACAAAGAATTGGAAATTGAGGGGATATCTCTCAAATGGGGAATGGTTGAATAAATTGTGCTCTAATATAGTAATGGAATACTATTGTGCCATAAGAAATAATGAGCAGGATGATTTCAGAAAAAGGTGGAAAGATCTAGATAAACGGATGCAGAGTAAAATATGCAGAACCAGAACACTGTCCACAGTAACAGCAATAAGGTAGGATGATCAACTGTGAAAGACAGCAAAGGAAAGTAATAAATGTTGGAGGAGATGTGGCAAAATTGGGACATTAATGTATTGCTGGTGGAATTACGAATTGATCCAACCATTCTGGATGGCAATTTGGAACTGCCTAAAAGGCTATAAAAGACTGTCTTCCCTTTGATCTAACCATACCACTGCTGAGTTTATACCCCCAAAGAGATGATAGGGAAAAAGACTTATACAAAAATATTTATAGCCACACTCTTTGTGGTGGCAAAAAAAAATTGGAAAATGAGGGAATGTCCTTCAATTGGGGAATGGCTGAACAAATTGTGGTGTCTGTTGGTGATGGAATACTATTGTGCTCAAAGGAATAATAAGCTGGAGGAATTCCACGTGAACTGGAATGACCTCCAGGAATTGATGCAGAGTGAAAGGAGCAGATCCAGGAGAATATTTTACACAGAGACTGATACACTGTGGTACAATCAAATGTAATGGACTTCTGTACTAGCAGCAATGCAATGACCCAAGACAATTCTGAGGGACCTATGGAAAAGAACACTACCCACATTCAGAGGAAGAACTGTGGGAGTAGAAATTAGAAGAAAAACAACTGCTTGAACACATGGGCTGATGGGGATATGATTTGGGATTCAGACTCTAAACATCCATCCCAGGGCAACTATCAGTAATATGGAAATAGGTCTTAATCAATGATACATGTAAAACCCAGTGGAATTGTGAGTCAGCTACAGGGAGGGTGATAGTGAGGTTTGGGAGTGGAGGAAAAGAACAGGAATCATGTAACCATGGAAAAATATTCTTTAAAAATTTTTAAAATAAAATAAAAATTTTAAAAATGCATGCTAAAATTGTTATGTATAATTTCTTCTCCATATTTTTTCAAAGTTTTAAAAAAACTGATCTGCTCATCATTTCTTATGGCAGTTTTTATTCCATCATAATCATATACCATGATTTGTTTAACCATTCCCCAAATAATGGACATTCCATTGATTTCCAGTTCTTTACCTCTACATAGATAACTGCTATAAATATTTTGGAACATATAAGTTCTTTTCCCTTTTCCCTTATCTCCTTGGAAAATAGCCCCAACAATGATATCACTGGGCCTAAAGATATACATATAATTCCAAATTGCTCTCTAAAATGATTGAATCAGTTCACAGTTCCATCAACAATGTATTAGTGTCTCCAACTTTTCCACATCCTCTCCCACATTTGTCATTTTGTCCTTTTGTCATTTTAGCCAATCTGATGGGTGTGAGGTGATATTTCAGAATTGTTCTGGTTTGCATTTCCCTAATCAGTAGTGATTTAGAATATTTTTTCACATACTGATATATATAGCATTTATTTCTTCATCTAAAACTGTCCCTATCTTTTGCCCATTTATCACTTTAGAGATGACTCTTATTCCCATAATCTTAGCAATATTTGTTTTATTTGTACAAAAATCTTTCCATTCATTATACTCAAAATTATCCATTTTTTATCTCACCATACTCTCCATATCTTGTTCACCTATCCATAAATCTGATAGGTAACATGTTCCCTGTTCTCATTTCTTTATAATATCTCCTTTTGTGTCTGTATCATGTATCCATTTTGATCTTAATGAAACGTGTAAAATGTTGACTGTACCTAGTTTTTCCTAAACTACTTTATAGTTGTCCCAACAATTTTTACCAAATGGTGATTTTTTATCCCAGTTGCATATTTTTGTCAAATACAAGATTACCATAATCTTTTACTATAGTTCGTTGTATATCTGTTCTGCTCTACTACCTACCTTTCTGTTTCTTAGCAGGTCGTTTTGATAATTATTGCTTTATAATACAGTTTAAAGTCTGGTACTGATAGACCTCTTTCCTTCATATTTTTAAATTAATTCCTTTGCTATTTTTGACCTTTTGTTCTTATAAATGAATTTTGCTGTTATTTTCCACCTCAATAAGAAAGAAAATGTTTTGGTAATTTGATTGAGTTAGCATTAAGTATATTAGTTTAAATAGGATCATCATTTTAATTAAATTGGCTCTGCTTATCCATAAACAGTGAATATTTCTCCAGTTATTTAAATCTGATTTTGTTTTGTGTAAAAAGTGTTTTATAATTATGCTCATATTGAAGCTCCTTGATTTATTTTGGTAATCTTATTCATGGAAAGGTAGTTATTTTGGGTCAAGTGTAACTCATCAGTAAAATAATTCAGTCTTGGCACCAGAAAACAATGAAATACTTGTAGACCATATTGTGTGGTTGTTGTTTGTCCTTTGTTTTTAGATAGGACCAGTGACATCATAGGGTGATGACTTGAGTGTGAACTGGATTTAAGTGAGATAGAGTTCCACAAAGTAGCCATCCTGTCTTTTTCAAAGTCAGCAAAATCCAGTGGAAAGACAAAACTCAGGATAACTGGAGAGATGGCCTGGGATGAAGTGGATGACTTTGGTATCTTCAATATCTGGCATCTTAAGTGCTCCATACCATCTGCCTTAACCATCTTCAAGGATACTGGAACTGTCCTCATCCACCCATTCTCCTGGGGAAAGTCTTCACATGTTTGGGATTGACATTCTCCTAATTCACAATTGGATCTGTGGCCTAATGGTTACTCTCAAGCTGGTTTAGACTGTCTGTTGAGAATATTTTACTGGGGTGGAGCATGTTTTATCTTCTTGGAACAACAGTTAAGAATTAGGTGAAAAATGGATACCAAGAGTGAATGAGAAGCCCTGGAAAGGGCTTAGAAAGCCCTCATACTAGAAGTCCTAGTCTTCCCTGAATACCTCATGCAAACTATATGTTGTCCATATGACATTTAATAAAAGTTTAGTTAACAAAAAGAGACTTAATAAAGACACAGTATTGATTCAGATGGCTGCAGCCCCTTCTGCCTCAGCATGGCATGCTAGCAGTGCCCAGTGACAAAAAAGTGTATTTATATACAGGACAGAGAGGTCAAGCCTAATGACCTTCAATTTCTCATAGGCTGGGCCTTTTATATTATATTTGACCAGGAAACCACATTAACAGCTTCAGCCCTAGTTTCCTTTGACCAACAAAGTCTGAAGAAATACTTTTTTTGACACATATATAGAAAGCAGACCAGTCAACCATGGAAGAATGCTTTCTTCCACATAAAGTGAAATTAAGCTATTTGAGGAAGAATTGAAAAGCAATCAGTTCTTATGGGGGAAATTCCATTACTTGTTTTGGGTTTCTCCAGAAGAAAGAACTAGGTCCAAAATGAGGAAGTTATATGGGGATAAAATTCAGCTATATTTCCAAGAAAGCTACAAATTTATTTAATAATCTTTTCTCCATTAGTGACAGTGAAGCTCTATAGGACCATAGAGATTATCTGGTCTTATCCATTCATGAAAAAACTAAGCTCTGGAGATTTTAAGGTGTAAGAAAACTGGAAAGGTTGGGGAGGTTAGATTGGTCAGGCCTTTGAATGTCACAGAAGGTTTTGATCCTTGAGGCAACAGAAAGCGACTAGAGTTTATTGAGCAGGGGGAATGATATGGTAGGAGTTGTGCTTTAGGAAAATCAATCAGTACCTGAATGGAAGATGGAGCAAATTTGGAAAATACTTGTGAAAGGCAGATTCAACAATATTACAGTAGCTCAAGTGTGAGGGGGGTGAGAGCCTGCTCCAGGATAGTGATTATATTGAAGGAGAGAAGAGGGCAATGCATGCAAAAAATGTGATTAAATCATATGCCTCTTCTCAGTTTAGAAATGGAAAGTGAGAGATAGTGAGGAGCTGATGATGCCCTGTAGGTTGTAAGACTGGGAGCCTGGGAAGATGGTGAAAACCTTCATAATAATGGGACTGTTTGGAAGGTAGGAGAGTTTAGAGGAAAAGAAAATGAATTCAGTTTTGGACTTGTTAGGTTTAAGATGTCTAAGAAACATGTAGTTCAACATGCCTGAAATGTAGTTGGAGCTGTGAGGATTGAAGGTTAAAACAGAGGCTAGGACAGGATGGTTATATTCGAGAATCATCAGCATAGAGATGATAGTTAAATCCATGGAAGTTGAAATCACTAAGTGAAGTACAATAAAGGAAAAGGGAAAAAGGACCCAGTATAGAGCCTTGTGGGATACCCACAGTTAGTGGGTATGAAGATCCAGCAGAGAAGACTAAGTAGGAGCAAGGCAATTAAGTGGCTAGGAGGAGAACCAGGAGAGAGTACTGTCTCAAAAACTTTGTTGCGAAGAGACTATCAAGAAGAAATGAGTAATCAATAGTGTCAAAGCAATAGAAAAGCTCAAGAAGAAGGACTGAAAAAAAGGTCACTGGATTTGGCAATTAGGAAATCAATAGTTACTTTGAAGAGAAAATTGCTTTTTTTTGTATTCTTCTAGCAAGTTTTATTAATTTCTTAATTTTTTTATACTTAGTAATCATCAACAAAAAACATTTAATTAAACAAATGCAAAAAAGAACAAAACACCACAAATTCCACATTGTTTACACTTTGTTTAAAGATGTGAGTTGTATGCATGTGCTAATATGCAAATACAACTATAATATATGCTAATACAACTTTTGAGTTCCTTTCAGATTTGTTTTACTTTGATGATTTTTCTCTTGATTTTGTCTCATTGTTTAGAAGATAATCATAAAATGTATTATATTATTCTCTTTTCTGTTTTCCCTTATTTTATTGATATTTCCAATATTTATCCATTCAAATAACATAATACAATATATTACATTCATATTTCATGATGTATTCTGTCATTTCACTCAATCATTGCATTTATGTTATTTCCAATTATTTTGTCATTACAAATAAATCTTCCATGAATATTTTCCTATATGCCAGGGTTTTCATTCCATGGGTGAATTCATCCCATTTACTCTAAATGTTATAATTACTAGCTGTGTATTTCCATCTACTCCAGTCCTCTTCACTGTCTGTCCCTCTGTTCCTTTCTCTCCACTATATCCCTCTTCAGATATCCAATTTCCTTTCATTAGTATCTCTCCAATTCTCACCCCTTTCAAGAAATTCTCCCTTATCCTCTCCCCTTGCCCTCCTAGATCCAAATTGGTCTGCCTTCTCAAATGTCCTTCCATTGTCTTTTCCTCTTTGCCTTTAAATTCTTATTCTATCTACCTTTCCAAAAATCTCTTCCTTGCCTCTCCCAACTGTGCCCTCCTACCTCTTGATATGAGTTTGATTCTAAAAATCCCTCCCTTATCTTGTCCAAAGAGTCCCTCCCTTATCCCCTCACCTTATCCCCGCCTCTTGATAAATACTCCCCCTCCAGGTATTCCTCCCTTTTCTTATCCCCTTGCCCTCCTTTTCTTAACTTACCCTCCCTTTTCTTAGTTCTTCTGTACCCAAAATGGACTCACAGTCTTTCCTTTACCTCATTCACTTTTCTTTCTGTTTCTATGTACCTCAAGAAGATTTTTACCCTCCTAATTGTGTATGTTGTTTCCTCTTCATCCCAGGTCTGATGAGTTGGTTCTAAACTAACAGTCCTCCACCTTCTCCTCTCCTTCTCTTATGGCAGTTCTTACACTTCCTCCTCTATATGAGATAGCCATTCCATCCTATCTCACTCACCTTAACCTCAAGTTTTTCATGCATATAAGGTCCTTTAAAATACCCAGGAAGTGATGCCATTCCCAAGGGTCATAGATGACATTTTCTCATTTAGGAATCAAATAGTTTGATCTTTTGGGTTGCTTATGATTAGTCTTTCATTATATCTTTTGTATGTTTCTTATAGATCAGATTTTCTACTAGATTCTGGGTTTTTCCCCAGGAATAGTTAGAAATCCTTTAGTTCATTAAATATCCATTTTTTTCTTTGCATAATTATTATGTTCAATTTGGTTGGCTATGTTATTCTTCGTTGTAAACCCAGTTCTTTGGTTCTAGGAAATATTGTGTCCCACATCCTGCATTCTTTTAATGTTGCATCTAAGTCTTGTGCTATTCTGACTGTAACTCTACAGTATTTAATTATTTTTTTTTTATTGCTTGTAGTATTTTCTCCTTAACATTGTAGCTATGGAACTTAGCAATAATATTCCTGTGCATTTTCACCCTTGGATCTCTTTAAGGTAGTTGGTAGATTTTTTCTATTTCTATTTTACTCTCTGATTTTAGAGTTTCTGGGCAGTATTCCTTGACAATTTCTTAAAGTATAGTATCTAAACTTTTTTTAAAAAATCATAACCTTCTAAAGGTACATCTATTTTTATGTCGTCTCTCTTTGGTCTATTTTCCAGATCTTTTGTTTTTGTGATAAAATGTTTCATATTCTCTTCTATTATTTCATTTTTTTTAAATTTTACTTTATCATTTCTTATCATGCTAGGAAATCATTAGCTTCCCTTCATCCATTTCTGGTTCTTAATATTATTTTCTTCCATGAGTTTCTGGATCTTTTTCCCTTTGAATGATCTTTCTTTCATAATTTTCTTGATTTTCTTGTCTTGCTCTTATTTTTTCCCTAACTTGTCCTCTCATTTAGTTTTTGAGGTCTTGTTTATGGCCATTTATATATTTCTTCACTATTTTTGAAATAGGTGTTTTTACTTCACTTTCTTCTGAGTTTGAGCTGAGGTCTTCTCTGTCATAACAGCTATTAGTAGTTGGGTTCTTTCTCCTTAGCTTGCTCATAAAAAAAAAATGAACAACCAGGCTAATAGACTTAACTATTGACTTTTTGCTAGAGTCCCAGAGTTCCTAGGTTGCTGAGGTATGTTACTTCAGGTTTCAGGGTTTTTTTGTGTGTGTTTGCTTTTTCCTGGGAATTATTTCAGTTTTTATAGTCTAGGGCCTACTAATCCTAGATCCCTGACTCAAGTCCCAGTCTGTGATTAACTTCAGGTACTCCAATTAGAGTCAGCAGACAGTTTTGCCACTGCAACTGCAAGTAGACACATCTCCTGTAGTAGGCAACCAGTGACTCCACCCTCCAGAGAGTGTCCACCACTGGTTGTTGGGCTCTAGGCCCTGAGCAAACAAACTTAAGAGTGCTGGCTTTTTGCTCACTCCTCCTTTCCTACTGCTGCAGCCTAGGATAGAGCAGGTGCCCAGTACATTCCCAGGTCAAGAAGCCCTTTGTTGATTAGTAAGTAGCAAGGCTTGAGGTCTCACCTGCAGGGTGAGCCTATAGACTCCACTGTGATCACTCCTCTAACTCCCAGCCCTCATCCAGGAGTATCCTCTGGGATATAAACTAGAAGCCTCTAGGTTCAGCAAATAAGGTGCAGTTGCTGGTTTTTTCCCCCCACTGGCTACCTTGTTGATTCCACTCTGTTTACTTTCTTCCTGCCCCCAGGGCATGTGGTGGTGGGACCTGGCCTGGGAAGTCAGAAACCTTCCTCTCTAGTTGTTTTTTAGCTGTTCAGCTTCAGTCCAGGCTCCTGTCTATTTTTTCCACTTTTACCATTGATTCTATGGAGTTATTTTTGATTGTTTGTGAGGGATATTAGGAGGGCAAGGCAGCTTCATGCCTTACTCCACCATCTTCCCAAAATGTATCTTCTCTACTCTGAGAGAACAGTTTCAATGGAATGATAAGGTTGAATGCTGAATTGTAGGGGTTTGAGAAGAGAAGGAAAAGAAAGGAAGTGGAGACAACTATCCAACTATCATAGATAGTCTTCTCATGGAGCTTAGCCACAAAGGGCAGAAGAGATATAGGATGATAATGTGAATGGAAGGATCAAGTGAAGGTGTTTTTTTTTTTTCCAGATTAGGGGAGAATTGTATATATTGCTAAGCAGCTAGGAAGGAGCTAGTAGAGAAAGAGAGATAAAGATAAGTGAGAAAGTAGTCCCAAAGGGCAGAGCAACCTGTTATTAGAGATAGGATGGTTTGGATCACTTGTAAAGGTGAGGGCTTTGCCTAAGTAAGGAGTAGTATGGTCCTGGTTTTTCCTGTGAGACTGAGGACAAAGAAAAGATAATGGCAGAAGGCATTTGAGTGATATGAGGAAGAGGGAACTCAATATTTTGGCCTCATTTTTTTTCTGTAAAGTATGAGACAAGGTTCTCAGCTGAGAGGGTGCGGGGTGGAAATACCATGGGCAATTTGAGAAGGAATGAGAAGATTTAGAAAAGCCATTGTGAAGAATAGGATAGTAAATTGATAAGGGAGCTGTAAAAAACAATTGCCTGAAAGCAGTGAAGACCCACTTGAAGTTGCATAACATAAATTTGTAATGTATCTAGTCAGAAAGATTTTGCTATTTTCTCTACTTTCATTCAACAGCATATATAGGAACAAAAGTAATGAATGGTAGGAGTGATCCAGGTTGAGTCTTAGCAGGGAGAAATCAACAATATGATAAGGGTGCTGGGGACTCAAGAAAAGAGCATAGAATGTAGAGTTGAAATGATTCTTTAAGGGTCAAGATAGGGAAAATAAAAGTGACTAATGTAGGGATAATTGCTTGGGAGAAAACTGAGGAATCTATGGTACTATAGACAAAAAAAGGCAGGTAAGAGAAGACAGAAGTATAATATGATCAAATAAGGGGATTTCACAGTTCTTAAATATGAAGGAGGTATATTTCTGTGTAATGGAAAAACCAATGGTCTAACCATCTTTGTGTGTAGCTGAGGTGGGATGGAAGAGTAGGTCATGGCAAGTATTAGGTTGGGAAACTAAGGGCTATAGCATTTGAAGGTGTGTCAGCATATATGTTAAAAGTTCCTTATGAGGCCAACAACCGAGAAGGAGAGAAAAATGTGAGCCAACTCCTGAACTCATTGAGAAAAGAAGAAAAGTGACCTAGAGGTTTGTAAAAATAGCTACCAGGATTTTGATTGGGTGGTACCAAGATTATTTAGTGATAGAGGTAGAGGAGCAAAAAGTATTCCAATTCCACTACCTTTACTAATGAACAGAGAAAAATGAATGAAGTTGCAGCTAATACTGGAAAGGGTTACCATAGAGGTTATGATTATAAAGGCAGATCTTGGTGGTTGCTGGAAGATGGAAGGAGTAGGAAAGGAAAAGATTTAAGAAGGGAAATTCAGTGCTGATGGAATGGACAATCCAGAGGCCACAGTAACAAGGGTAGATAGCCTTTGATTGAGCTTTTGGTGGAAGAGGTTTGAAGAGGATGAGAATAACAATTGGATGGTGGAGTACAGGGAATGCAGTTTGGATGATGACTTAGTTCAGAATCCCTGGAATGTGAAGGATATGACCAGGCATGATTATGTTCATCATTCAGTGGAAGTAGAAGACCACTTCTCAGCCCAGAGGAAGCTGTAGATCAGACAGAAGCCAAGCTCATCACAAGATGGAAGATTCACAGTCTAGTGGGAGACTTATTTCACCTTTCCTCTTCCTTCAGAAGGTTAGAGATTAAGCAGGAAATGTTACATTAGGAGATGAGAGTCAAACCTACTCAGTACGAAATGGAAATCCTGCTCTCACTGGCTTTCCTCTTCCTTCTGGGGACCTAGCTGCAGCAGGAGTTGAACAGCTGCCATCCAGGGAGAGACCTACTCTTCTCAGTGGGAGGCTCTCCTTAAGGCAGAAGGCAGGAGATCAGGCTGAGGTTGGAGCTCTGATGGGCCCAGCAAAAGGTAGTTTTTCTTATGGAAGTCATGTTGGGAAGTAGAGCTATGCCATTGCTTCCTTCTCTAAGGGGACACACTCAGGAGGAGATGGGAGGTCAAGTACCCTCCCTTCACATTCTATTCCCTCCACTCTTCTTTTCTCTCCCCTCTCCAATTTTTCCCTCCTCTTAGGCTTTCTAACTCCTGCTGTTTAGTCCCCCAAGGGAATGTAGCAAGAGCTTGGGAACTTTCATTTGCACCAATTCAATTTCTATCTTTCCCAGCTCCAGAAACTTCCACTTCCTGCTGCACCGGCCAGATCTCTAGCCTCAGGTGAGAAGAGGAGCATCTGGCCTCCTGCCTATCACCCCCTTACCACTCAGGTTCCCTACGGGAAAGTGGCTAGAGGCCCTGAGTGACTTCCACACTAACAAGACCTCACCTCCCCCGGCATGGGAGACTTCCTTCACTTTTGAAGTAACTATTCCTTGGTAAAAGCTAATCCAATTGTTAGGTGGTTAAATGGAACCAGGGTACAAGAGATCCCCTTATAATTAAAGAACACCATTGGCTGGACTTGCGATAATAGCAGAAAGATCAGATACTCCCAAATCCCCTTAAGGGTGTCTGAGAACTCTAGGGTTGGGGTGAGATGTAACAAACTTCTCCTTTCAGGAAGTGACAGCCAGGGTAATCGTTATTACCCAAAGAAGAAGTGGCACAAGTGGTGTGTGCTCCATTGGGATCCCATCCAATGACAAGAGAAGTGGAAGCGGGCTCTCAGCATGTTGACTTGGTCCTTTCTGGAGGATTTGGGGGAGGCCATAGTCAGATTTTTTTTTTTTTCAGAATGGGGAGACTTGGAAGAGTTGTGATTTTTATCAGGATAGGGAATATCCCTATCAATGAGATCAAAGATCCAAAGTAATTAAGTTGTAAGGAAGACGTTTCTAACATATACAAAGCCATAAAACAGGTTGTCTTAAGAGGCAGAGTTTACCTTTATTAGGGATATTCAAGAAAACACTGGATGGGAATCTCTCAGGGATGCTTTATTGGGGATTAATTACTACACTAGGTGAGAACTCAAACCAGATTATTTCAGTTCGAAGATTCTACTAGGTTATGATGTTTACCTTATAGGTTTGGGAGAGCTATGATCAGAATTTGATTTAATGCCTTTGACAAGTCTCAAAAAAAAAAAAAGTGAGTGAGAGCAGGAAGAGCAGGCTGTGGGTGAAAATTAGAATTCTTCTATATAGTCCTCCCCACAAATATTTCCTCCTCAGCAAAAAATGACCAAGTGAGTGAGAAAGTTAAGCAAAATCAGACAGGACAGGAACTCAATTTTCCAGAGGGCTCCAATGATGTAATTCATAGAACATAAAAGTAGAGGGGTTCTTTGCCCACAGGCACGACAAATATAATTACTGAATTAAAAAATAGGTGGAACATGAGGGCAGGCATAGATGATGCACAGGCCTGACCTCCCCCACACTTCCAAATATACTCGGGGAAATTTTCAGCCACATTTTTTATCTTGTGTCTAAACACGACCCCTGAATAGCTGCCAAGGTCAGTGAGTCCTTGAGTGACTTCTTGGTATAGTCGTTTTTGTAAGGGTGAATGTATTTTCTCCCACTATTTCCAAAATAAACAGAATAACAAATGCAGGCAATTGGACTTTCTAGACTTTTCCCCCCCTTTCTCTTTCATATCAGGAAGCCTCTCCATCCCTGTACTAACTTTTAATAAATCTTCACTCTCCAGTCTAGGGTAAAAGCTGACATTAATAAAATTCATATTTATAAATTACATTTATAATGTCAACGACCACATTCTTTACAAAACCACTTTGTGAAGTAGGCAGGAGAATTATTATCTCCATTTTACAGATGAGGAAAAGGTGGCTCAGAGGGGTAAAATAACTTGATCAAAAAGATATAGCTAGTAATTATCAGAACTGGTACTTGAAACTAATTCTTCTGACTCTATGATTGTTATTCTAGATTTAGACATTTCCTAATATGATATTCACATGGGCACAAAAGGAATAAAAATCAGTGCTGATTTGGATTCATAACTCCTTTAACATGAGTAGTCTGTCCATTGAAGCAGGCACCAGGAGCACATATTTTACTCAAATATAATACCTGGGTAATAATTCAAGATTTCTCTCTCCTCCCCCATCTTCCCACAAATAACAAATAAATAATTCACCCAGGCTTGAAACCTTCAAGTTAGAAAGAGCTAGGTGGGACAGTGAATAAAGCCCCCAGACTTTAGTCAGAAAAATCTATGTTTCAAATATAACTTCAGATTATTCAGTCACCCTTCTGGGTGACTCTGGGTATGTCAGTTGGCCTCTGTTTCCTCGTCTGTAAAAAGGGGATGATAATAGCGCCTACCTCCCAGGGTTGTTGTGAGGATCAGATGACATGGTAATTGTAAAGCATGGTGCCTGGCTATTATTATTATTAAGTCATCTTTCATTCCTCTTGCTCCATTACTGCCTACAGTTAGTCACCAATCCCTATTAATTCTTTTACACTCTGTCTCAAAATTTCCTTTCATTTCTGATCCTATTGCCACTTAGTTCAGGATATAGTTACCTAGACTACACATTTCAGCTTCTCATCTGTTTTTTCTCTTTCCCTCTAGTATGTCCACCAGATTAATCTGAAAACACTCTATGTTAACTCCTTTTCTCAAAAATCTTCATTAGCTCATAATTACTCAATAAAGCCCAATCTTTACCCTGAAATTCAATGTGGGCTGCAGTGTGGGCTCTCCTCCCCTTGTTATCTTTAGCTCTCTCTAGTCCCTAAAAAGTCAAACTGGTCTCCTTACCATCCCCCATATTTGCCTAGGGCTTTCCTGTCCATGACTCCATGACTGCTCATATCATTTCTGTCATCTGGAATGCTACTCCTCCCCTTCTATCTATTGAAATCCTATGCATTATTCAAGGCTGGGTTCACATCTGATCTCTGACATATAGCCTTCCCACCTCATCCCAGCCAAAGTTACATCTCTCCTCTGAATTCTTAAAGCACTTGGATATATTAAGTTATATATTTCCCCTATTAAAAAGTAAATCCTTGTCAGAGATCACTTGTAATCTCCCTCCTTCAACATCTGCCACACTATATTCAATATAATTTGTCAAATGAGTGAATAACCTGAAATAGAAAAGATGTAAGCATGGTTCAGATGAACACAAACTAAGAATTCTTTTACATTTAAAATGATTTTAGCTGTGTGACCCTGGGCAGGTCATTTGACCCCCATTGCCCACCCTTATCACTCTTCCACCTAGGAGCCAATACACAGAAGTTAAGGGTTTAAAAAAAAAACAGAAAAGAAATTATTTTAGAAGGCTTCTTTTAAATTTGCCAAAAGTTTCAGATTTTAGTTTTCTAAAATCAGAGGTCCAGAGTGCTTTTACCAGCCAGTTGATATATTACACTAGTTTTTGGTGATAGTCGCTTAAATCTAGTAAAACAAATATAAACAAGACAGCAACAAAATGTCCTTTCGGTTAGTCCTCTAATCTGATTCTCCATAACTAACATTGTATCCGTGAGTTCTCTACTTCTACTTGAGCAACACCCCTGTCAGTTTGCATATGACACCAGGAACTATGCTAATATGATGTTCCCTTCTTCCTTAATTGATCACAAAAATGCCTATCTGAGGGTTAGTACAATTGAAGCCAAAGAGTCATTTTACCTGCAGCAAGATGCAAAAGCATGCAACTACACCCAGGCAAGGATCAGAGTGGCCCCTCTAGGGATATGCTTCCATTTCAAAGAGAGATCAAACACCCCCTTCTTATCCCCTCCTCCCTCCCCAGAGATTCCAAAGGATGCTACAAGCTTGTGTCTGAGATTAATTTTTGGCCCAGCCTCAGAGGGTTTCTTCCACCACCACCCCCCTCCTTTTGGGGGTGGGGTGAGATGGAGGGAATAGCATGGGGGGTGGCGGGAAGGGAGAAGCCAATAGAGCCCAAAAGGATCACAGGGATCTAGCAATGTGCCCTGAGGTACGGAGTCTGTCTACACAGACTTTCCAAACAAAAGGATATAAAATAAGATCAGAGGAATGAGAAAGCTCTTTAACAATTAAATGGTAGCATCTCGATTTATATGTAATAGAAGAAAAGGGATATTTAAGCCTTGAGAAAATTGAACATTGCAAGGATAGAAGTCTTCAGTGAGGGGTAGAAGACTCATTTGTGCTGAGAATGGATGTTGCGATAGGGACCAGCTGCCTTCAGAAACCATATTCCGTGGCTTTGGTGCCAACCGAATGGTGAAGAGACCCTAAACCAGGGGTCAGCAACGTATGGCTCTTTTGAAGGCCAGATATAGCTCTTTCTGCAGGAGCCATAAAGTCCATTTTTTTTCAGGCGCTGTTACAGGAGCAGCACTGTGAGCGCTGTACGGCTCTCACGAAATTACATTTTAAAAAATGTGGCGTTTATGGCTCTCACAGCCAAAAAGGTTGCCGACCCCTGCCCTAAACTCAACTTTAGCCATGCTCTTCAGAAAGGCGACAAATGACAGGGCAACAGCAAATGGCTCAGTTCAAGGACTTATCCATTATGGAGATTGTTTTCCTAATCTTGAACCATCATCCTTGCATTCCTGGTATAAAGTCCAAGGACTTCTCTTGACAAACATCCCCAAATTAAAAGAATTTAGAATATTGATGCCTTCTTCAAATGGAATCAGAGGTTTTTAAGCAGTATTTTTTACTACTTCATTCTGGTGGATCCAGGATCTTAACTATTTGAATATTCATTCTGTTGAGGAACATCCATCTTTTTCTCATCTTTTGTAATTCTTATCCATGTTATCCCACTGGATACTCAATAGAGTATCCCAAAAGCATAGATCTTCCCCCTCCAGGCTTTTTCTTTCTTTCTTTTATTTTTTGCTTTTTATGTACTATAGGTACCAAGGCTTTACTTATTTTATCTATATGTTATCATTCACTTCCACTACAGTAACGGCATATCTCCTTTTATGTTCACACACTAATCTTTTGCCCCACTTCTTGTTCAACCTTAGAAATGCAGGGTTTCCCAAAATCTCTATACAGTTTTAAGTTATCTTTAAAAATACAGTATGATGGGTCAATGGGGAAATGATTGAGGACATAGACTCTAAAGGATCGCCTTAGTGCAAATATCAATAGTATGGAAATAGGTCTTGATCAATGACACATGTAAAACCCAGTGGAATTGCTCATTGGCTATGGGAAGGGGGGAGGCAGAGGGGAGGGAAAGAACAAGAATCTTGTAACCATGGGAAAATATCCTAAATTAAGTAATTAAATAAAATTTCAAAGATTAAAAAATGAATAAAAATAAAAATAAAATACAATATGTCCCCAAAGTCTCTGTGAAGTTTTATGCTATATTAACACTTAATGGAGATTTTTGAGGACACCCTGTAGAGTTTGGCTACTTATAACCACTCCCTATATCAATGTCTCCATTAATCCCTTCAGGCACAAACATCTTTGATTCTTTTTGATTCTGGTGTTTCAAGATTTGGGAAAATATCTCATCACCAAATCAAGTTGAGAGTCATTTATTAGGTGTCTACTATGTTCCAGGCACTGTACTAAGTGCTAAGTGTTGTGTGCGTATGTGTGTGTATGTATCTCTAAACAGTCTCTATCCTCAAGAATGATATATATATATGTATATACATATATATAATGAGATTATTAATTTAAAAAATATGGTATTTGTTTCTTTTGGGTTTTTTTTTTTCTGGAAAGAAGTTTAGAATTGAGAAATACTAAGCAATTTGCCCAACATAATCCAGTTAATTTTTCTTCTTATTCCATTGTGGATTCAGCTGAATGATGTAGTAACTCTTCCAACTACATGTCACAATCTAGACAATACCATGATTTTTAATTGATCATTTTTTTAAATGTATCAATTGTTCGTCCTATCTACTTTCGAGGAATCATGGATTTCATTGAGGAAGTCTTGAAATGTTCTGGGATTTGATGCAATCCATATAATATCATGCCTAAATAGGAATATTTAGAAGACCTTGCCATCTCTAGGGAACTCCTCCTCCATTTAAATCCTTACATCTATGATAGTACCAAACAAGTTTAGCAAGTAGATAACTTTTAAGTTGTGCTTGACATTAATATTGAGAGGGCCACCAGTTATTTCTGTAATTGAATTTATCAAAGAATTGTATGAGGTCTTTGTATATTCATAAGAGACTTCTTGGAAGAGGAATTTTAAGTCTCAGTTTTGTTTTATCTAGGAAGCTAAGTGACATGGTGGTTAGAAACTAGACATGGATTTAGGAAGTATTCATATTGCCCCTTAGATATAACCCCAAGTAAGTCACTTAACTGCTTTCAGTGGTTTAGTTTCTCCATCTACAAAATGGGCAATTTTTCTGAGAGAGCATGGTCTGGTAGAGGGTATTAGAGTTGTAGTCTGTAGTCAAGATCTAAGTTTGATTCCTGACTCAGATACTTAATGCCTTGAACAAACCTTTCTCCATTTGTTTCTTCATCTATAAAAAAGAGTGTTAGATTCAGTGTTCTCTAAGTTTCTCCCTCTTCATAAGTCTAAGGTTCTATAAAATTCTTTTTCTTGTTGTACTAGTCACCAAACAGCATGCAGAGATCCTGGTGTTTTTTTGTTTTTGTTTTTTTTAACCCTTAACAGCCATCTTAGAATCAATACTAAGAATCGGTTCCAAGGCAGAAGAATAGAAAGAGCTAGGCAACTGGCATTGTGATTTGTCCAGGGACACATAGCTAGGAAGTATCTGAGGCCAGATTTGAACCCAGGCCCTCCCATCTCCAGATCTGGCTCTCTATTCACTGAGTCACCTGGCTGTCCAAATATAGTCAGATCCTGAATTTATTGTGCCTTTCAGCCATTTGCATGACTATAATAATACCCAAAAGTGTCAGTCTGGAGGCCTGGGCTGCAAAACTCCCAATAAGGCCTGAATCAGATTAAAATGCAATTGGGAAATGTTTAATGAAATAAATAAAATGCAATAAAACATAGAAAATGTTTATTTGTGGTTTTCTAAGTCAATTTGAGGCTGGCAGGGATCTGTTTCTATTTGAGTTTGATCACAGATGTAATGTGTTAAAGGAAACTATTTACAAAAGTTCTCCTATTCCTTTTTTCATATTTTCATCATGCGTACCTTTGAAAATGCACAGATAATTTTGATATTTTTTAAACTGAGAAATAGCTATATGGACCATGTAGGATGTGCAAAACATTCCTGGTGGATTTTTTTTTGTAAAATCTTTTTTTCTAAATGAAGTCCTCTTGATCACCATTTAGGGGCACTAATATTGGTCCATGGTTTTTTTTTTTAATTTTTTTTTTTAATTTTAAACCCTTAACTTCTGTGTATTGACTTATAGGTGGAAGAGTGGTAAAGGTAGGCAATAGGGGTCAAGTGACTTGCCCAGGGTCACACAGCTGGGAAGTGTCTGAGGCCAGATTTGAACCTAGGACCTCCCGTCTCTAGGCATGGCTCTCAATCCACTGAGCTACCCAGCTGCCCCTAGGTCCATGGTTTTTTGAAAGAAAGAGGGTGCAGAAAATTCACCCAAGATTTAAATCTCTTGTTCTGCACAGCCTGGATTATCTAATATAAGTCTTATCTTCCACCCAGCTTCTCCTCTGCTTTCTGAATTTCCTTTCCTCAAAATCATTGCAAGTCACAAGTTGGGATTCATATTTGGTAAATAAAGAGAACTAAGTAGCATTTTTAGCACCAGAAGCAAGAAATGATAAATATATCCTCAAATCAGCTTTCTTATTTGTGATGTGAAAATAATACATAATTATGACAAATTCAGTCAGATAGGAACAGAACCCCCCAAACAACTAGATCACCACCCTCAGTATGGAGAAAGAAAGAGGGGGACAGAATCCTGTTCCTTTCAGTCACAGTGAGATCAGGGACACCATAAAGTTGCTGCTGAGGAAGTTGTTGTCTTTGAAAGGGGAATACCTAGCAGGAGGAATTTGAGGATCTCACTGATCAGGCAACCACCTGGAAAATGAAGGGCACCATTATATCTAATTCCTACTTTAATATTTGCTGTCTCTGATATTAAACAAGTAAACTTGACGAATTATCAAAATGTAAGTAAAATAGGAAAAAATTATGTGTCTTTAAAAAAGTTCTAAAATTTTGCATTCTTTCAAATCCCCTGGAACCCTGCTCTAGTTAGTTCACTGAAAGAGCAAAGAATATTAATTAACATAGACATTTGACCACTTATATGATTATAAACAACCATATTTTCCATCCCTCTCCTTAGACTAGATGCCACAATTTCTGATAATTGCTAAACTATAGCTTTTGTAAATGTAAGAGATCATTTCTTACTCATTTTGTGTCTCAGTAGTGCCTTGTGCAGAGGAGGCTCAAAAAGAATTGTTGAATGAATGAAAAAAAGAATGGAGACTATAGAAAACAACAATGACCTCAACCCAAGAAAAATAATGGAGAAATTATTATTTGCAGAGGAAACATAAGGCATTTTAAAGAATGCTCACAAGTTACATAAAAAGCTCTCATTAAAATGTCTCCCTTCCTCTTAATAATAATAATTCAGTAAATTATTTTTTAAAAAGGAAAATAAATTCCTCTCTAACATCTGTACTTTCCTCATAGTTTGCTCCTTTGGGGAGCACCGCTTTACTCTCTTGAGCTTTAGATATTAATATTAAAACACAGTGCCCGTACACTGAGGTTTAGTGCACTATAAGGGACCACTTCCACCTATACACTGGTTCATCTTATATTTTTCCCCTAATTACGCCTAATCCTTATTATCCTCTGGTGGCATATAGAAACGAAGGGGCCCAGGCCATCCCTCCTCTCATTTTGCCTCATGCAAAAGTTACAATTGTGACCAACCATGGCATACAATTGGCCTCCTGAATCTTGAAAAACCGTGAGCAGGAATTAGCCAGTGGCTTATTTGGAGGGTTTAACTGATGAAATGCAGGTCACAATTAGTTGCCTATGCAATTTTCACACCTGTGGTTCTTTAGCTTTGAGGGTGCAGGTGGCCTAATGCAGGACTAATTAGTTCCATGTCATTAATTATTTATATGGAGCTTATCGCCCTGTGCTGGCAATTTTTGTTGACTCAAAACTGCAGGTGCTAGAAAGAAAACTGCCCTTTGAAAGTCTGGACACATAGCTTAGAGGTCTTTGCCTCAGCATATTGCTGCTTGGCTGCCTTTCCATAAGTAAGTAGTGTTGTTCTCATCAACTAAGATGTTTATGAAAAGAGATAGACAATTTAAAGTAAGCGTGAGCCATATTTAAGGTTCAAGCGTTACTTTGGGGGCTCACACTAAATGGGGTTTTTAATATATATTCGAAAGGAAATCGTTTTAATTGAATTTCTTCCATTTTTAATGATTGCTTCATTAAAAGGAAATTGCAGAATAAAAATCAAGTGGTCCTTTATCACTTAAGGCCAGTTCATAAAAGATAATATTTATCAAAGGTTAACACTCCCCATCACTGACTCATCCTTCTCATATCATTCTGATGTGAACAAAAAAAAAAAATTCACGTACAAGGAATGACCTCACTCTTGTGAACATGAAAATTGACTATGTATGAAAATGTGACCTTATCCAGCTGTGGCCGTGCTTTCATTATGGTGGCCAATTTCCTGACTGAAATGGGGGTCACGCTTCCTCTCACTGGGACCAGCATTGGGCATCTGAAAGTCTCAAGTATACTATTCTTTGGAACTCCAATCTAGTCATCCTCTTGCCTTTATTACTCTTCCAAATCCCACCAAGTTTCCCTTCTTCATCTACTTTTACCTACTTAGGAACAGGAAAAATCTTGTTTCCTGTCCAGTGGAAAAAGAAATTAAAAGAACTCATTGACCAGGCCTTTTTTTCACAAAATCTGAGATATTCTAGAGCCCATTCAGATAGAGCAGCAAACTCCAAATCAGTTCTACCTTAGCCTAAAAATGGAGATTTCTAGCAAGCTGACATTCCAATGAGAAAAGAAAACTGGGGAGCCCGGAAGGCTCCCTGGCTTCTTCCCTCTGTTACCCCAATTCCCTTTTACTCTCTTCCCTGACAGATACTCCTTCATTTGAGGATTGTTGCATCTGCAATTATAGCTAACAAACAGCTGTAAATCAGCCATCGCTATGAACTGTGATAAGACACTGGGTTTTCCTGTGCAAAACTACAGTTGGCTCCCATTTGCACTTTGCAAGCTGTATAATGTGCATCATGAAAAAAAAAATCACATATGAAACGCCCAACTATGAATAATTAATTGGAGATTGAAGGCTGCAAGTAATGTTTTTAACGGAGTTCCCTCCCTTCCCCCCTCAAACAACCCCCCCCCCCAATAAAACTCTTCTATGAAAAGGAGAGAGCAGGAGCTAAACCTGCCCTGGGCTGCCCCAGGCAGCCTTAATTAGTGCTTTTGGAAAAACTCCCTTAACTTCCTATTTCAATGGCTGAGGTTTGGCTCTTTTATGCAGCTGATAGCTTAGACTGGCCTGCCTCCTCCTCTGAGAAAAGCTGAGAGAGCCATTTGTTTATGGAATGAGTAGAGATTGCATAGGTTCTCTTTATGCTGTTACTCTGTGTGTGTGTGTGTGTGTGTGTGTGTGTCTGTGTGTGTGTGTGTTTCTTTTCAGGTCTCTAAAGCCCCTTTCCGAAGAAGTTTGTCTTTATGACAGCTCTGGGCTTTGATACTTTAAGAGATATGTGACTTCATCTCTGTGGGTATTCCTGCCACCTACGCAAATCACTACCCTTTCCACATTGGGCGAGTTGCTGTGGCTCAAAACTGGTGCAACCAATCTTCTAGTGATGGGGTCTTCTTTTAGCTTTTTCAACTCGATTAAGATCTGCCTAAGCTTCTGTTTTGCATATATATATATATATATATATATATATATATATTCTTAGGGAACCTGAGGGACAGTGGAGCATAATGGCTCTTGGAGTCAAAGGTTCTGGATTTGAATCCCAGCTCTGCAAATATAACTTTGGTGACTGAACACCAGGCATTATTTTCTCCTCTGTGAAAGAAGGAAGTCGAGCTAGGTAATCTCTGGAGTCTCAGTTCTAAGGATTCTTCCATAGCTTTCTTTTCTATCACATACTGAGACACTGAATTAGGATGTTAATAGAAAAAAACAAACAAACTCTATAAAGTGGATTTAAAAAGAAGAAAGAGTTTGCTATGTAAAAAGTAATATTTCAAAATATTTAAGCTCAGCCTTTATTGACTTGGGAGCAATGCTGGACCCATTTTGTTGTGATAGCAACAAAAATTCACAAATTAGAGAGGTGGTGAGACAGATGGGTGGCTTAGTGGACAGAGTGCTAGGCTGGAAGTCAGGAAGACCTGAGTTCAGATGTGGCCTCACACACTTACTAGCTGTGTGAAACTGGACAAGTCACTTAACTTCTGTTTGCCTTCATCCACTAGGGATGGAAATGGCAAACTACTCCAATATCTTCCCCTAGAAAACCCCATGCACCATTTGGTCCATAGGGTCGTGAAGAGTTGGACACAACTGAGTGACAACAACACATGGCATAGTGGAGAGAGCATCGCATTTGGGGATCAGGTGACATGGGTTCAAATCCACTGCTGATGCTTATTATCTCTGTGGGCTTGGTTGAATAACTTAAGCTCATCAGTCCTCAGTTTCTTCATTTATAAAAGGAGTGGGTTTTAGACCAGATGGCCTCTGAGGTCCTTTCTATTTCTGTACCTTTTATAGTCAAGTTTAACCTACCTTTGGTGCTATTTTCAGGGGGTGATTCCTTTTTGTAATCTAGTTTTAACTGTGAAATTGGAATTACATTAGCTGGGATCCATCAGGGAAATCTGAGCTGCCCTCTTACAGGGACCCAAAAGAAATCTACCTGGAACCCAATCACCTTTGGTATAGGGATCCCTTGGGAAACATTGGAATGTCCTTTATGGAAAGGGATTTGTAGAAATTTTTGGCTAGACTGCAGTTAGATGGCTCCTTTCCTGAGGGAAATAGGAAAAAGTTTGGTTTCTCACCTGAGTCAGGAGCTGACTACAGAGGCCCCAGTTGAGGAGTTCTGAGTATTTGGGGAGTTAAAATGTGTTAGTTTTAATATTTTAACTTTAGCTTTAATGTCAGTTTTTCATTTTCCCTTTTGTTAGTTGATTGAGTCTGTGTGTATTATTTTTATTTTTTTTCTCTTTCCATTGTTTGCTTGGATTGAGCAGTCCCTTGTGAAATACTTAGTATACAGCAATTTCTCCAGTGCTGTACAAAGGGTCATTTGCTAAATGTGCAAACTCTGGATTGAGAGGTAATTGTGATTTCTGGGTGTATGACATCTGTGTCATAGGGGCAATTCAAGGACGCTGATCCAAACCCCTGGAAAAGGACATTGCTGAGGCTCCTCAAGAGGTCAGAGGACTGTCCTGGATTGGGACTATGAAAAATCAGACTACTAGATTCACTCCATTGATTGCCTGAGTTCAGCAGATGCTTTTAAGTTGGAGGTAGGAGTATAGTTCCTTGTTGGGAATGTATATGAAAAAGTTCCTTTAGAGGAGGGAAAGACATCTTCCTATTATTTTCCTATCTGCCATGAGAACACATAATAAAAATAATAATTGGCATTTATATATTGATTTAATGTTTCACAAAATATTTTTATCCTGACAATTACCCAGGGTTCTAAGTGCCATTATTATTCTCATTTTTATAGATAAGGAAACTGAGGCAGAAAACAGTTAAGAGACTAGTTTTACATAGCTAGTAAATCCCTCAGATTGGATTTGAACCCAAATCTTCCATAATTCAGGTACATAGCTCTATCTTATGTGCTTTATAGATGTTTCTTAATTGACTGACAAGCTCACATTTTGTGGCTATATTAAAAGTTGCATTTCCTTTCCCTCAACTCTCTCTTCTCTACTGATCATTAACCATAAGGATGACTTTGAGCTCTAGAGGACCTGATGGAGGAGTAGAGGGTGGAGATTTCTTGTTTGTGTCATCATTCTTTCTTTTTTTAACCCTTACCTTCCATCTTAGAATTAATACTATGTATGGGTTCCAAGGTAGAAAAGTGGTTCATGTGACTTGCCCAGGGTGACACTGCTAGGAAGTGTGAGGGCAGATTTGAACCCAGAACCTCCCATCTCTCTATCCACTAAACTCTCTATTCACTAAGCCACCTAACTGTCCCCCTGTGTCGTCTTTCCTTTGATACAGATTCTTGTGAAATCTCAAGAGGCATTTGGAGTCTTCCCATTTCTGAAACACTGGAGCAAGAGTATCATCTACTAGAGCAGTCGGGGCGCACAAATGTTTTAGACCTCAGTTTCTTCATTTATAAAATGAATGACTTGAACTAGATAATTTCCAAATTCCCTTCTAGCTCAAACATTTTACGAAAGGAACACAAATTGACTCTAACAGGAATTCCTCATTAGTGTTTTCCCTTGTAATTCAGAATCTAAAGAGGAATTAATGAGCTCTTTAATTATATCATTAAATTTTTTATAGCCTGGCTCTATTTAAAAACATTTTAAGTTGCAACTGTGCAATCTCCTAGAGTAGCCAGTAAGGTTTGCAAAACTGAAAGCCTGGGTGCTAGAAGAATGCCACCTCAGCATCTAAAATATACCACTAACTATGTGTTACTTTGACTTCACTCAGAAATAGCAGAGAGAATGCTTTGGCCTACAAGACTTGGTTGTTGGTTAGGAAAGGGTTTTTGTTTTTTTGTTTTTTAAAATAAAGAGTTATGTGATACCTTGGAAGGTGAGGTTGTTAGGGAAGTTGTGTAGTTTTGAAACGCCAACAGTTTCAAAGAGCTCAGAAACTAAACCAGAAATAATTCTTTAAATGCCAGAATGATTAAATAAAAAAATGACAATGATTGTTTTGTGCTCGGACTTTCAGACACAAAAATTAAAAAAAAAAAAAAAAAGATTGGGAATTATATCAGTTTTCACTAAACATATATGAAACAATTGCTACATCAGGATAAGATTATTGGATTTTTTTTTAACTGCCCAGAAACTGATGGTCCTAAAAGAGCCCTTGAGAACAAGAATCACAGATTTTTAGCTATAAGGGAATTTTGCGATTATTTAGTTCCTTCCTGCCACAGAATAAATGTGAAATTCGAGAGGGATAGTGACTTATCTCAAAGCTGCATTGCTATTGATCACATGGTTCGATGGGGATATGATGGGGATGTAGACTCTAAATGATCACCCTAGTGCAAATATTAATAATATGGAAATAGGTCTTGATCAATGACACATGTAAAACCCAGTGGAATTACATGTTGGCTATGGGAGGGAGATGGGAGGAGGGGAGGGAAAGAACATGATTCATGTAACCGTGGGGGCAAAAAAAAAAAATTCTAAATTAATTAATTAATTAAACTTTTAAAAAAGCTGCAATGTTAGGAAACAAGAGAGGCAGAATTTGAACCTGAGTCTTCTGACTCTAAATTCAAAGCTTTTCCCACTATTCTGTAGTGCAGCTCTGTTTTTGGCCTCCACGCAGGCCTAAAATTAACTTAGGAATAACTCAAACCCACATCCTTTCTCTAAAATTCCAATGATTTTGGAGGTTTTATCTTCATTAGTTTCACTTTCCTATTTGAAATATAGCCAAGCTTCTTCAGCTCACTTGGAGATACCTTACCACTTCCCCAATTTATTCCCCTCACTTAGCTCAAGCTTAGCTAATCACTGCTTTTCTCTCCCCAAGCATTCTTCCATGCAAAAAAAGGTTAGGGTTAGGTTAAGATGTAAACTACCAGGCTTGTCTCAGGACAGACCCTAATGGGGATGGGAGCCAGGATGGGGAGGGCCCTGTGCCTCCCGGTCCCAAGGGTAAAACTACTTACCCTCTCTTTGAGATGGATAAGTTGCTCCTACCTTTAGCTTATGTCCTGGAATTGATTCTGGCAGGAAGTGTTTAAAGGGCTTTCTGGTTGAGGCAGAAGTGTAACCATTTCAAGGTGGGGGGAAAAAAAGGCATACTTCACTTCCTTTTCTAAAACAGTCTTTTTTTAAAAATCACGTGCTATACTACAGTCTATCCTCTTTAAAATGACTTTTTTTTCCTTCTAAGCTTTTTAAATGATAGTTTAAAATCTTAGTAAAAAGAAAATCAGTAATTATGTGAGCACCTAATGCACTCATTCCTAAACCTTAACAACTTTTTATCTGTAGGTTTTGTTTTATTTTAATCTACTTTTCATTGGTAGGTTTTTTTAATCTACTTTTCTTTTTTTATTATATTTTTATTTTGAATATTTTCCTATAGTTACATGTTTCATGTTCTTTCCCTCTCCCCAAACCTCCCTAACTCCCCTTAGCCAACACAATTCCACTGGGTGTTACATGTATCATTGTTTAATCTACTTTTCATTCATAGGTTAGCATGTCTCCTCTGCCCGTACAACAGATAATTCCTAGTTGAGGGATGATGGGGGCCTGAGTGAGAGTTGTGGCCATTTGAGCAAAGAGAAAGAGACAGGTGTGAGAGCTGTCCTGAAGTTAAAATGGATGAGATTTGGCAAATTATTGGCTCCTTGAGGTTAGCAATAATGAAGAAGTAAGGATGATATTGAAGATGCAAAAACTTACAGGTAACCCTAAACTGTCTGGTATTGGTAGTTTTTATTTATTTATTTGACGTATGTACTCCTTGCCTCCTCAACCAGGTTTTAAGTTCATTGTTAGCAGAGAAGTTACGTCTTTCTCTCTCCCACAGCACCTAACAAAGTACTAAATATATTTCAGGTCTTACATACATCATTACTTAATGTAGAATAAATAAAACAAATTTCTGTAGCTTTTATGAGGGTGATTAAGAACAAAGGTAGAGAAAACTGTGTAGTTTGCTTTAAAAAACAAACAAACAGAGGGCCTGGCTTGAGATAAGCTTGCTAGCAGCAGCTACTGACATGGATTTCTCCCCAAGATTCCTTGTCTTTAGAAAGCCAGAGCCTGTTAACAAATAAACTCTGTTAAGGAGGCAGATTTCAAAGCTGGAGTGGACCAGTTTCTCATCCTGGTCCAATGGAGATGTACAGAAGCTGTCAAAAGCGTCTAATATTTTGCCACAGATAAAAGTCCTGAAAAGGCCTTCGTGGGTATCTCATTTTCTGTAAAGAGAACTAGTTAGCCAGCCCTATAGGACTAGTTCATCAAAGGTCATCTAGAAAGGAGGACATGACAAGAGGCTTTGTAACAATGAGGCACATGTGGTGACTTTCTGCACACATTCTTTGCACCTAATTATATGGTATTTGTGCAAAATTACCCATTTTATGCAGCATTCTTAATAGGCTTCAAAGTGCTCAGAAAAAAAATAGTTCTCTGTGCAAATGTAAATATGCTTTTAAGAAAAACTTCCACTCAAATTTTTGTTAAAATCTTGCTAAGTAAGGGCTTGGTCCTGGAACACCACATTTTTACAGAGATCTAATCATTACTAAAAACATGACTCTCAAGCCATACACATCTTAGTTGCATTTCCCTTAAGTATTATACCACTTTTTATAAACTCTGAATTATTAACATTTGGGCTCCTGGGGAACTAGGTTAGGTAGGTGGCCAAAGAAGCTAAAGTCTGAGCTCATCAAAGGAGTGAAAGTTTCTTTAGGGCAAGTTCAAGGAATAACAGTGACAAATGTGAATAATCTGCTTCCCTCCATCCATTCCTCATCACCCACCCTCCCAGTGGATAAACATTTCTATTAAATGGCCCATATATTTCAAAGAATCTGGAAGGATTCTTTTCTCTTAAATCAAGGAAAGAAAACTGATATATAGAGCAGAAACTCTAGTTTTGGAAATTATTGCTCAATAAAAGGTACAAAATTACTTTGTAATATGGAATGACCTTTAACTTTCATTCTCAATTTTTACATCACTTAAAAAAGATATACCTTCTCTCTGTCTTCCCTCTCTTTTCCAACCTCTCATTGAGAAAGCAAGAAAATCAAGATCTCTGATACATATAGTCAAGTAAAGCAAATCTCCACGTCGATCACATCCCCCACAAGGTTAGCTCAATTGGTACTTGGAGGCCATCACCTCTCTGTCAGGAGCTGTGATGTCTTTCATCACAAGTCCTCTGGAATTCCAGTTGGTCATTGTAATTATCAGAGCTCCTAAGCCTTTCAAAGTTTTTTATCTTTACAGTATTATTGTATAAATCATTCTTTCAGTTGTGCTGACTTCACCCTTCATCAGATTATAAAAGTCTTCCTAGGTTTCTTGGAAACCATTCCCTTCCTTAACTTTTTTTTTCCATATTAAATGAAAACAAAAGGATATGTAGAAGCAGGGACCTTAACTTGACTGTATCTCCTATTCTCATTGTTTTAGGATGCATGTATATTGAGAATTTCTGGACATTTGGGTTTGCATCTCAGCCACATCCCCAGATTTGTGCAACCTAGATCAAAATTGGAGTACAATGTTTACCCTGAAAGGTATCTAATAAGTCAGTGAGCCAGGCACTGGTCACTATGTGTTTCATTTCCTTATTTGGCAGAGACCAGAGGGGAACCAAGAGAATGTTAGGAAACCTTATTATTTTGCCATATGAAGCCTGGCTATAGGAACTGGCAATATCAAACTTGTTGATGAGAAGACAAAAGGATATGTGATGGCTGTCTTCATGTGTTTGGCCATCATGTGGAAGAGGGATTAGATATGTACTGTTTGGCCCAAGATAACAGAAACTAGATCAGATGGAAATTCAAATGAGGCAAATTTAGACATGATACATCATTTTACAGATAAGATTATGTTTCTTAAAAACTTGTTATAATGGAAACTTTCCTCACAGAGTTATCCATCCAAAAGTGAAATGGACTGCCTTTGGAAGTAATGGGTTCTCCTTCACAAGACATGTTCAAGGCGAGACTGACTATTCACTTATGGTATCCATCCATGTTTGTATAGAGATTGAATGAAGTGGCCATTCTACTTCTGCAGTACTGTAAGTGGAAGAAGGGATTTTACAGGACAATTAAGGAAGGAGTATATTCGAGGTACAGGAGACCACCACCTTTACAAGGACTCAGTGGTAAAAAATCTCAAGCAGGCCAGATTAGAAAGGACATACATGAAAAGAAGTGATAGAAACTAAGATTGGAAAAGGAGCTGGGAGCCATATTTATAGCATCTTAAATTCTAGACTAGAAAGTATATATTTTATTCTAAAATCATAGCCACCAAAGATTTTGGAGAAGATGAATTAATATGATACGATCTGTTTCAGGAATGTCAATTTGGCATCTAATTTTGTAAAGAATAGAATGAAAAGTCAATAATGCTAAGGCCTTTTTAAAAAACTTTAAATATGTTGGTAGTGGCTAAATATATTAATGATACAGCTGAAAAAAATTTGACACCTACTTTTCCCATCATTGGATTCCCATTTTAATCTGCACTGTTTTATAGACTTAAGCTAATTTTATAAATCTCATGAATGCTGTTTCCTTAGAACTAGTACCCATCACCTAGTAAAGAGTAGATGTGAGTCCTACCCAGAGCAACTTACTACTCAATAAAAGGAATATGAAACTAACTTGGGGCCAACATTAATATTTATATACAAAAATACACATATATGGATATATAAATATATGGCACGTATTTATTTATACAGTACACAGAGTAATTATGAGGAAGTACTGACAAGGTGAGGAAAGTTATTTATATAACTGAAGGATGCCAAAGCTATAGAGGACCTGAGAACTCATCTAGTCCAATCCTTTACAATTCATAAATATGAGGAAACAATATCCATAAAGGTATGAGGCATTCCGTGATGATTTATCCAAGTTAACTAAGTTGCAGAGCCAGGACAAGACTCTGGCCTTTCTATCTCCTAGGCCAGTGCTCTTTCTATTACATTGTGGCTTCTTCCAAAGCTCATTCCTCTTCTCACCCCAATCTTACACCATCAGTAGTAACCACTGGCTCTGTTCTCTTGTCTCCCTTCCAAATTCCTTCTTCCCGCATACCATATTGATAATATCTTACAGCAAGTCATAGAGATCCATCATTTTACAGATAAGATTATGTTTAAAATTTTAAAAAAATTATGTTTAAAAGCACATTTCTTCAATGCTGAGCAATATTTTTTGATTGATTTTCACATACAACTGAAGGTTTTTATTAGGAAAAGACTAACTGGAGAGTAATCGATCTGAGAATATTTGCAGGAAATATTTTCTTGTGCACAAAAAGGAATAGACATATTTTTGGTTTTCCAGAAAAACAGAATTAGGAATAATGGGTGGGAACTTTAGTGAAACAGATTTGAGGGCAACATGGTGAAGCATTCCCCAACCATGAGATCTATCCAACAATGAAAAGGGGCATTTTGTAAAGTAATAAGCTCACTAATGTCTATTCAAGGAGATAGCAGAAATAGAGAGGTTTTCTAGGTTTTTTTTTTTTTTTCACAAGTTTAAAGGTCTTAATGGGAAAATGATGACAACTAAAAAAAAGAACTGGGGGGAAAACCAATTACATCTATACATACAACCCTTCAATAGTATAAAGCATAGGAAGATAACATGGAACTCTTACATGTTTAAATAAACACAATTGGGTAGCACATGGTGGTAACTGATCTTGTCTTTAGTCAAATGAAATTTATATATACATATATGTATATATATGTATATATACATATATATAATACAGTCATGTGAAAATCTTAAGGCAGACAATGTTAACTAGTCGTGCCCTGAAAGGAGGAGTCTAAGTAGAAATACAGTGAAAATTTATTCAAAATGCAGCTATCGTAAAGATGGGCAAGTAGAGGAAATCATTAAAAAAGAGGAAATGTGGTGTAGAAAGAATAGTGCTTAATTTTTAATCAGAACATTGGAAGTCATATCCTGTGAGATCTTGAATGAGTCACTGAACACGTGTTTAAGACCCAGCTTTCTCATCTGGTAAATGAGGGCATTGGACCAAGTTATCTCTAAAACCTTATCCCACTCTAAATCTATGATCCTATTGAAACTGGTAATGGGAAAATGGAATTAATTTGCTAGTAATCTTATCACTGGGAAGGTCTTTAAGCAGTGATGATTCTTAGCCTTGAGGCATACCTAAAATTAAGGTCTATGTCATAACATGCCTCAAGGTAATCATTATCCTCATTGATAACTTTTGCCATAGTAATTTTCTGTAACTCAGGACTTTATTAATTTGGACCACAGTGTTGAGAATCTGTTCTCTTTCAGACACAGGCTGGTTAAAATTTAGCTTTCCATTATCTATGAATAGAAGATTGATTAAACAAATTAATATTGTAAACAGGATTGAGAAGGGGGATGTTTAAATTTACTTAAGAGAACAAATTGTTTGCAAACACTTGTGGAAGTATCCATTGCTGTCAAACAATGTGTTAATTAGAAAGATCCTTATCTATTCAATAAAATAGCTCTGGCACAGCCTCTTCTTAGAAATACATTCTACCCCAGCCATAGTTACCGGATATATTACAAGCTGTAAAAAATGTATTTCTTATAAAAATAGACAATGATTTTTATTTTCAGCAATTCATACTTGAATTTCCCTTCCTGCACATTTCCCTCCTGGTCCTTAAGAGAGAAAATTTACCATTCATTTGTATAATGAAGCACAACTGCGAAGTGCTTTAAACTTTTTATGAGGAAAAGTGATAAGATAAGAGAATTGGTATCTGACTCAGTCCTTTGCAAAATATGTTACATAATTGCATAAAGGTGTTTTTTTCCCCAGAGGTTGTCCTTCATACAGAAGACCATATGTAAAGTACATTCCTACTAGAGGTCACAGAGATAATCATGTGTACATGATTTAAGTAGGTTCTTTAAGTCTATTTAGAAATGTAGCAATGAGGGGTCATTTTACTTCTTTAAGGGGGTCAAAAGAGAAAAGATGCTCAACTGATTCACTATTGGTATATGTAGTTCAAAAATAATATGACATAGTCGAGCATTTTCCACTGTACCACTTTCTCTGCCCCCCCCCAATAGTAGTCCAAAAGTATATATCCATCACAATATACAAAAGTTCTAAAAAATTCCCAAACCATGTGTGTGTGTATGTCAATAATTCTGGTACTGTACTGTAATATTATTGTGCCTATCTAATGAAGAGATGGAATAAGAAAGGGATTAAATGACCTGTATGGAGTTATACAGGTTACAAAGGGAAGGTTAGACATTTGGAAAAAGATATGTTGATCACAAAAAAACAATATGGCTTCAATAAAAATAGGTGATTCATAACTAAATGAACTGTGGATATTTAATCATATGAGAAAACTCTGGTGGGAGAGGGTAGGTCATGGGTAATGTGATAGCTATCTTCAAAAGTTTGAAGGGCTATGATTTGGAAGAAATATTAGATATTTCCCTTATATGCAGATATTAGAACTAGGTAGAACTTTCAAGCCCTGGATCCTTCATTTCTCTCCTAACTTATCACTCGTGCATTAGTTACATTTTCCTCCCTTCCCCTTTTGGGACTCCTTGATGAACCAGTTTGACTCTATGCTCTTCTCTTCCTTGAGTCCTTACACCTCTGATCATATCATCAATTTTGCTTTGCCTGAGTCTTGAATCACTTTCACTATCCATTACCTTTGCTCCTAGGCAAGAGCTAGTTCTGCTGAATGAATTTTTTTTTAAATGAAACGGAGCTATCTACTTCAGTTTTATACTATGTAACCTCAACCTGAGCCCTCATTGCTACAAGGTAATCCTTTTACACCTCCCCAATTAACTCATCCCATTCACTGCAGCAGCTCTTCTAAATCTTTTCATTTCTCCTCAAAACCTCTCATGATTCTCCCTCCCAACACCCTCTCAGCTGAGCACTTTGCCTCACATTTTACTGAACAAAAATGAGGGCATTTGCTGAGAAATCTCCCTCTTCTTTCCTCCTCATCTCACATTACCTAGGTGCTTTCTACTATCATCTCCTCTTTTACTCCTATCTTACACAGAGGTGGCCCCTTTTCCTTTCCAAGGTAAACTCCTTCCAGATGTACATGCAATCCCACTCTTTATCTTCATTTCTAGCAGACTGACCTTCTTATTGTTCCCCTCTCTTTCACTTATCTTTAATCTCTCCATGTCTATTGTCTCCTTCCCTACTGCCTACAAATATGTCAAAATCTCTTCCATTTTCAAATAACTTTCACTTGATCTAGCACCACTAGCCATCATCAAGTATATCTTCTTCCTTTTGTGGTCAGACTCCCTGAGAAAGTAATCTATATAAGGTTCTTTCCTTCTTTTCCTATCATTTCTTCTTAACCCTTTACAGTCTGGCTTCTGATCTCATCACTCATTGGAAACTGCTCACTCCAAAATTACTAATGTGTTCTTACCAAATCTAATGGCCTTTTCTAAATCCTAATTTTTTTTTCTTGACATCTCTGCAGTCTTTGAACCTGTTCATCATCCTCTCCTCCTTGATACTATTCTCTTTAGGCTTTTGGAATGCCATTTTCTCCTGGTTATCCTCCTACCTATCTGACTACTCCTCAGTCTTCTTACTTGATCCTTCTCTAGGTCAAATTCACTAACTGTAGGTGTCTCACAGGGATCTACTTTGGGCCCTCTTCTTTTTTTCCTTTATACCATTTCAGTTAGTGATCTCATTGGTTTCCTTATCTCTATGCTGATGATTCTAAAATCTCATCCAGCCTTAATCTTTCAACTCTAGTGGCTCCCTATCACCTCCAGGGTCAAATGGAAAATACTTTGGCATTCCAAGTCTTTCATAACTTCTGCCAACCTTTTCGTTTATCTTATACCTTATAACCTTCCATGTATTCTTTAATCCACTGACACTTACCTCTTTGCTGTTTTTCAAAAAAAGATACTGTCTCCTAACTGGCATTTTCACTGGCTTCCTCCTATTCCTGAAATGTTCTTCCTCCTTGTCACTTCTTGATTTCCCTGGCTTTCTTCAAGTCCTAGCTAAAGAAGCCTTTTTCAATACCCCTAACTCTAGTACTTTCCCTTTGTTCTTTATTTCCAATTTATCTTATATATAGTTTATTTGTACATAGTTTGTTTCCAGGTTGTCTCTCCCATTTGACTATGAGCAATTTGAGTGTAGAGACTTGCTTTTTACCTTTCTTTCTATCTCTAGCACTTAATGCCTGGCACATTGCAAGTACTTAATATTTATTAACTGACTGACTATTAATTGAACATTCTCAAAGTAGAATGGACAGCCTTAAAGTAGTAGATTCCCATCTACTTTAATTCTTTAAGCAAAAGCTGAATGACCATTTATTGGTGATATTATAGAGTAGATTTTTGTTCATGTATGGGTTAGGCTGGATGGCCACTTACTTCATAAAATCATATATCTAGAGCAGAGCTCAAAGGCCATCTCCACACCCCTTCCTGCCTCCTGTCCATTTGATAGATGAGAGAGCCAAAGTCCAGGGAGGTTAAAGTGATTTGTTGAAGGACACACAGATAATAAATATCAGATGCAGGTTTGGAACCTTGGTCCTCTGACATCAGAACGAGTTCTCTTTCTACTGTACTAATATGATTTTGTAATGCTTGGTTTAATTCTGTTTTCCATTACTTAGTATTAATTAACACTTAAATAGCCTTTTAAAATTTGCAAAGTCTTTTACATATATTATCTCATTTGATCTTCCCAAGAACACCCATGAAGAGGGTACTGTTATTATTCTCACTTCAGAGATATGGAAATTGAGGCCAGGAAAAGTTAGATGGCATGTGCAGTGTCATACAGCTCATAACTGTCTGAGATAGCATTTGAACCGAAGTCTTTTTAATTCCCAACGCAGTGCTCTATTTATTGCATCATTTGGTTGCCTGGATTACCTCTCCCATTACAAGAGCAAAATAAATAAGAATTAACCTTTTAAAGAATTTGTAAAATAATCATCTTAGAAAATGGTTGTGTATTGTAGACACAACATAGATTGAACCTAAATGACTTTGTAAGAGGCATTTATGGGCAGTGTTCCCAGTGGAGTAGGATAAATTGGGATGAGGCATTATGCCATCCCACTTCCTTTCAGAAGGGCCCCAAACCAACTACTTTTTATAATGGCTTAGGCTAAATTTGTGCCTGTGGACAAACGATCGTGCTTGTTCATTTTTCTCATTATAAGTCTCATGTGTGGATGAAATTCAAAAGACTTTAGAGTGAGTAAAACATAATATCAAACCATGTCAAACCATTCTTTCTTGAACTGGAACTAAAGAGTCGGCCTATTTCTTTTTCTTTTCTGTTTTGCTCCTAGTTAGACTTTTCAACAAGTAAAAAGTGAAATATGCCCCTTTAAGAAGATATATGCTCATAGAGTGCTTGTGGAACAAAAAAGAATGCACTTTTCCAGAGAATTGTGGTTGTATTGTCTATATACTTTGTACTATGTATTACTCAATCCTTATTCCAAGATGATGATATTGCATAGAATTTTATTGCTGGAATAGACATTAGAGATTATTCCATTTACTCCTGTCTGGAGGAAAGGCAGGCCTAGAGAGATGAAGTGATTTCTTCATAAGATGTAGGCAGCTAGCAATCAGCCTGGAATTAGAATCCAGGTCCTCTGACTCCCCATCAAGGGTTCTTTGTATTGATGCGGAAAGAGTGCTATGTTCTATCACATAAAAGAGAGTAAAAGAAACAGCATTAATAAATAAGTGGTTATTCCTTGGAGATTCTCTCACTAAACCAGTGGATAATGTGTCAGTCAGCCATTCAACAAGCATTTATTATGTGCTTATTATGTGTCAGGCACTGTATCCAGCACTAGATATAAAAAGAAAGGAAACAAAAGCTTTTGTGCCCTGAAGGAGTTTATTTTCTAATGGAGAAGATGCCATGGAAAAGAAATTATAACTATAAGATCTATATTTACAGTGTAAATGGAAAGTGTCATTGCAATTGTCTAACCCTGACAGAAAATGCTAAAACTGACTCTACGTGATTAGCTGTTTTTTGTTTTAGAAATAGAGTAATTCCATTGCCTGTAAATTCATCAAATAGTCTGAGCCACCCCATAGAATTAGAATGATTTGGATTGTTTGGATATACCATCAAGGGAGAATCAATATATACTTATGAGGCCAAAATTCATTCTTGCTGGACAATCTGACAAATAAATTACACTCTAACCCTGATCTTTCAGCATTGTTCAAGATGTGGCTGACAATAGACAGGACCTCATAGTAAATAAGAACAGATGATACAAGTCCTCTATAATTCCTTCTCTAGCTACTGCAGGAAGTGACTAAACAACTTTGACATCAACTTTCCTACAAAAAACACCATGGAATCAATAATCATCATAATCAACTGAATTCCGCTAATGTTACATCCACTCACAGTTGTATATAGCATCTTCCTTCCTTCCTTCCTTCCTTCCTTCCTTCCTTCCTTCCTTCCTTCCTTCCTTCCTTCTGTCTCTTATACACAT
>NC_058131.1:124864776-124959203 GCF_016433145.1 Gracilinanus agilis | reverse complement strand
CACGTTAAACTCATAAACTTATGGCCATTCAATGGCAAGGTTGCAAATGAAAACACTCCAAGTATCAGGAAGTGCAAAAGTTAAGGTTCCCATAGCAATGTGAACGCACACACCCCAAGTGCACATGCTGTATGTCATAAATAGGTTTACAAGCTTCCTTCGGTAGTAATGCCCAACACGAAATAGGTCCAATATGGGCAACTTAACACTTGCATCGCCTGCCCATTAGATGGTTTAATTTTCAAGTTGAACATTTTAAACATAAATATTCACATTTCATTTCCTGTTTAATGCTTATAAGAAAAGGCATTAGAGGGCAAAAAGAGTCAAATCCTTAACAATGCTATAGAAAGTTGTTTTTTTTTTTAAAGAAACTGGAAGTATTGGGTTTCTTTCCATCCATGTCAGAATTGAGGTTTATATAAACATAACTCCCCCTCCCCGCCGAACTACTAGACAGCATTTTAATGTTCGTAAAGCATTTTACAAATATCATTTCACTTGAGATTCACAACAACCCTGGGAAGTAGGTGCTGTTCTTGTCTTCATTTTGCAGATGAGGAAACTGAGGCAGAGAGAGGTTAAGTCAATTAGCCAGAATCATACAGCTATTAAGTGTCTAAGACTAGATTTAATTCAGATCTTCCTGACTCCAGACCTGGCACTTTATCAACTGTACCACCTAGGTGGCCCAAAGACAGATATGTTTACTCTAGGACGTTATGTAGCATCATCCCTGAAACCTGGCAAGAACTTCTCAGTAAACAGAGGATAGATTGGCTGTTGTAGGAGAGATTCTAGAGCGGGAGTGGATTGGACTAGATGGCCTCTCTAGTCTCTTTCAACTCAGATATTCTGGGATTTTGATACAACTGTTTCTTCTCCAATGTAGAATTTAGCTTTAATGGGATTGTAGATTTAGAACCAGAAGGGAACTTGGAGGTAATATAGTCTAACCCTTTTATGTTGCAGATGAAAAGTCTGAGATTTTCACTGTATGGTAATTAAAAGTCTAGGAGAAGCATTTTGTGATTAAAAACAATTATCAACCAGGTGCTGCTAGGTGGCTCAGTGGATTGAAAGCCCAGGTCTAGAGATGTGAGGTTCTGGATCCAAATCTGGTCTCAGATACTTCCTAGCTGTATAACCCTGGACAAGTCACATAACTCCCATGGTCTAGCCCTTACCATTCTTTTGCCTTGAATTTGATACACAGTATTTATTTTAAGACAGAAGGTAAGAGTATTTTTTAAAATTAAATTTTTAAAAAATTTTTAAAATTATTAACCATTTGGTTAATATATAGGATAATATATATTATATATAACAATATATATAATATATATAATAATATATAGGATAACTTTCTTCTCCTTCCTTTTCCTGTCTGATCAGTTGTCAATTCCTATTTCTTCTACCTCTGCAACATTCCTTGAATCAATTGCCTTCTCTCCATTTCCATTGCTCCCACACTAAAAATATGGGTGCTTCTCCTATCCAGTCAGAAGAAATAGCCTCGTAGTAGTCTTCTGCCTCCCTTCTCACCTCCCTCCAATTTGACCTCCTTGGGATTGCCAAAATAATCTTTATTGTTATCATCTCTGGGAAGGTGACTCCTAGTATAGAAAAAGCCCTAAGGTCTTTAACTCTAGTCCCATATCATCAGCTACCTGATGGACTTCTCTTTGATATCTCATCTGTCTGAAATTCAGAATGCCCCAAAGAGAACTCATTAATTTCTTCCTAAATCTTCCTTTCCTCTAAACTTCACTTCTATTCCTACAGGCTCTCAAGTTACTAAACTAGACGTCAATCTTGATCTTTTTCTCCCTTCCACATGTCGCCCCCCCTCCTATTAGTTGATGATTTTTGTTAATTCTACCTCCACAATATTTCTTGCATTCATACCTTTCTCTCTACTCCCAGGTCCACTACCCAGTTTATACTCTCTTTACCTCTTGCCTAGAGTATTTCTTTGTTCTTTAACATGTCAATACAATTTTTAAATATTCATTTTCAGATATGTTGCAATCAATGTTCTCTTTCTCCCTCTCCTCCCTCCCCCCTTGCCAAGAAGACAGGTAATATGATATAGGATGTATATATAATATCATATAATACATATTTCCATGTTCATTGTGTTGTGAAAGAAGACACATTTGCACTAGAGCAAAGTTCGTGAAGAAACTAAAGAATGGTATGTTTCAATTGCATTCTGACTCTTGTTCTTCTATGGTGGTGAAATCCTCTTTTTTTGGTCATGAGTCACTTGGAGTTGTGCTGGTTGCTTAGCCTATTTTAAATGCATCCATTTCATTTTTTCCTAGATTATGCTTCATAAAGCTGCCATAATAATCTTATAATGATAGAAATCTGACGATGTCATTCCCCCAAAACTTTCTCTGGCTCTCTAGTACCTCTAAAACAGCTAATAGACTCCTCAGGCTGACTTAGTTATATATATATATACATATATATATATATATATATTTTTTTAACTTTCTCCCTGCACCAATTTTATCTTTCATCTTTCTTTCATAAAAACGGTCCTCCATGCTTGGAATTAACTTCCTTTCATGTTCGCTTCTCAGAATCTTTTTCATTCATTTAAAGATTAGCTCAGGCACAACTTTTTATCTTTTGGTATTAATACCTCCTCCCTAATCAAATTTCTTTCTATTTACCTGTCTGCATACTTTCCATCCCTCTGTAAGTTCCTTGATAGTACAAATGATTTTGGTTTTTTTTTAATTTTTAGACCTGAAGCTAGGATAGTGTCTTTTTGGCACCTACTAGACACTTAAACTCTCCTTTTTAAAATCTAATTAAATTGAGTACATACATCTGATTATGTTACTCCTCTGTTCAAAAGCTTTTAGTGGCTCACTATGACCCTCCCAAATAATACTTTCCCTGGCATTTGAGATGTTTAACAATGTGATGCCATCCCATCTCTTTTTTTCTCATATACTCCCTCCCACACACTGTTTCAAATAAACTGCTTTACTTTCTCTATGTAGCCCCATTTCATCATTTGCCTTCCTGACTCTATGCTTTGATTCATAGTTTTGTTTCTTGAAGTTCCTTCTTTCCCCAAATTAATTGTCGCTTCAAAGGAACCACCAAATATCTCTAGTTGGTAAAGATATTTCTTTTCTGACCTAATTTATAAATTTTGGGAAGGGGTAAGAGTGCTTATTTATGCTGAATCACACAATTTTCTGTTTCTGTCTTATCTCTTTAATTGTATGTAAGACCTATAAGGGCAGCTATAATGTCTATAAACTTTCTCTCCCTTCTGTACATAGCATAATGCTGCATCCAAAGTTATTAATAAGAAGTCTGAAATGAATTAATCCAGTGATTTTATTTCTTCAATAAACTTTGCTGCCCTAGAGATTCTATATTCTCTCTTTTTCTTTCTGTGTGTGTATCAAGATTCACTTCACTATGCTTTATGAGTGAAAGTTCCAATGTAAAAGTGGTTAGTTTCAAAATTATTTGCATAGAAAAATCATTCATTGCTGAATTACCTTGAAGACATGTGCACACAATTTTTTGGCCAATTTGGGTTTTGCTTTTTTTCTTTCTGGCTTAGCCTGTTGTAACAGAATCAAAAGATAGATTCTTTATGCTGTTGCTGCTGCTGACAATAATACTAACAATAACATTTACGTGGTGCTTTATGAAGCACTTTACAAATATTATCTCATATTCAAGCCTGAGGGCTAGGTACTATTATTATCATCCCTATTTTACAGATGAAGAAACTGAGCCCAAGAATGCTTAAATAACTTGATTAAGGTCCTAAACAGAAGCACACCCTTATTCACCCAACAATTTATTTAAACTTTTTTTTTTGATGAAAAGTTCTTTTTTTTCTAAAGTTTTCCCCCAGTCTGAAGGAAATGTTCCCTGATGCATTTCTAACTTTCACCAGTTCACCTGGCTTAGTTCCAGAGGAACATAACAAGGAGAAGAGTCGGACTTGTTTTTAACCTCGATATTATCTATTTACCCAGTAGGAAAATAGCTATTGCTGTGTTGTCATCACACTTGAAGATTATTCTGTCTCCATGGTTATCACTTGCTAGTGAACTTGGGTTATTATTGAGTCAAGACTCAGGACTGCCTCCAACTTGTCATCCAATGGAGTAAGCATAGGACCAAAGTAAATACTATGAAGTTTTAGTATCATATCCAACCCCTGACTAACTGGGTGGCCTTGAGTAAGTCATTTAACTTCATGTTGCACGTTCTCCATTTACAAAGTGGGGATAACACTTACCTACCACATAGGGGTGTTGGGAGAATTAATTAATGCTTATAAAGCATCATGATATTCCTTGGATTAAAAAAACTAATTATAGTAAAGTGTGACTTAGGTAAATGGAAAAGTAATAATGAGTTACCATAAGTCATGCACAAACTGAAATCCAGTTTTTAAAAAGAAAACATCACCTTAAAGCTAAAACCAGCCACAGAAAGTTTCTATTCAGAACTTTTTTATTTTACAAAGTTGAGACTGAAAGAGATTTAGATTCATGAAAATTAAATAACATATTTTACCATGCCAGTTGCTCACCAATCTCTAGGTTTAGAAATATGCATAATTTAACAATTCATATTTACCATTTAAGAAACTTTTTTTTTCATGCACTGCATAATGTGTGTGCCTAAACTTCAAGGCTCTATTGAAATCTGCACTTTTAAAAGTACAGTAAAAAATTTTAAATGGCTCATATAAACACATAAAACCTACAACATATATCCCTGTGCACATACAGGGCCTTGCACATAATAGGCACTTAATAAATATTTGCTGAATTAAATAAATGCAAGTTGGACCAAAAGACATGTGTGTGAAAAAGAACCAAGACCAACCAAGAGGAAATGAAAATAGAAAGGACTAACTTGAACCTGAAGATCTTTAATGTTCTTTTGAGCTGTAAAATATTATGATTCTAGGTTTTGCAGTTTCAGCACTTCAGATGCTGTATATTTCAACATGTCAAGTTACTGTGACTTCATCCTTGTGGGTATTCTCTATAATGGTACATATCAAGACCCTACAACTTATGTGATGTTCTTCAAGAGTTGCTGTGGTTGAAAATCCAGGACTTTGTTCCAGCCTTTTCAAATATGACTTTGTTTCTCCTCAAAACACAGATTATGATGAATCTAATCTTAGACTTCTTGTCAAAGCCTTTCCACCTTGGAACGCCCTACCAGAGCTTGTATTTTGTTGCCATAACTTTTGAGAATCCAGTTTTATTCACATCAAGAAGGGATATCAAAACAGTGTTTTGGTGCATGTTTTCAGCTTCAAAATGCTTAAATAAAATAGGGATGTTAGGGCGATTCTTTGGGAGCTGGTGGGGGCAAAGGGGTGGAGAAGAAATAATAAATATAGCATAAGTATGAAAAATACCACAGACCATAGAGCTTGAGGAATTTAAAACGTTTTTGCATCATGGACCTCTTTGACAATATCACCTTCATGATGCCATTGGTCCTTTTAGAAAACAAAGGACAAACAACAACATCCCAAACCACAAAGGAAAAAAATCAGGGTTCAAGCCAGGAGTCAGTTAAGTCTTGAGGATAGTTTCAATCCTTTGTAAGGAAAATAATTAATTTAACCTACTTCTATAAGAGGAACTTAGGAAAACCCAGTTCAGCAGATATGTTAGGACCAGAGGAAACATTTCTCCTACCCTGCCATTAGGATTATACTTGAAACAGTCACTGATGGAGACAATACATCCAACTATATTTTCAAAGAACTAGTTTATAGTAAATTTAATTCATTCTGAGAAAGAAATAGTAATAGCAAGAATTAGCATTTATATAGTACTTTAGTTTATAAAGTGCTTTACTAACATCATTTTATTTGATCTTCCCACAGCCTTGGGATGTAGATACTATTATTATCCACTTTATAAATGAAGAGAATGAGTCAGAAAAAGGTTAAGTGACTTTTCCAGGGTCACACAACTAGTGTCTGAAGATCTTTTTTAAACTCATTTGAACTCAACTCTGGGTTCAAGACTCTATTCCCTCTGCCATCTGGCTACTTCCTAAATTACTAGAACAATACCAAAAGCTTCTTCTTACCACTCAAATTGACAAAACTAACCTGTTATATAGTAATGTTTTCAGTCTTTCCATACTCCCAGCCAGTGGGGAATACCACCATCATTATCAACTTTCCTGTTCACATAGGAACACATACAGTGTTTCATTAGGGAAACAACTTGGGGCAAGAGTGCTTCTTTATCCCTTGGACATGAATATTAATGAGTAATTAGCTCATAATTAATTGCTTCATTAAATTGAAAGGGTGATATCTAATACCTATTTCCATTATCATTAAAATCAATAATGATCATAAGAAGGGCAGCTAGGTGGCTCAGTGGGTAGAGAGCCAGGCCTGGAGATGGGAAGTCCTGGATTCAAATTTGGCCTCAGATAGTTCTTAAACTGTGTGACCCTGGGAAAGTCACTTACTCCCCATTATTGCCTAATCCTTACTGTTCATCTGGTCTGGAACCAATACTTATTACTGATTCTAAGACAGAAGGCAAGGGTTTAAAAAAACCCAACAAAGCTCATAAGGAAAAGTCAAACTGCTTCAGTATGCTGAGTTTACACTATAAGGTAGAAACAAAGGTGGAAAAAGAAATGCTGACACATAGAAGTATATATCTATACATGCATATGTACATCTATATACATGTGTTTATGAATATATATAAAACAAAATAATATTCATAAAAAAATTTTAAACCATTAAGCAATAATAGAATACAAAATAAGAGATGCAAGCTAACCTCTCCAGGGTTACATTTTCAGGGTTGCATCAATCAATTTCTCCTTTACGGACTTATATTCCACATGCATTCTAACTTCATTTCCTTTTTTTTGGCAGGGCCATTAAACTGGTAAATCTGGGAAATGCTGAAGATATAGAGTGGCCTCAAGTTCATGCCACATGGGGATTGATTGAATGGGAATGTTATATAGATATAATTAACCTAGATTTTTTTTATCAAAGCAGTTGTTAAAGTAGTTTATGCTATTTTTAT
This sequence comes from Gracilinanus agilis, assembly GCF_016433145.1. Classification (NCBI taxonomy): domain Eukaryota; kingdom Metazoa; phylum Chordata; class Mammalia; order Didelphimorphia; family Didelphidae; genus Gracilinanus; species Gracilinanus agilis. Next base: position 124,952,115 of record NC_058131.1, on the reverse strand, counting down.
AGGAAAGATAGAGAGACAAATGGACTAAATATAACAATTAGGTGGATTTAGAATAGATTGATGGCTAGAGCTAAGGAATAGTCATTGTCTTCATAACCCAGGTTCCAATTTGGGCCATTTGCTTAAGACTTTCTTCATTGATGGAAAGAATGATGACTCTACACTATGCTTATGTGAGGATCAGAACTGACAAGAGAGTTTGAAAGGGAAGATAATTTATTCCTGACTTGACTGATTGTTGGTTTCATTTCCTGATGACATAAAGGTAGTGGGGATAGCAGATACACTAGATGACTCTGTCAGCTTCCAAAAACTCTTGACAGGCTCAAACACTGGACCAAATCAAAGAGGATGAAATTAAATATGGAAAAATATAAAGTAATATATACTTGGACTTAATTTTATATGGATGAGATTAATAATAATAATAGTAAATCATTTACTATTATTATTTTTATAGTTAACATTTATGTCACACTATGCACCAGGCACTATGCTAAGTACTTTTACATTGCTTCTCTAGATATTATTAGTTCATCCGAAAAAGACATGGGGGTCTTTATGTGCTATAAACTCAATATGAGTCAACAGTGTGTTTTTTCAGCCAAGAAAGCTAATGAACATTTAAGACTGTATGTTAAGAGAGGTAAAAACATTCAGAAAAAATTGCTTATAGTTCTTTTATTTGTCCTAGTTAGGTCACAGTGTCCTAGAGTATGCTGATGTTCTAGGTACCACATTTTAAGAAAGACATTCATATCCTGGAGACTATTCAAAAAGAAGGTGACCAAGATGCTGAGGGTCCTTGAAGTTGTATGTGTGGAGGATGAGGGAAATGGGGTATTTACCTGAGAGAAAAGAAGACAGAAGGGCAGGATTATATTTGTTCTCCATGGAGTCCAAGGACAGGATCAGGAACAATGACAAGAAGGAACAAAAGGAAAAAAATTCCTTTTAACAAACTATTTAAATCTCCTGTTTTTAGGTGATATGCTGTCTCCTTTCCCCTACCTTCTTCTAGAGAGCCATTCTTTATAATAAAGAATTTTTTTAAAGGGGAGTTTTCAGTATGTTCAGTAAAACTAGCCAATATATTGAAGAATTCTAATGTTATATCTCATGTTCTATATTCATGGTTCTCTTCTTCAAAGCATATGTAGAATGTGCCTTTTCATGTTTTTTTAGTCCAAACTTGGTTATTATAATTTTGCAATATTTTGTTTTGATAGTTATTCCTGTTTTTTCCCCACTTACTTTGGTATAGTCATTGTGTGTATAGCCTCCATTTACAAAATATTTTATATGCTATGACAGATTATTATTTACAAAGTCTCAAACTTCAATAGATCAACAATCTTTTTGATGTGAGTACTCCCTTTAATGATCATAACCAAACATGCCTTCTCAGCCTCCATGCCTTTCTTGGCCAGGTCTTTTCTTTAATCATCTATAGGGGTTCTACCCAGCACAGAGGAGATCTTCCAGATTTTATGAGATAGAAAAGAATGGAGTGAAATAGAAGGAGAGAGCTATCATATATCCTTTACTTTGACATGATTATCAGAGATTGGGATTTTTGTGTCTGGGGCTAACACCACAAACCATCCTCTAGGACCATGTTGACAAACCTATGGCATGCCTGCTGGAGCAAGCCAGAAGGGGTTGTTTCCTTCCCCCTCTCCACTCATGCCTGAGGACATTTCTCACATGAACTACCCCTCTGCCTAGTAGCCCAATGGGAGTGCTTCCTCCCTCCCCTGTTTGGGGTAAGGCAGGGGGCTCTCATGCTATGTGAGGGTTACAGTTTGGGCACTGTCTCTAAAAGGGTCGCCATCACTGTCCTGAGAAATCAGAACCAGTTCTTGCTTTTTCTTTACCATGATTGGAGGGAGATTTGTGATGGGTAGAGAGATATCATCCTGTGGAAATGTCCCTAGGGTATCACAAGTCCACATCTGAATAGGCTGCCCAAATCCCCACCCAAGAGACAGTGATGGGGTCTAGACCTGTGATTTCTTAAGTTCTTTAGGGAACTTCCAAGTGAGAAACTCTCTCTACCAATGCAAACAGGGACCTTCTCTCTGCAGCATACTATCTTAGAGAGTTATCTACAGAACTGAGAAGTCACATAGCCAGTATGTGTCAGATGCAGGATTTGAACTTAGATCTTCCAAGGCTAACTATCCACCATAGCAAGCTATCACTAAGAAAGATTGACATTTTGTAACTTCCTGTTTTAACTGACTATAGCATTAAGTTATCAAAAATAATTGTTTCTTCATTCTTAGTATCTAAGAACTCTGATTACTAAGGAATGGATGTAGATCAATAAATTTTGTTGCAAACAGATGCTTTTGAGGTGGGGAGTTAATAAGACCTGAAACAAAACTCTCACTCCACCCACACTCTCTCAATTTGACTATAACTGACAACCTTTTCAAAGAATTAGATTTGGACAGGACCTTAGGGATTCCAGTCCAACCCCTTGACTTTATAGAGGAAGAAATATAGGCTCCAGAGAAAAGAAATGATTTGCCCAAGGACCTATAACAATCCTCATTCGACACTCACCGATATTGAAACTGAGCTAAGCTGGATTCAAAAGTGACCAAAATCTTAGAGAATCACAGACTATCAATGCTAGAAGGAATCTGAGCAAGCACTTTGGTCTAACTTCCCATTTTATAAAGGAGAAACAGAGACCCTGAGTTAAAGTTAGAGCAGGGACTAGAATAAGAATAATATTATTGTTTATATTTTATTTTTGTTATAAATATTTTGTTATAAATAATGTATATTTATACTTTATTATAGTTTTTACTTTAAGGTTATTATTATATCATATGAACAGATCTTTCTCCATCATGCCTTAGAAACCATTTTGCCTTGGAAATTCACTATATCCCTGGAATATTTCTCACATTAAAGGTGAGAAATTCATCCCTATAACATTCTCTCTCTCACTGACCTATTTCATGTGAGAACCTCATTTTGAGGAGAATGTGTGGGTCATCTGGATCTTATCCTCTATTCTCCACGTTGCTTTCCTTGCTCTCAGGACCTCCCCTATCATGATCCTATGCCAAGTAATGTAAGCAATGTGAGGTCAGGTACTGTCCTTCTGTTTATATTTGTTTTCCCAGCTCCAAACACAGTGCCTGCCTTGTGTGAAGTAAATGCCTAATAAATGTTGAAGGTCAGCTAGGTGGCTCAGTACATTGAAAGCCAGAGCTTAGAGATGAGAGGTCCTGGGTTCAAATTCGACATAAGACACTGGGCAAGTGTGTAATTAGAATGTTGTACACTAAAGACTCCCTCTCCCCAAATTCGCTTTCTCATCCCCAAATTCCTCTCTTGCCCCTACATTGGGTCCTCGTGTTTTGTTTATAAGTTGGCTGTAACCTGCGTTTTGGCTCTTCTCTCATGACTGCAGCTGGGTTAGCTCCCTCTTTACTCTAGCTTTTTATTTTCCTTTACTTCAAGTTATTATGAATACGTTTTGTTAAATATAATATTTAGAGATATTGTATATTAATTTTTAAGCTTACACAAGTCACTTAACCTCTGTTTCCCAATCCTTACTGTTTTTCTGCCTTGGTACCAATACACAATACTGATTCTAAGGCAGAAGGTTAGGGTTTAGAAATGTTTTTTGTTGATAAGAAACCAATTCTCTTGAGTCCCAGGCCAGTGTTCTTTTAATTAGTTTGTTGAAATTTGACCTTCCTCAGATTCATAGCTATTCCAAAGGAGCCTTCCCTGGTCTCATGTCTCAGGAAGATTAGTGAAGGCAGAGGGTCCTTTCAGGAGCCCCCTGGATCCAAGTTCACTAATCTACCTCTACTCCTGAAAAAGCGAAAACAACTTGCAAGGTAAATTTTCAAGGAACATGATGATTGGAGAAATAGAAGCATTTGAGAGAAGGCTGTAACCCTTCAGGTGGGATTGAGGAGAAGGCTCCCTTTCTGCCTTGTCCAGACAAAAGTGCCTTTTCCCCAGTCTCTGGGGCAGTCAGAGTGCCCCTCCCTGGGGCAGTCAGGACCCTAATGGAGACCAAGATTTCTCCAGAGTTCTTACCACTCACAGGGAAGCCCAACAAGATTCAGATCTTGTCTTACTGAGCCCAAGCACAGGAAATTTTGAGAATTTGGAGAGGACAAAATTTCAGGGGAAAGAAAAGTTTCTCCAGATTGGAGACACAGAGGTATCTCCAGAGAATCTCAGATCTCCAGCAGTTGCAGTCTTTCCCACTGACTTGTTTTCCCCTCTTGCCCCATATCCTTTCCATAGGTCAAGCATGGGTTGAGAAGAAGAGCTCTTCTCACCTCACCAGCCAGACTGGTCCTAGGACTTCTTTCTTTCCCTCAAGGATATGCAATCCACTGTCTACAAGGAGGGAAATAGCTCTCCTGGGCAGGGTTGGACCTCCCTTTACACACACCCCTAAGGTTTGGGTCTCCCCCAGCTTTTGAATTGAACGATATGATAATTCAAGCTGCTCCACCACTGGGAGTCAGACCTTCCCCATCATCCTAGGATTCTGTTCCCTCCTCCACGGTTATCCTTTCAACTGGTCAAGTACTCCTTCCCTACCATGAAGTTGAGCTGCCATTTCCTCTCTCTCATAGGACCTCACCCCTGGGCCTTAATTCTAGCTTTCCTAAGAGGTCATTCAAGTTTTTCCCGCCTAGGATACAATTCTTAACCTTTTCTCTACTTGATAGCAAAGTCCCATGCTCTTGGCTCTGATGACAAGCCTGCTTTCTTTCCTAATACATCTGTGATTTCATCAATGGGGATACTCTCTCCACTGATGCAGTTTGCAACCAATTCATGTCTATACCATTCAATACAACTCTTTAAATTTTTTTAAAGTTTAATTAATTAATTAATTAAGAATATTTTTCCATGGTTACAAGATTCATGTTTTTTCCCTCCCCTCCTTTCCCCCTTTCCCACAGCCAATGCACAATTCCACTGGATTTTACATGAATACAACTCTTTAATAAGACCCTTTATACCACTCCTGCACAAGTCTACAATGGAAATATGGTGTGACCTATTCACATGGAGCATGCACCCCTCTTTTTTTTCCCTAGCCAACCTCCAACTTTAATTCTTCAGAAACTATGGTATTTTGTGTCATTATTCCATTCCACTTTATTTATTCATTCATTCATTTATTCATTCATTTATTTATTTATTTGTTTGTTTGTTTGTTTATTTATTTATTTATTTATTTTTGGGTAAACAAATGAAAGCAAAACAACTCATCAATTCAATCAAATGATACAACCAATGTTATCCCCAGGACTGTAGACAAAATAAGCAATTGATTGCCTTTTTTTTTTCCTACCAGGCTACATTGGCATAGTACAAGTCATAGCATTCCATTTTTTAAGTGTATACTTACTAAGAATCCAAAGGTTCTTACACATTTAAAGAAAAAACAACAACAAAAACTGAAAACCCAAGGTTATATTGTGGTAGTATCAGACTCTCAAAGGAAGTAAGCATTCCTTATCTGAAATCAGAGTTTCAAACAGCCCTGTGTATACAGGATTTAACTAGAGTCTTTTCTTTTTCTTTTTTTTTTTTTTTCTCATCCCTCAGTACAGGCTACTTTAAGGAAATCATAGCCCTAGGCAACTCACCTGACTGTTTCCCAGCCCCCAAATCACAACCATGTAATGCCTTGATACATTCATTTTTCTCTTTATGGTTTCTCTAATGCTCTTGAAACACTAAGTAAAGGTGTTCATTTTAGTCTTAGGCCTTTAGAATTCTTGACATAATTATGTTTTTTAAATTGTACTCTCAAAGGCAAAATTTAGTAGTTTCATACTCCAAATATAAACATACATTTTAAGAATTATCAAAGTAAGTGACTTTGATTTCACTTTGACGAGCGACTTTAATTTCAAGGGATTTTTCTACTAGCAAAATTTTTTATTGATTAAAAATTTTACGGAGTTCCTTTTTCTTCACCTATGTTGATTTGCTATTTTGCTGTATCTGCAATTAATAGCAAAAAAATGCTGAATAGTAATAATTAACAAATAAAATGATTTAGTTTTTGCAAAGTACAGTTCATTTTACTCATTTGATCCTCACAGTCATCTTGTGAAAGAGTTATGATTATTATTCTCATTTTATACGTGCAGAAACTGAGACCAAGAGAGCTTAAGGAACCTGTAGTGACATCTGAGATAAAATTCAAATTCTGGCCTCCCTGACTCCAAGTCCAGTATTCTATACAAAACACCACTTAGAAGCAACATATTGACTGAATTCTCATACAGGTTCTATTCTTTGCTGGAACATAACTTTCTAGGCCCTTAATATTTTTAAAAATGAGTTAGAAACAGGCATGACTACATAAGCAAAGGGTATTGAAAGGCTAAATGAATAAGTAATCAATATTAATAACTTTTTATTCAGCTACTATATTTTTTTTATTTTCTCCCCAAGATCATGAAGGTTATATTGACTTAGCCATTGGTCATCCCCCATTCAATCATCCAATACATAAGCAGGTATGTATAGCTGTAAAATTGTATGTCTATGATAGAGCTTATCTACCAAGGGAATTTGAGTCTTGAAAAGTTGTCTAGAAAACCGAGAGGTTAAGTGATGTGGTCACATAACTAATATATGCCAGAGCTAGTATTTGAACCCTGGATGTTGGAAGTCAACAACTTCTAGGTTCAGGTTTGAAATTGGGACTTGCTTGCAAGTCACTAAACATTTAACGAAGGAGTTTCCTTTGTCCTAACTCAAAAAAAATATGCAGCAAGGATAGGGTGGCACTTAGCTTTGGACTACCATCATATCCATCTGGAAATGCCCTTCAGTAAGTCAACAGGGTAGGGCAACTTACGTGGTTTCAGGTACACACCAAGCCTGGGAGACCCAAGCTACACCCAAATGCAACTTTTTATTATTTCCTTCTAAAGCAGCAAGCTTGAACCAACGGTAGTTGTATCAGGAAAATGTTGTTCCTATCACAACAGGTCTTTGCTTTGAGGCCAACTTTCTATCTATTATGTTATATCTGCCTTTATCTATATATCTATAATCTATCCATATCCATATTTCATATTTGCACATATATGTCACTTCAGAATGATATAAATATTGGTCTTTCATATCTACACATGTGTGTGCGTAAATGAAACATTTTCTGACTTCTTATTAGATGCCTTATAGACAGCCATCGAAGGCAAACAAGATCTGCATTGGTTTATATGTCAACTACTTGAATACATAGATCAAAATCAGAAAATTTCAGGTTGATGATAACAACCTATGTTCAGCTAAACATACTATTATCCTATTTTAGTCTTTTTCTTCTAGTAATCAAGTAGACAATGACCGAGAACATACTGAGAATAAAACAATGTCCTACAATTTTAATTACCAAGCTTTAATTCTTTTGTGTCTCAAAACAATGAATTTACACAATGAGGCATCACCTATTTGAAGAGCAACAATTAGTCCTTAAATTCACCAATGAAATGCCTCAGTGACTTAACCACATATTTCATCAAAATTTCCTCTCTCTCTCTCTCTCTCTCTCTCTCTCTCTCTCTCTCTCTCTCTCTCTCTCTCTCTCTCTCTCCCTCTTTCCCTCTCTCTCTCTCTCTCATCCCTATTGGAACAATGCCTAGCTGCATCTAAAGCATTTTTTCTGCTGTGGATAATAGTATGTGTCCTTAATAAGTACTTAACCACATTCTACTTTATATATCTATTTTTGAATTATATCTTATCATTGCTACTAGATTTTAAGTTTCTTGAAGGAAAGAACCATATTATTCTTAGCTGTATTCTCCAGAATTCATAGTATAATGTATTATTGAATCATCAATATTTTTTGAAGAATGAATGAATTTTCCCAAATACTACTCTTTCAAATTTCCCCAAATTTTTTTTTTCAAATCACATAGGATTATTAAAAAAACAGATCCAAAAAAAATCAGATGCAATAAGTATAAGAAATAAGATAGAGCTAGAAATTGTAAAACCTCAGTTTTTTGAGTTAGGAGCATATGGGAAGAATCACATTACTTATTTGGGGGTGTAACTACCAACATTAATCATGACTTGTCTCATCACTGAAACTCTCTATTGTGGAATATTGAAGTGTATTTTGAATTTTAATTGTTTAGGAGCTGAAGCCATACTTTTCAACAAATGTACTAGATGATAGAAATTATATCTTCCCCTCCTTTCCCCCCACCCCCCAACCCCATTTCTTTCTATTTTGCTTAAGTATATTATACAGTTACAGCCAAATGGGCACAAGGGGGCACTGAAGTAGTGAATAATTCCAGGCTACTGTATTTATTCACCAGTGGCAATACTGGGAATGAAAATATAACTGGGAACCATTTTATTCCACCAAAATTGGTAGCAGTTCTTTCATCTATAAGAAATTTGTGTGACTCCACTGACTGCTTATGGGAAAAACAACTTCCCTGTGTAGAAAGCATTGTCTCAAATACACTCACTCTTCCTTCAGTTTTTTAATATTTCAGTTGACTCAAAAGGAGCTTCAGATCAAGGAAGACTGGAAACCCCTGACCCATTCTGCCTAAGGAGTTGGCCATTTAGAGGACAGAACATTAGATGAAATTTAGAGATGTCTTTAATCTGTATTGTTTACTTAATGACATATAAAGTACATATAAATGTTAACTACTCTTGTTACAATTTTTAATTCAAATTTCAAGACTTAATTTTAGCTATCAATAGGTCCACCTTTCCACTCCTTGATATCTCAGGGGATCTGTGATTTTTAACAATGCAAATATCCACTTTGTCAAGCACAATCCATCCAAGCTTGCCTATTCTATATGACTCCTATCCATCTCTTTCCATAGATCTCTGTCAAAAGATCCATTCAAAGTACTAGGGCCTTCCTCTTATGTCAGGGCACAGATACCAATTGTGTGAACTGCCCATCAGTTATCCTCTTCTCTTTCTACATGACCACTCCATCTTTTTTAACTCATTTCTCTGATCTTTATGAAGCTTCCGTATAATATTCCTTTTCATAAGATTTCTTACCTCCTAATCTCTCCTTCATCAACATTTGCAGAAGCCTCAACTTCATTATTTTTTTTTAGAAATTGTAGCATTCTATTACTTGCATATAATACAATATCTTCCAAAGAATACTATTGCTGAAAAGATGAGCCTCATAATAGTATTAGCTAGGGTAGGATTCTGACATTTGTTTTCTATTTTAAGCTTTCAAACCAAATCTAATTTCTTTGAAGCTAGCTGCTGCTTTACTTTTTTCTTTGTTTCCATGATATCTAACAGTACCTTCCACATAGAACTTATGAAATGTTTGATGAATTTAATCAAATTGAATATATTCATCGTAAATAATAATATTTCCACTGTGGAAATGTTTTACATATTTTCCCCAATGGGTCTTCCAGTTTTCATGGATATTAACAGTGGATGGAAGAATTAGATTTTTTTTTACATGAGTGATGACACTAATATATAGGGTACCTAAATGCCTGGCTCACCATCACAGAATGGATTGGTCACTAAATGAGAAGTCTACCTATTATTCTGAATTTCCAGGCAATTTCTTGTCTTATACCATACTGCCTCCCAGATAAAACAAAACCCCTGCCCAAAAAGATATGTTTGGAACTCAGCCAGGCTATCTAAGAAGGTACATATACACTATAAAGGAAAGGAATGCTTCCCAAACTCAGATTTGGGTTGATATGACTCATTCTTCATACACTTAGAAGATTTTATTTCTTCAAACTGGATACAGAACATCAATTCATTAAAGCTAAAAACAGTTTCTCATGGGATACTTTGTCATGAATTTAGACAAGCCATTAAAGAAACCTGCACTCAAATCTTTCCCCTAATCACATAACTGTGTAATGTTAGGTGAGTCACTTAACTCTTTGTGCCTCAGTTTCTCCTTCTGTAATGCTTACCTCATAGTGCTATTGTGAGGATTAAATGAGATAATATATTAAAGTGTTGTACAAATATCAATTGTTATATTTATTACTAAGCAAACGAAGGACTAAAAAGGCTTCAATAATTCATCCCTATCATCAATATGATGAGCAAGTTATTATTGTTCTGTGAAGAGTTAAAGGGAAAGGGAGAATTAGCCACGTTTACAATGGAATGACAAAATTGTGAGTTCAACCCATAGAAATCAGGAAGTTCAAGAATGAATGTCCACTCCTTTTGCATTGCCCCTTATAGAGTAGATATGTATTGTGTATCTTTCATTTTCTGATCATCTATCACTCTAACAATGTACTTTTATCAATTATGAGGCAGCAAATAACTTGGGATGAAATAAGACCTTAATTAATTTAAAGGTAAACTAGTAGAAGAACAAGAATACAGTTTTCCTATGTAAATTTAATCTTATTAAGTTGAATATTGTTAGTATATGAAATATTCAATATTTTAGTTAAGCTCATAGGCAGTTATTTGATATGAACTCTATCCACACTGTAATTTGATATTATTTATTTTTTTAAACCCTTACCTTCCATCTTAGAATTGAAACAAAGTATCAATTCCAAGGCAGAAGAGTGGTAAAGGCCAGGTAATTGGGGTTAAGTGACTTGCTCAGGGTCACACTGCTAAGAAATATCTTATTAAATATGAGGCCACATTTGAACCCAGAATCACCTGTCTCCAGGTCTGGCACTCTATCCTCTGAGCGACCTAGCTGCCTCATAATTTAATTTACAATACAAGGAGATGTACCTATTTCTTCCTGGAAAATATACAGAAATAAGTCAATACTAAAAGTGTATCAACTTTTAAACTCTATTTGGTCTCATAGGACTAGATATTGTATCTTCAAATTCATTGGTATAGAAAGGAAAATCCCTCTAAAAATACAGGCTGGCACCTTTTTTGTAACTTAAAAGTAGTTACATAAACACTGAGTCACTAAGTGACTTTCCTGGTATTTAAACACTTTTAGTTTGTGCCAAAAGCAGATAAAGTCAGATCTTCCTGAGCTCTAAAGTTAACTTTCTATCCATAGAAGTGGCCAAAGTATGTGAACCAACTGTTTTTTTTTATTCAAAGATATTTCATTTCCCCATTTACATGTAATAATTTTCAACATATCTTTTCCAAAATTATAAGATCCAAACTGTCTCCCTCCCTTCCTTTTCCCCCACTTGGAGACAGTAAATAATTTGATTTGGATCATATATGTATATATGTACATATATACATATATATATATTATCATGTAAAACACACTTCCATATCGGTCATTGTTGTAAGAGCACACTGATACAAAATCAAAATCTCAAAATACTTTGTTGTGAAAGATAGTATGCTTTGATCCACATCCCTCTGATTTCAATAGTTCTTTCCCTGGAAATGAATAGCATTCTTCATCATAAGTACTTCATAACTGTCCCAAAAGTCAGGAAAATTGCCAATGGTTCAGGATGCAGTGGATGACCTTGGCATCTTCAGTATCTGACGGAACTTTAAAGCACTCCACAGCACCTGCTTCAACTGCCTCCATGTCATTGGAACAAACTGTTCTCATCCACCAATTACTCTCAGAGAAGTCTTCACATGCCTGAAATAGACAACTCCCCAACTCCCCCATAGATTTGAGTCCTGTTGGTTACCCTCAACCTTGTTTAGCCCATCTGCCCAAAATGGTTTTACGGGGGTAACACAGTTTTAGAGGGATGTGCTGCTGAATATGCTACAACTTTTTGGTGGAGTTGGTGGATATCAGAGGTGAATAAGCAGCCCTGAAAAGGATTTGGCAAGTCTTCACAGTCTTCACTGTATACCCCCATATACCTGAACTATTAATACATTATTAATAATCATATGAAATATTTTTTCATATCACTAATAATTAGAGTAATGAAAATCAAAACAACTCTGAGGCTCCATCTCACACTCAGTAAATTGGCAAAGATGACAAAATATGGAATGTTGAAGTTAATGTTGAAGATCATTGTTTTGGGGACTATGAATCAGCATAACCATTTCAGAAAGTAATTTGGAATTATACAGCTAAAGTGATTAAAATGCATATATTCTTTGTCCCCATAGATCCTACTCATAAATATATATCACAAGGTCGTTGATAAGAAATTCCCTATAGACACTAAAATTTAAAGCAATATTCTTTTTTTTCTTCTTTAAAACTATTCTTTGCTATATGAAACAGCTCTCCGGGAAGTAAGAGGGAAATTGTGTTCCTGTGCAAAGCAAAGAATATTTAAAAATTAGTAATTAAAAAGGAATATAAGTTCTTGGAGGCAAGGGGCTATCTTGCTTGTATCCCTAACATTTAACATGATATTTAGCAGATAGTAAAAGTTTAATAAATGTTTCATCTCTCATCTAACTCTGTCTCTGTCTCTGTCTTTTCTAATAACCAATATTTATATAGTAATGACTATGTGCCAGACACTGTGCTAAGCACTTAATGATTATTTCATGTGATCCTCACAATGAATGAAATGATGAAATTTTCATCTCAAGATGAAAAACCCGAGATAACAAAAGTTGTGACAACTTCCAGGGTTCCAGGTAGTATCTTAGGTCAGATTTTACTGACTTCAGCTCCAGTGCTTTATTTACTACCCCACCTAGTTGCCCCAAATCAATCCAAATGACTATAAGCACTGCTGAATCATTGGTTAAGAGGGCAGGTTATATATATATATAATATCTAAGTTACTTTATATATGTATAAAGTAACTTAGATATGCCACTATACTCACTATTAGAGATTTCAAGATTTCCAGCTTTATGATTCTATTAGAAAGGCTCTGGCACATCTTAATGCCTTCTACCTGATGAATATCTAAACTAATGTTCTAGACATATAGGGAGGAAAAAAGCAGGATATTTTATGTAGCCTATTTGGTAGACTTTACGATTAAAAGGGCAATGAGGTGGTACAGTGGATAGAATACTGGGATTTGGAGTCAGGAAGGCTCATCTTGGATTCTGGTTTTAGACACTAGTTAGCTATATGACCCTGGGCAAGTCACTTAAACTTGTTCACCTCAGTTACTTATCTGTAAAAATGAGCTAGAGAAGGAAATGGTAAACCACCCCAGTATCTTTGCCAAGAAAATTGTAAATGGAGTCACAAAGTGTTAGACTTGACTGAAACAACTGAATAATAACAACAATGATTAAGAGGGTCTGAGATATTGGGGGATAAATCATTAAAAAAAAGCACCAAGAATAATTGCTACTATTGGTGTCTTACCAGTTTCCATATTTGTATACAACATAACAGCATGCTGGAACTTTATTATCTTATATTTTCAAAGTTCTAGAAAGCAGGGGAATGGTAAATATAAGGTAAATGACTGATATAATCTCTATAGCCTTGCAAATGATTTCTGAAATTGCCATCCTATAATAAAAGTTATTTGGCCTAGAAAAATGTGCATTTACCCAGAATTCACTATGCCACTACTCCAGGTCCATATACCACTAGTGTAATGGAATAGATGGAACTTCTATGTAATTGATAGAAAGGGGGTAGGGGTGGGGGAAATAAAATAAAACCACTATGAGTTTTCTTATGGATGTAAATTTTTCAATGAAAATTTAAACAAGCAATTGAAAATCCAAGGAGGAAATTTTACTATAAAGTACAAACATTAAATTTTTCAGAACTTTAGATGAGAGGAATTTGCTGAGAGCTGAAGTGGCCTTGAAAAGGCTTCAGAGATCCTCTATTCCCTAAGAATGGGAATGAATCAGGCACAACCATGGGGCAATGATTAGAGGTGGGGGGAAACTGCAAATTGGGAGCATGTAGTGACAAACAAGTTTGACTTTCTGATCAAAGAAGGTCTTGAAAGCCAGACAAAGGAGTCCAAATTTAGTAAAAAAGGAATAGGAACCATTAAGGGGTGTGTGCTTTAAGGGACAGACAGTGGGCTATACAGATGGAGTGGCTTGAAGAGTGCTGGGTCTTATTAGCACAATAAGATGGTAGCATTTTTTGCAGGTATACATATATATGTATATATTTGTCAGTATATGTGTGTGTGTGTGTGTGTTTCTGTGTAAGTAAGGAAGTGCATATTAGTCTGGACTTCTGATTTTAGTGATGCAGGGAATACTTGGTGTGGACATTCACTTTAACAGTGAACATCAACTCAAGTTCTGCCATTTAAAAATTTGCCTGTGGAACTGCAAAATTAAAATTTATGTTCAAGATCACATAGCACACTTTATATCTAATGTATGTATATATGCATATACCTACACATAATATACAATGTGTGTATATACATAGATTGCTTTTCAGTTGTGCCTAACTCTTTTTGACTCCATGAACCATACTGTTAAGGGGTTTTTGGCCAGGATACCAGAGTGATCTTAGGTCTGATTTGAACTCAGGTCTCCCTGACTCCAGGCTTAGTGCTCTATCAACTGAGTCACCTCGCTTCCTCATATATATATGTATGTATACATAATACACCCAAAAGAGTGAAATGGGGGAATCTTTGTATCAATATCATATCTGATGAAATTGATACAAAGATTCCATGAAATCCTTATCTGATGAAATCGATACAAAGATTCTCCCATTTCACTCTTTCTCTTATCCTAGTGCACATTTTGTTTCTTCAAAATCTTTTTCATTTTCACATAACCAGTTATCTATTTAGGTTGTAAGCTCTCTGAAGACCCAGACTTTCTTTTATCTCTTTTTGTATCAGATTTTAGCATAGTTCCTGGCATAGGCATTTACTAAATGCTTACTGAATTTATTCATTAAATTTTATCTTTGGTAATTGCCTCTGTAAAGTTTGATAGGAGCTTAAATTCTAATGAGGGAAGATAAAATACAAAAGAGCAATAAAAAGGAGAAGAATGGAGAAGAATGCTGAAGCAGCCTGGTCTGGGAATGGCTAGATATGGAAGTGGAAGGCTGGATCAAAGCAGGATAAGTTGAAAGCTCACTATCAGTATTCATAGTGGTTCCAAGAGTAGAGTGGCCATCTTCTTTTGGATAATCTGTATTGGTGGTGAAGGTGGTGGGGTGTATGATGGTGCAAAAAACAAAGTGAATAATCACCAAAAGAAATTTTTGTCTAATTGAAAATATGCAAAATTTATACATCTATTTGTATATGTATAATATTTTTCTCATTCAAAGGATATGTATTTATATACATATACGTATCTTTATCTCTTACATAGTAGCATACTTTTTTGATGATTATGCCTTTGTAGCATACTTTGAGATCTGGAACTGCTAGTTCTGCTTCTTTACTACTTTTATTTTCATCAACTCCCTTCATGTTTTTGACATTTTTTTCCTGTAGATAAATTTTATTTTTTTTCTAGTACTGTAGAACAATTCTTTGATAGTTTGATTTCTATGGCACTGAATAAGTAAATAAATTAGGTACTATTGTCATTTATATTGATTCAGCCTACCCATGAACAATTAACATTTTTCTAATTATTTAAATTTCTTCATTTGTATAAAAGGTATTTTATAATCATAGTCATATAGTAGACTCTCAAGTATTTTATGCATTCTGTTGTTATTTTAAATGGAATTTCACTTTATATCTCTTCCTGGTGGTTTTTGTTCTTAATAATACAGAAATGCTGATGGTTTATATGAGTTTATTGCATATCCTATAACTTTACTCGAGTTGTTTCAATTTATTTTTGTTGACTCTCTAGAGTTCTCTAAGTAAGCCATCATATCACTTGCAAAAAGCTAGAAGTTTGTTCCTTCTTTGCTTTTATTCTTATTCCCTGAAATTAACTTTCTTTTATTATTGCTAAGGCTGGCATTTCAAGCACTATATCAAATAGTGCCATTCTTGCTGTTTGACTGACTGTGGAAAGACCTCCAGTGTATCCCTTTTACAAATAATGTAGGCTCTTATTTCTTCAATAGCTCTGCATTTAATATATCATTTTCATTGCATTGTAGTATATGTAAAATATATAATATTTCTGATTTTTTTGCATTTTTTGGTGAATGTTTATGCCTTGGTCATTTTTTGTTGATGTCTCCATGCATAGCTCAGAAATATATATCATCTTTTTTTGTTTTTATTTGATAATCTCCATAGTTGTAGTGTCTAACTTTTAAAAAATTCTATTCACATGCTTTACATCCTTTTTATTTATTGTTTTCTTAGATTATTTAAATATAAGAGTAAATTAAGGTGCCTCACTATTGTAGTTTTACTATTTCATTCAATATCTCATTTAACATTTTCTCTTTATATTTAGATGCTATTCCATTTTATTTATATGTTTAATGTTGACATTAACTCTTACTGAATCTTTCAGCAAAATGTAATTTTGCTATTTATCTCTTTTAATTGTCTATATTTGTTTCTGTTTTATCTGAGATGATGATTCCTATATTGCTTTTTTACATCAGCTAAAGGAGAATAGATCTTGCTCTAGCTCCATTTTTTAACTCTGCATGCATCATTTGTAAGCGGCAATAGCATTGGTTTTGTGCTTTCTAATCCAATCTGCTCTTCCATTTTATCAATATATTCACCCCATTAGCATTCACAGTCATGATTGTTAATTGGTTATTTCCTTCCATCTTATTGTCTTATGTTTTACTTAATTTTTGTTTTCTCCCTACCTCTTCAAATAAGAAATGAGTGGTGTTAGAGAATACAAGTGAGCTTAGCACTGATGTACTGGGTTTGGTGCTTCTGATCTTCCAAAACCCAATAAAAGGTTCTTACTCTTTCTTTTCTTTTTTTGAATTAACTTTTTTTAATGAACAAAAATTCTTCTTTCCCTCCAACTCCTGTCCTCTCCCAAATTGAAAAAGAAAAACTCCTGTTATAAACACATATAGTCAAGCAAACAAATTTCTACCTTGGCCATGTACAAAAAAAAGTCTCATTTTGCTTTCTATATCTTCCACCTTTCTATCAGGAAGTTGAAGAATTTCTCCTCCCCAGTCCTCTGAAGTCAAGGTGGGTAATGACACAGTTTCTAGATCTCTTAAAATTGTTTAACCTTACACTAGTGTTGTTTGTATTTTTGTGATTATAATTTCCCTAGTTCTGTTTACTTCACTCTGCCTCCCCATAAAGTTCATAAAATTCATAATGACTCCCCAGATTTCTCGTTAAAATCATTCCCTTCATCATTTCTTATAGCATAATAATATTCTATCACACATATATTTATGTACATATATATACATATGCACATATATATACATATTATATACATAGACACACAAATACAATAATTTGTTCAGCCATGTTCAGCCAGGATAAACATTCCTTCACTTTCCAATTCTTTGCCATTGCAAAAAGTTAATTTTTTTTGTATGTCCTTAGAGGTTGTTCTGCTTAGAACTAATGCCTACCATATTCTGTACTTCCTGTAATTCTCCCCTTTTTCCTCCTATTTTCTGCCTGAATGCAATGTATTTCTAAAACCAATTATATGGACACATTTTTCCCTCCTTTTAAAAAAATCATTTTTTCCAGTTACAGGCAAAAATAATTCTCAACATTTTTTTAAAAATTCTGAGTTTCAAACTCTATCCCTTCCTCCGTTCCCTCCCTCCTTCCTGAAAAGGCAAGCAACTTGATATAGGTTACACATGTGCAATCATGCAAAACATATTTACATATTAGTCATGATGTGAAAGAACAACATAGACTAAAAAATTTTATGAAGGTAAGAAATAGTATGCTTTGAACTCTATTCAGACTTCATCAGTTCTTTCTCTGGAGGTGGACAGGATTTTTAAACACAAGTCCTTTGGAATTGTCTTAGATTATTGCATTGCTGAGAATAGCTGAATTATTCACAGTTGATCATGGTACAATGCTGCTGTTACTGTGTGCATTGTTCTCCTGGTTTTGCTCACTTCATTTGCATCAGTTCCTATAAGTTTTTCCAGATTTTTCTAAAAACATCCTGCTTGTCATTTTTTATAACACAATACTTTTCCATCACAATCATACCACAACTTCTTTGACCATTCTCTAATTGATGGACACCTACTCAGTTTCCAATTCTTTGTCACACAAAAAGAGCTGCTATAATTTTTTTGTACAAATAGGTCCTTTTCCATTTTTTTATTTCTTTGCAATACAGACCTTATTCTTCCCTCCTTTGTCCAGGTCAGACAAAAATGAAGTTTTAAGTGTCAATCACTCCTTTCACTCTCTCCTTGTTTTATAGACTTCTATACTTGCACATTCCAACTATATGAGATATTTTTTCCTGACTTTCTCCACTACACACATAAACACACACACACACACACACACACACACACACACATATTCCTCTTCCCCTTTCTTTCCATTTTTCTTTTAAGATCATCAAGACCTAAAATAATCACTTCCAGGCCTTATGTCTTATTAGATTCCCTGTTTGACCCTCTAATCACAATAAGATTCAGAGGAAATATGTATGTGATTTCTCCTTATTAGAATATAAACAATTTAGCCTTGTTTAGTCTCTTATAATTACAGTCTTGTTTATGTATGGTTGCCTTTTAATGTTTCTCTTGATACCTGTGTTTACATGCCAAATTTTTATGTAGCTCTGGTCTTTTTATTAGGAATATTTGGAAGTCTTCAACTTCACTAAAGATCTCTTTCTCCCCTGTTTTTGCTATAGGATTATGCTTAGTTTCACTAGATACATTATTTTTTGCTATAAGCTTATATATTTTGCCTTCTTAAATACAATATTCCATGTTCTCTACTTTATAGTGGTATTGCTAAATCATACATGATCCTGTCTGTGGATACTTAGAACCTGAAATCATTCTTTCTATATCCTTGTAGCAATTTTTCCCTTTACCTAGAAGCTCCTAATTTTTATCATACTGTTCCTAAAAATTTCCATCGTGGAATTTCTTTCAGGAGATGACTAGAGAATCCATTCTATTCTACTTTGCCTCCTGTCTCTAAGTCTGGGTAGTTTTCTTTTATGATTTCTTAAATAGAAATCTAGGCTCCTTTTTTGTTATGGCTGTCAAGTAGCCTGATGATCCTTAAATTTTCTTTCCTTAATCCATTTTTCAGATCAGTTGTCTTTCACTTATGAAATACTTAAAATTTTCTTTTATTTTTCTATTATTTTTACTTTCTTTTAATATTTCTTGCTATTTTGTGAATCCATTAGCTTCTATTTGGTCCACTGTAATGTACAGAGAGTTTGTGGTGTAGGCAAATTTTTCTATTTCATATGCCAAACTATTAATTGTTTTTTCAATTCTTTCTTCCTTAGTATGTATACTGTCGAAGCGAACACAATTCTTTCTTCCTTAGCTCTCATTTCTTTTCCAATTTTTTTTTACCTGCTAGCACTCTTCTTTCATTTATAAAAACTTTTTGAAAACTCTTTTTAAAAGTATTTTAGGAAATCTAGTTGAATTTGTATCCAAGCTGTGTTTTCCTTTGAATTTTTTATTTAGACAGTTTTCTCTTTTTCTGGTTTTGTAACTTGAGAACCCCTGTCACCACAATTGCTTTTTTATGGTGGGATTCATGTTTTTTGCTCATTTTCCAGCCTACTTTTTGATTTTTGGACATTATATTAAAGCCAGGCTCTGCAGTCTTCTGGAGGAAAGGTCTGGACTGGTTCTATTTATACTTTCTTGGAATATTGTGTAGTGTTTTTTCCCCAAGATCTCAGAGAGAAAGACTTCAGTCTGGGGACTTGAAAGCTTTCAGCAATATTAAAGTGGTATGACCCAGGGCAAAATCTGATGATTAGGCTTTCTTCCTCGCTTTCAATCCCTTCATAAAAGCTCTATAAGTTTCTGACCTGGATTTGTGCTTGAGCAACACTGTTTTGGTCTTTTACATAATTGGAGGTTACTGTATACTGTTACTGAACTCAATAACTATTAGCCATTGATGTATCTAGATGAGACAGTGGATAGAACTCCAAGCCTGGAGTCAGGAGGACCCCAGTTCATTCAAATCAGGCCTTAGACACTTCTTAGTTGTGTGATTCTGAGCAAGTCACTTAACTCCATTTACCTAATTCTTCCCCCCCCCTTCTGTCTTAGAATTGATACAAGGACAGAAAGTAAGGGTTTTTTTTTTTTAAACTATTAACCATATAGAAAGCTCTTCTGGTAGAGAGTTAAATAAGTATAGCTTTCCCTCTGATCTGGGATTTCTGCCCTGATTATTTCTCTGAAAGATTCATATTGTAATAAAATTTAAAATTGAAACTCTCTGTCACTTCTGGTATCTGAGTCACACAGTCTTCCTCTAAAGTTGCCTTCTTCTGAATTTGTTCCTCAATATGTAGCTGAGGGCCCAGGGCTATTCCTTATCCAAGAACACTACCCTTGAGCACATTGGATCCCTGACCTGGAACTAAGTAGTTACCAACAAAGCTGCCAGTTGGCATCTATTTCCAAAGTCTACATGAAGTTGTGGTGCCCTGATTGAAAATGGGACCTTATCTTGCCCTTTGAATAGATTGCATCCCCTTTCAGGCCATAGACATTTAGGGATCCTGGTCATATCTAGTCAATAAATTAATAAATACTCATGAAGTGCCTACCATGTGCCAATCACTATGTTAAGTTCTGAAGTTTCAACAGAAGACAAAAGAGAATCTTTATCCTTAAGGAGATTACAATCTAATGAGAAGACAACAAACAAACAAGTATGTACAAACAAGCTATATACAGAAGGAATAAGAAATACTTAGAGGAAGGCACTAGAATTGAGAAGGATTAGGAAAGTCTTCCTATGGAAGATGAACTTTTATCTGAAGACTGTGTGACTCAGATACCAGAAGTGTATGGAAATCAATAGACAGAGAAAAGAAAAGAAAATAATTCAGAAATGGAGGATAGCCAGAGAAAATGCCTGGAGATGAGAGATAGAGTGTCTCTCTTGTATAACATCAAGGTGGCCAGGGTCTTCAGTTGAAAAGTATATAGTGGGGAGTAAGGTAGAAGAAGAATAGAAGGGTAGGAGAAGGCCGTCCAAAGATTGGAAAGAGTTAAGAAGAAAATGATGAAGTAAGGGTTTGTTTGTTTGTTTGTTTTAGGATGGTGGAGACATGGGCATATTTGTGGCAGTAGGGAATAAGGCAGTAGACAGAGAAAAATTGAAAATGAATGAGAGAGTAGGGATCATAGAGGAAGGGATCCACTAAAGAAAGTAAAATAGAGTGAGATCACATGAGAAGGTAGAGAGGAATTAGCCTTATTAAGGAGTAAGGCTGCTTCATCATATGAGAAAGAAGTGAAGGATGAGATAGGAGTAGAAGGCAAATGAGGTACATGAAATTGGGCAGAGAAGCAATAGGAAGCTAACAGAAAATGGCCTTAAGTTTTCCAATTAAATATGAGGGAAAGTTCTCAATTAAGTTGTTGAATTAAATGCATTTCTCTACCCAAATCTATGTGTCTCTATGTATTCTCTCCTTTAAGCAATTTAGATAAAAGTGATATTCAAGTGTCAACTGTTCCCCCAACACTTTCTTCCTTATTTGTATAGACTTCTGTTTGCACATCCCAATTATGTGAAATAATTTTCCTTACCTTTATTCTCCTCTGAATCTCCATCATATTACCCTTTTCTTTATTTTCCATTGTCCTTTTAAGATTACCAAAACATAACAGAACCACTCTCAAGCCATCTATCTAATTAGACTACTTCTATGATCCTTAGAAATGAAAGAGTTCAGATGGAATATATATGTATCATCTTCCTGTAAGGGTTCAATTAAGAGACTGACAGAATAAAAGAGCAGCTTTTAACAATTTTAGTTTTAGTGAAAACATAGTAGAGTTGTAAATTAATATTTTCCCTTTGTCACAGAAAACTTCTAGTAGCTTTTAACAATTAACAATTTAGTTTTATTAAAATAGAGATAGTAAAAGAATATTGTAAAATGAATATAGTAAAGGAGGGAAATATAGGAAAGAGGTAAAGAAAGAAATTTCTTAATGTCAATACTAGTTATACTATAACTACCTATAATTACTATCTAAAACCATCTATATTTACCTATAACTGCCTATAACTACTGCTAATAACAACCACCCCAGAAAGTTCCAACCCAATCCACCCAATCAAAATCAACCCAATCAGTGTTTAATCCAACCATAATTAGGTCTGTCAACAAAGACCAACCACCTCCCGAAAAGTTCAAGAAAGAAAAAAACCCAAGAGCCAAAAGCAAAAGCCCCAAACCAAAAAGCCAAAAATGCCCTCTAATGGCTAAAACTAAAAGCCCTCTAAAAGCTAAAGCCCTCTCAGTAAGCCCAGGTTCATCTTTTATATTCCAGCAACTAAACATCAACCACCAACCCAACACATTCCCAGTAGTTAACTTCCTTGCAACTGCCAGCACCTGTTAGCAACTGAGTCCTTGACCAACTGATGCTGGCCCCTTTTATATCCCCTTCTTACCTCACTTTCTGTCTCTCTGGTTTCTACTTCCTTTCACTGTGGTCTGGTTAATCCCTACATATCTCTATGGTAAAAGGACCTCCAGGTCCCCCATTAAATTAGAGAAAAGGAATAAAGGATTCCTTTTTACATTCCCAAGGTCAAAAGTTTATCCTTAGGGGGCAGCTGGGTAGCTCAGTGGATTGAGAGCCAGGCCTAGAGACAGGAGGTCCTAGGTTCAAATCTGACCTCAGACACTTCCCAGCTGTGTGACCCTGGGCAAGTCACTTGACCCCCATTGCCTACCCTTACCACTCTTCTGCCTTGGAGCCAATACACAGTATTGACTCCAAGACGGAAGGTGAGGGTTATATAAAAAAAAAAAAAAAAAAAAAAGTTTATCCTTACTGAGTCTTTTATGATTTCTTATTCATGCTTTCCTTTTATGTTTCTCTTGACTCCTATAGTTGTGTTTCAAAGTTTCTACTCAGCTCTATTCTTTTTTTTTAAAGAAATGTATCAAAATCTTTTATAAATAAAGATCCATTTTTTCCTACATGCTTTTGATTTTACTCACTTTGGCTTTTGGCTTTTGGCTAGTGGCTACTAAATTTTGGGGGGCTCTCAATGGGCTCCTTGGTATTTGAATTCTTCTTCCTGGATACTTTTTAGTATTTCTACTATTACCTAGAAGCCTTAGATGGTGATTATGATAGTTATAAATAGCTAGAACCTACATGGAACTTTAAGGTTTTCAAAGCAATTTGAAAATAATATCTTGTTTTATCCTCACAACAACCTAGGAGGTAGGTGGTATTATTATCTCCATTTTACAAATAAGAGAACTGAGGCAAAGATTAGGTAACTAGGCCAAAGTCACAAAGCTGGTAAGTACAAAGACTAGATTTGAGTTCATGTCTCTATGCCTTTTTGTTAGAACCAAGGACTAAGCAGAATTTTTATTTTATTTTTTATTTGAAAACTTTTATTTAATT
Source organism: Gracilinanus agilis (assembly GCF_016433145.1). Classification (NCBI taxonomy): domain Eukaryota; kingdom Metazoa; phylum Chordata; class Mammalia; order Didelphimorphia; family Didelphidae; genus Gracilinanus; species Gracilinanus agilis. Next base: position 124,928,693 of record NC_058131.1, on the reverse strand, counting down.
ATTTTAGAATATTTTTTCCATGGTTACATGATTCATGTTCTTTCCCTCCTCTCCACCCCCCATCCCACTGTAGCCTACATCCCCAATCATATCCCCATTAACCCATGTGATCAAGCAGTTGTTTTCCTTCTGTGTTTTTACTCCCACAGTTCTTTCTCTGAATGTGGATAGCTTTCTTTCTCATAAGTCCCTCAGAATTGTCCTGGATCATTGCCTTGCTGCTAGTAGAGAAGTCCATTACATTTGATTGTGGCTCAGTGTATCAGTTTCTGTGTATGAGGTTCTCCTGGTTCTGTTCCTTTCACTCTGCATCAGTTCCTGGAAGTTGTTCCAGTTCACATGGAATTCGTCCAGTTCATTATTCCTTTCAGCACAATAATATTCCACCACCAAAAGATACCACAATTTGTTTAGCCATTCCCCAATCGTAGGGCATCCCCTAATTTTCCAATTTTTTTACCACCATAAAGAGCACATAAGCAGAATTAAAAAAAAAAAAACCTTTAAAATGAGAACTCTGAAGTATATTATAGTCAAAGCATCTAGAAGACATAATGGATAGAATGGTGGTACCTCAAAGTGTTTTAACCTTCATTTCTCTAATTAGTAGTGATTTAGAGCTTTTTTTATTATTATTGATAGTTTTGATGTCTTCTAAAAACTGTTCATATCCTTTGATCATTTATTGACTGGGGAATGGCTCTTATTTTTATAAATTTGTCTCAGTTCTACATATATTTGAGAAATGAGATCTTTATCAGAAAAACTTACTGTAAAAAATTTCCCCTGTTTCCTCTTTTCCTTCTAATTTTGACTGCTTTATTTGTTTGTGCAAATGCCTTTTAATTTCATGTAATCAAAATTATTCATTTTACTTTCCATTATCCTCTCTGTCTCTTGTTTGGTCATAAACTCTTCCCTTATCCAAAGATCTGACAGGTACATTTTTCTATGCTAATTTACCTATCACTTAAAAAAAATAATTTGCTTATCACCCTTTATTTTCTATCCTAATTTGCTTATCACCCTTTATGTCTAAACTATTCATTTTTATTGCATCTTGGTATACAAGATAAATGCAAGATATTGATCTATACCTAGTTCCTGAACTGCTTTCTAGTTGTTCCAGCAATTTTTGTCAAATTGCAAATTGTTACCCCTCAAAGCTTGGGTTAAAACCCCAAATCTCTGGGTTTAGCAAACACTAGATTACTATGGCTATTTACCAAAGTATATTATCTATCTAATCTATTCCACTGATCCACCACTCTGTTTCTTAGCAAGTACCATATTGTTTTGTTTTTTTTTAAACCCTTACCTTCCGTCCTGGAGTCAATACTGTTTATTGGCTCCAAGGCAAAAGAGTGGTAAGGATAGGCAATGGGGGTCAAGTGACTTGCCCAGGGTCACGAAGCTGGGAAGTGTCTGAGGCCAGATTTGAACCCAGGACCTCCCGTCTCTAGGCCTGACTCTCAATCCACTGAGCTACCCAGCTGCCCCCAAGTACCATATTGTTTTCATGATTACCACTTTATTATAAGATGTATAATCTGATACAACAAAGGCACCTTCTTTCACACTTTTAAAAAATTGATTCTTTTAACATTCCTGACCTTTTGTCCTTCCAGAAGAGTTTTCTGATTATTTTTTTCTAGCTTAATAAAATAATTCTTTGGAAGTTTGAATGTTATGGCACTTAAATAAGTTAACTTAGGCAGAATTGTATTTTTATTATATTAGTTTGGCCTACCCATAAACAATGAATATTTATCCACTTGTTTAAATCTGTCTTTATTTATGTGAAGGGTTTTGTAATTGTGTTCATTTAGTCCCTGTGTTTGTCTTGGCAAGTAGGGTCCCAAGTATTTTATATTGTCTGTGGTTATTTTAAATAGATTTTGTTGATGATATGTAGAAATGCTGATGATTTGTGTGGTTTTATTTTATCTCCTGCAACTTTGCTAAAGTTATTCATTATTTCAACTACTTTTTAAGTTAATTCTCTAGTGTTCTCTAAGGATACCAGCATAATATCTGCAAAGAGTGATAGTTTTGTTTCCTGATTGTCTGTTTTATTCCTTCAATTCTTTTTCTTATCATATTGCTACAGTTAGTATTTCTAGCACAATACTAAATAATAGTGGTAATAATGGATATGGTATTTCACTTCTTATCTTATAGGGAAGTTTTTAAGTTCATCCCTGTTACAAATAATGATTGTTCTTGTTTTTTAGATATATACTACATATCATTTTAGGAAAAGGTCCTTTGAGTGGTAGAATTGACAGAAGAAAGGGTGAAGTTTTTAGGCCCAGAACAATATAGAGACATAGGAAGGAGGACTTATCTCACTGGAGTATGAGGAGAGAGCACTGAATAAACCTCAGCAAAACTCAGATGCAATACAGAATAAGTGGCAGGGGAAGAAGCACAGCTGGCTCACTACAGCCTTAGTAGTGTAAGAGTGGAAACTAACTTAATATAGAACAGGCAGCAGTGGGAGGAAAGCAGCCTTGCATAGTCCAGCCATAACAAAGAGCAGGTACAACCCAGTATAGGCAGCAGTGGGAGGAATTCAGGCTAACAAGGTCTAGCGTTGGCAGGAATCCAACTACTTGACCCAGTGCAAACAGCATCTCAAATGAACAGCTACAAACTTCTACATAGCAAACCAACCAACTCCCTCCCCTACCTCTCTCCCCCCCCCCCCCCCCCCCCGAGTGCTCAGTCTGGAATCAAGGCAGCTGATCCTACCCTAGGCACAGTGCTAGTTTAGGACAGTACTCCCTCCACCCCAGGAATGGAGCTAAGCTTCAGCATATAATAAAATCAAGGGAAGAAAACCACAAAATGAGTGAACAACAGAGGGAAAAGCCCAACAGTAGAAAAATATTTCAGCAACAGAAATGACCAAAATGCAAACTCAGAAGAGGACAGCAATACAAAAATGAAAATATATGAATCCTGAAAGGAAAACGTAGAAGAATTTTAACCCCAAAATACTTACTGAAGAAAACAATTCCTTTTAAAAAGGAAATAAAAAGGAGAATAACTCCCTAAGGAAATACAAAGCCTAAAAGAATAAAATGGCCCACTAAAAATTAGAATTAGACAAAAAAAGAAGCTAATGACTCAATAAGACATCAGGAAACAATAAAACAAATTCAAAAGAATAAAAAAATAGAAAATCTGAAGTCTCTCATTGGAAAAACAACTGCCCTAGACAATAAATCCAGGAGAGATAATCTAGAGTTATTGAATTGCCTGAAAGCTATGATGAAAAAAGCAAACCAAAACACACAAAAAAATCTAGACACCATATTGCAAGAAATTAGCAGGGGAAACTGCCCTGATGTTCTTGAACAAAAAGAAAGATTTGACTAATTTCTATGCTTTCTAGTGTTTTTAATAGGAATGGGTGGCATATTTTGGCCAATGCTTTTTCTGCATTTATTGATATGATCAGATGACCGTTTTTATTGATATGATCAATTATGAAGTTAGTTTTCCAAGCACTGAACCAGCCCTGCATTCCTTTAATAAATCCTACTTGGTTTGGTATATGATCTTTGTGATATATTGCTGTAATCTTCTTGCTAATCTTTTATTTAAAAATTTTGCATCAATATTCATAAAGGAAATTGGCCTATTGTTTTCCTTCTCTGTCTTTGGTCTCCTTTGTGTAGGTATCAAAAGAAGATTTTTGTAATAAAAAAGAATTTCATAGTACTCCTTTACCTATTTTTTGAGTTGATATATTATTAAGATTAATTGTTCCTTAAATGTTTGGTAGAATTCACTTCCAAATCCATCAGGTACTGGGAATTTTTTACTTAAGGGGCTAATTGATAGATTGTTCAATTTCTTTATTTACAATTGGGTTTTTTAAGTATTCCATTTTCTCTTCTATTAATCTGGGCAGTTTATGTTTTTGTAAATATTTATCCATTTTACTTAGATTGTCAGTTTTAGTGACATGTTATTAGACAAAAGAACTAATAATTGCTTTAAATTCATTTTCATTGGTGGCACAGTCACACTTTTCATTTTTGAGACTGGTAATTTGGTTTTCTTCTTTTAAAAAATCAAATTAACCATTGGTTTATTTGTTTTTTCTTTTGTTTTGTTTTGTTGTTTCCCTAAAATTAGCTGCTAGTTTTATTTGTTAGTTCAATTTTTTAATTTTATTCATCTTTCCTTTGATTTTCATGATTTTCATTTTGGTATTTAATCAGTTATTATTTTAAAAATTTTTTAGTTGCATGCAAAATTCATTTATCTATTCTTTCTCTCTCTTATTGATGTATATGTTTAGAGGTATGAAATTTCCTGTACATACTGCTTTAGTTGCATCCCACAAATTTTTGTCTCATTGTTCTCATTCTCTTTAGTGAAATTACTGTTTCTATGATTTGTTCTTTAACCCATTCATTCTTTAGGATTAGATCATTTAGTTTCAATTAATTTTTGATCTCTGCTCCTAAGACTCTATTGAATATAATTTTATTATATACTAAAAAGAGCATATTTAATATTTCTGTTTTTCTGAATTTTGTCATGAAGTTTCTATGCCTTAATATATGGTCAATTTTTCTGGTGCTATATATAACTGAGAAAAAGGTATGCTCCCATTCATGTATTCCCATTCAGTTTTCTCCAAATTTCTATCAAAGCTAACTTTTAAAAGATTCTATTCATCTCCTTAACATCCTTTTAATTTATTTTATGACTACATTTATCTAACCCTTAGAGGGAAAAGTCCCACTAGATTAGTTTTACTGTTTATTTCTTCCTGTAATTCTTTGAGCATTTCCTTTTTAAATTTGTATTCTAAACCATTTGGTGCATATATTTTTAGTACTTATATTACTTCACATTACAGTGCCTTTTAACAAGATATAATTTCCCTGATTATCCATTTTAATTAGCTCTATTTTTGCTTCTGATTTTTTTAGAACACTACTGCTACCACTACCTTTTTAACTTCATCTGAAGCATAATAGATTTTGCTCCAGACTCTTATTTTTACTCTAAATGTGTTTCTCTGTTTCAAGGGTATTTCTTGTAAACAGCATATTGTTAGATTCTGGTTTCTAGTCCATTGTGCTATCTACTTTTGCTTTATGGGTGAGTTTATCCCATTCACATCTATAATTATTAAAAATGAATTCATCGGCTTTTCTTATGTTTATCTTTCTTCTTATCCTGTTCCTTTTCTAAAGTCTGTTTTGCTTTGACTGCAGCCTTTTTTAACCCACCTCCATTTTATCACACCCATCCCATGCTTTCTGTTTTCTCCTTCCCTAATGAGTATGATAGATTTCCATTACCAATTGAAATTGAGTGTATGTGTGTATATATATGTATATATATATATGTATATATATAATTTCTTCTTTGAACCAATTTAGATGTGTTTCAAGCATTCCCTGCATTGATTTTCTCCTCCACTATAAAAGTTTTTCCTTGTATACCTCTTTTATGTGAGATAATTTTCCTCATTCTTATTTTCCTTTCCTTCTCTCAGAGCATCACTTTTTTGCCTAATCCATTTTTTTACATCATCCCAACATAATTGACTCAGTCTTTCAACTTCTTTCTATGAAGACTATGCTACCAATCCTAATAATAATAAAGTTCTTAGAAGATATATGTATCATCATCTACCAATATATAAAGATAAATAGTTTAATTTTGTTGAGCCCCTTGTGATTTCTTTTTTATGTTTATCTTTTTATGCTTTTCCTGAGTCATGTATTTGGGAGTCATATTTTTTATTTAGCTCTGTTCTTTTCATCAGAAATGCTTGAAAATCTCCTATTTCCCTAAATGTCCATTTTTTCCCATAAAGGATTATACTTAGTTTGGCTTGGTAGATTATTCTTTGTTGTAATCCTAGCTTTTTTGCTCTCTGGAATATCATATTCTAAGTCTCCCACTCCTTTAATATCATAGCTGGTAATTTTATGTAATCCTGACTTTGGCTCCATGATATTTAAATTGATATTTCTTTCTGACTACTTACATTTTCTCTTTGAACTTGGAGTTCTTGAATTTGTGATTATAATATCTTGTAAGTTTTTGTTTTGGGGTTCTTTTAGGTGATGACCAGTGGATTCTTTGAATTTCTATTTTACCCTTTGGTTCTAGGGTATTCAGGTAGTTTTCCCTCAACAATTTTCTTTATAATATGATATTCAGGCTTTCTCTTTGAGCATGGCTTTCAGGTAGTCCAGTCATTTTTAGGTTATCTCTCCTTAATCTATTTTCTAGGTCAGTAATTTTTCAGATGATATATTTCACATTTTCTTCTATTTGTTTTTTCATTCTTTTGACTTTGTTTTTTTGTTTCTTGATGTCTCATGCAGTAATTAACTTCCATTTTTCCCAATTCTAAGTTTTAAGGAATTACTTTCTTAAGTAATCTTTTATACCTTTTCCCCCCTATTTGGTCAATTCTTTTTTTTTTTTAAGATGCTATATTCATCAGAATTCTTTTGTGCATCTTTTACTAAGCTGTTAATTGTCTTTTCATAATTTAATTCCTTTGCTTTTATTTCTTCACCTAATTTCCTCTATTACTTTTATTTGGATTTTAAAATTTTTATTTTGGTCCTCCAGGAATTCTTACTGGACTTGGGTCCAATTCACATTTCTTTTTATTATTTGCTTTTTTGACCATTTTGACAATCAAACAATTGTATAGATCACTGTAGCTGTTTTGACTTCACTACCTTTTTCTGAGGTTGTGTTTTATAGTATTAATAGTGTTTTATCATCAGATTCCTTGTTGTTATTTGCTTATTTTTCCACCTTGCTTCTTCATTTTTAACTTTATATTAAAGTTAGGCACTGTTCCTTGTGTGTGGGAAGGACACTGTCTCAAATTTCATTTTTTCTTTCCCCACACTGCTATTTCTGAGCTAGTTTTGGAATTTGGAAGTTTTTGATGCTTCCAAGGTAATGCAATCTGGAGAGATGTGTGATCATTGTCCTCTTGGTCTGCATTCTGTTCTATACCTAGAAAGTTCTGATCCATTGGAATTTCAACTGATACTCCTCCTCAGGGTTCTGGCTCTTTTGGGATTGCAAGTTATACTGTTCCTCATGATTCTTGATCTCTTGTGACCAAAACTGGTACTCTTCCTCAGGCCTCTTGCTTCCTCTTAACCAAAAATGCTTCTCTCTGCCCTTGAACTATGATCCAGAAATGGGAACAGAAAGTGAAATTTCTATTTAGCATCTGGTCCTTTGTCCAGTGTTAGAACAGGGGTCTTCTGTAATATCTTTCTAACCAGTTTCTCCATTTTCTTACCATATATGGCTTGAGGATTCCCAAAGGTTCTAATGCTACTGTCATCCCTACCTAGTCTCACAAATGGTGTTTCATACATGTGGTTTCTGGGCCAGCCACCATCCCTACATCACAGTTTTCTTTTTCTCACCTCTTAATTTGTCTTGGGCTGGAAGAATGCCTTACTTTGGCTTTTTGTTAGCTATGCCATTTCAAATTTGATTTGAGGCATTATTTTAAAGTTGTTTGTAGGAATGTTGGGAGAACTCAGCTAAATCCTTTATTTTGTCATTTTGACTCTGCCCCCAAAAGTTATGGGTACTTTTAAAAGGGATATCTGGGCTAAAATTTTTTCTTCTTGGATCTTTCTGCTTCCTTCTTGGGACATAGAGTATGGTATTATTCTAGGATCTCACAGACAGCTCAGGCTTTCAGTGCTTTCAAAATTATCTGATTAAGGACAAAGTCTGATCAATGCCTTTTATTCTGCATCCTTATATTTCCTGACTTGGGCTTGCATCTAAGAAACATTAGTATGGACTTGTCCCAGGTTGGAAATACTAGTAGACTGCTCCATGACTCAGCCACTATCAGACACCCAGAATGCTTTGCAGACTCAGTGACAGAACTGCAGGCTCCATTTTGGTCTAGGATTCATGCTCTCATTATTCATCTATAGGTTTCCAACTGGGGTGGAAGTTGGGATTTGGACCAACTCAACTCTTTGGATCAGAGCCACCAAGCTATTGAACATAATCCAAGGTTGTTTCTGAACATGATCCAAAATTAATGCACAGTCTAGAGCCCAGGAATCACTCCTCATCCTGGAATAAAACCCATGAGCACCAGTCCCATTGATAACCCACTCTGGACATGTAATGTTGGACTAGATAGAGAATGATAGAAATGTCATTTTGCACCTATTCCTACAACCTTTACAAGTTCATTGTCCCTATTTATGGATGTAGAATTTCAGGTTATTCAGATGCATAAACTCAGTCCTCTTTCAGTTTCTGTAATGAAATGTTCCATGTATCATTATCTCTCCTAGAGATATGTTTAGACCAGTGATGGGCAAACTATTCCCTGCAGGCCAAATCTAGACCAAATCCTCAGCATCCATCTACTTGTCTGTATTTTCCCCTATCCTTATCTAAGCATAGCAGTATGACTTGTGATTTCTCCTTGGATTTCCTGATTAGGACTTGTTCTGGTACATTATCTAGATCTTCATGGAGGGGTTGTGCTGCGTAATTTGGCTGGTCTCTTTCTTGCTACTCGGCCATCTTTGCCAGCTCTTATGACTCTGAAAAAAAGATTCTGACAGAGCTTGTGGCATACTATATTTGAATATAAGAAATCAAAACTAAATTTTTACTCACATATTAGAAAAACACAAATCAAGTGAAATAACAAAATTATAAGAAAGAACTCTGGACTACTTAAGAGTGAGTTTGATACTGAGTCAAGATATTTTGGCTCTCCTATTGATTAACTACTCCAACAAGAACTTTGCCACTTTTGGTCTCAATTCCTCTATCTATAAAATTAGAGAATTCCACTAGCTGTTCTCTGAGATTGCCCCCAGCTCTAAAATACTATGAATCATAGAATTATTTGGGATTTAAAAAATCATGTAATTAAACCTATACCCAAAACAGAAGAAATGTGTATGGTCTCCAGTGACAGAAGAGGGATATATCATTCTACAGAGTTGTTTATTCCATTTGTGGAAAATTATGTAATGTTCTTGTATTATAGTAGTAGTAGTAGTAGTAGTAGTAGTAGTAGTAGTAGTAGTAGTAGTAGTAGTAGTAGTAGTAGTAGTAGTAGTAGTAGTAGTAGTGGTAGTGGTAGTGGTAGGAGGAGGAGGAGGAGAAGGAGGAGTAGGAAGAAGGTGGGGAGGAGGAGTGGTAGTGGTGATAGTAGGAGGAGGAGGAGGAGGAGGAGGAGGAAGAGAAGGAGGAAGAGTTGTAACTCTAACACTTTATTTGAAGAAAGTTTGCAGTATATGCCACAGTACCAAACATTCTTCAATCTGGTTTAACATCACATTTATTTCTATATTTTGATTTAAAACAAAAGGCCGAAATGCTTGTTTATTTAAATATGTGCTGGAATTTGAGTAGGATAATTTCACAAGCTCTCTTGCTAAGAATTAGAAATTCATTTAAAAACATTTTAGTCACCTAAACAATCTATGAAAATGACTAGTTATGATATAAAATCCTTTTCTACTTATGGAAAATTAATATTGAATTGTGAAGTAATCGCCCTCCCCCTTACCTTCCCTCAAGGAAAGGCTGCAAGAGCCTGATTCTAAGATCAGGCTGAAAAAGTTTCTCTCCTAGATTATGAAGCTGGGTTGGGTTGTCCCTTCTTTTGTTTAGATCCTAAAAATATAAAAGAATTAAGGGCAAAGCTGAGAGCCAAGGTGAATGCTGATTGAGAATGTGCTCTATAGCCATGTTAGAGTGACTCAGACATGTGGTGAGGAGGAAATGGTGCATTGGCCTAAGATTTGTCTCTTCCTATGATGAAGTAATGAGGGAAGAGTTTGGGGTCTCTGAGTCTACCTCCTCAGTGGATATTTACCAGTCAGAGATAAGTCTTGGGGTGTCCAGAAGAGGGCCAGAGTGGTGAGGTCAGAAGGGGTGAGATCAGAAGGTACATATTGGCCTACATGAGAAGAGTTCTCTCATTCTTTTGCTGTCCTTTCTTTGGCTCCATTCTCTCGTCCCTCTTGTGCTCTTTGGCATCTCTTTGGAGTATGGATGGAATCAACTGGCTAGTTTATTGTCTTGAGTGGTCAATTAATAAATCAACTTAAAATTAAGTAATACTGCCTCTCAAGAATTTCAATTATTACATATTGAACTAATTGCAATTTCTGTATTAAATGAAATAAAAAACCTGAACACAATACTTTGCAAAAGCATAGTGAAAAATTGCCTTGAAATATCTGAAGCAGATGGCAAGTATAGCTCAAGAAAAACTATAGAACATCTCCAGAAAGAGATACCACCACCACCACCCAAGTTTAACTCAGTGATTATATATAATAGTCTCAGAGAGTTAAGTTTGACTTAGTGGAGAGAAAAAAATCAGGGCTAGTTAGCAAATGTGGAAAGTGAAATAAAAAGAGAAATAGAAATAAAATAACAAAGGATTAAAAGAGAGGAAAAAAAGAAGAGGAAAAGTGGGGAGAGGAGTACTAAAATCTAAAAATCTTTATAAGGAATTTTGCATTGACAATCAAAGAATCCCCCCAAACAGAAGCAATATATGTAAACAAAGTATGCTATGTTAGGTATACAAAAGAAACATGGAAGAGGAAAATTTGTTCTTTAAAAACATATGAAAATTCAAAAAATTATGCAAATAGAATCAGAATCATATATATCACATTTTCATAATGATATTGCAATAAATATTCATAAATGGCAACTTCCTAAGTTGAAACACTTATACAATGTAAAGTATTTTAAAGTTCTCACAAAACACAAATAATTTTTGCTTCTTACTGAAATGTTTAATTTTAAAACAAATTGTAATGGAAATGTATTTGAAAAAAGAAAATAGATATTTTAAAAAATAAATTTTATTTTTTGTAAAATTCATGTGTAGTCAATTTAAATTTTCCAGTAAAAGAAAAACCAAAGCTTTAAAAATATGTAGTTTGTCATCATAAAATCATATTCCAAATCTCCCAATTATGAATTTGTTCACAAAAGCTATGTTGATAATTAACAGGATCTTGTACATCATTTTTGTTTTCTTTGAAATTCAATAATTTAACAATAGATGTCAAAAACAATGTATAAGTAATGATACTTTTTAGAAAAACAAAATCATATGTCACATAGTTGGACTTTGGGCTCCCTTCAGAAAAGTGAGCTCAGTAAATTTACTAGATTTCTCCTTCCTCTTTCCTCTTCCAAGTCTTATCTCTGTGATTAGCCTCTCTCATATATGAATGTAATATCCAATATGGATATTGAGCTCTCTATTTAGGCATGAGAGATAGGGGCAACAACACTATGACCAGTATATGTGGGTCCTAATGTTTTAAATCTCTAAAACTTATAAGTCTAGGGCAGGCTCTTCTACTTTGGAAGGACTACAAGGTAGTTTGAGTATTTCTAATGTCCTTCAAGTGTATTTCTAGATCACTAGAGCTGCCCAAAATGAGCAATTTTGTGAAGATGACAAGGACCTAAACCAGGATGTTGGTGGTATGAGTAGAGAAAAAGAGATAGATGCAAAAGATGTTGAGGAGATAACATCTACAAGACTTGGTACCTTGATAGATATGGGGAAAGTGAGTGAGAGTAAAGAATTGATCAAGATTCCTAGGTTAATAAACCTGGGTGACTAGAAGAATGGTAATGTGCTCATAAAAGATAGAAAAATCAGGAGGAAGAATGGATTTAAAGGAACACAAGTTTATGATGCCTGTGGGGAATCCAGGTGGAGATCCAGGCAGCTGGAGAGAGAGATGAGAACTGAGTATGAAGATTTAAGATTGATCTTTAGGATATTGGGATAACAATTACATTCATGAAAATGTATGAGATGGTAATGAGAACACTGGCAGGAAGGGAGAGAGAGAGACAGAGACAGAGACAGAGAGACAGAGAGAGACACAGAGAGAGAGATGCTGCTGCTGCTGCTGAGAATAAGAATGAGAATGAGGTTATAACGTGGATGATGATTATGCAGCTAGGTGGTACAATAAAGAAAATCCTGGGCCTGAAGTCAGAAGATTTGAGTTCAAATATGACCTCAGATACTTACTGTAAGGCCTTGGACAAGTCACATAACTTCTATCAGGCTCAGTTTACTCATTTATAAAACAGGTACAGCAAAAGGATATGCTTGCCAAGGTTGTTGTGAGGATGAAAAAAAAATAGATAACATTTGAAAAGCAATTTGCAAACCTTAAAGTGCTATACAAATGTTATCTAGCTATTATGCTAGGGAGATTAAGAAAGATCTTTCAAGATAGGCAAGAAACTAATCACAATAGGACAGCATACCAAAAACCCTGGGAGAAAGCTCAGTATGTTGAATGAGGGGAGAGCCAAAAGTGTCAGATACTGCAGTGGGCATTAGATGTATCAACAATGAGATCACTAATGACCTTTGAGACAGGTTTCAATCTGGTATTAGGGCTGGAAGCCTGATTGAAAAGGGTGAGAAATGAATAGAAGGTGGGAAAATAGAGGCAATGAAGACAGAAAACCTTTTTCTGAGTCTGGCTATGAAAGGGAGGATTTAGGATGAGTGAATGAATGAGAAAAGCACTTGAATGCTTTTACAATGTTAAAACACTGTGTTAAACACAATATACAAACAGGAAAGCAAAAAATTCCCTATTCTCAAGTTTAATATTTCAGGGGGGTAAGACAGAATATATAGGATGGTTCAGCCACAGAACAGGTAGGAAGGTGCAAGAGTATAGCAGCAATGCAACTGTTACTTCCATTGATAAAAGGATATCTGTTTCTGATTTGAATCACTTGAGAGTACCAAGGACTTTGGTGACATCTCTAAGGAGATGGTAGGGTCAAGGAAAGGTTTTTTAAAGACAGAGGAGACCTGAGGATATTTGTAGATAGCAGGAAAGAAAACAGCAGAATCTAAAATAGCTGTGGTACATCTAGGTTGAGAGACAGCTAGGTATACTGAGTAGTGTGCTAGACCTAGAATGAGAAAGATCAAATTCTGCCTCAGCCCTTCTGTTCTGTGTAATCCTGGGCAAAAATATTCCACTTCCCTGGGTTGCATTTCTGTAAAATAAGGGAGTTGGAGAAAACCCCATAAGATCTCTTTTAACTCTCAAGATCCTATGAATCAGCAAGCAGTTGGCATGTGTCTTACATCCAATAAATTGTTGGGTTAATAATAGTAACAATAACAATACTAATAATAGGCAGCATTTATATAGCACTTTAACATTCATGGAACACTTTATTTTTAAATCATCTCGTTGGTCTTCACAACAACCCTATGAAGTAGGTACTAGTTATTATTCCCATTTTACAGATAAGGAAATGGAGTCTAACAAAGTTTAAATAACTTGCCTAGAGTTGCCCAACTAGTAACCAGGACAGAATTGAAACTCTAGTTTCTTGACTCTCAGTGTATAACTCCACCTTTTTTGCTTCCTTCATTTGATTTGCTTTCTATTTTTATTGGGGAAATGGAATATGGCTAATTCTGAAATATACATATATCCAATATATACATTTGTATATGTAGTGCATATACATATACATACACATATATATCATTTGTATACTTTTCCAGGCTCACATCTGTGACTTTATTGTGTAAGGTAATATTGAACATATAAATGATGGTCCACATGTGGCCTACAATCTTTCCAAGTGATGCTCAAACCAGATTAAAATGTAATTGATAAATATTTCATAATATAAATGAAAATACAATAAAACATAGATAATGCTAATATGTGGGAAGGTCTTAGTCAACATGAAACTCACAGGAATCTTTATATAGTTTAGTGACCCCCAATTCTATTTCAGTTTGACACCAATGGTGAAATGAACTACATCTGAGGAAATGCCCTTTATCATTTTTGCTGACTTCACTTTTCTATTTCAGTGACATTTATTTGTAAAGATTTTTCTAAGAAAAATGTTTTCATTCTACATATTTTCTTATTCCTTTTCTTCTCCAGAATCTATTCCTAGGAAAGTTAATTCACTAAAAATGCCACATACTACATTGGGAAGTGCTCTGTAACCCAAGGCCAGGGTGACCTGATCATATTATTTGTCTTTTATCTCATTTTTTTGTTCCTTTTGATGTCATGTCATCATTCTGTAGAACATATGATGCCTTATTCAACTCTTTTTGAGTTGTAACTTACTAGGGTCTCAACTACAACTTTCCTCTTAGTGATAGTGATTATTGAGGTGTATGACCTCATCCAGGAGAAGCTGATCTCCAAATAGCTCTATCTGAATTTCTTGCAAGATTCCCATCTCACCCTCTCCCATCTTTGTGCAATTACTTCATGTAGCTTTTAGAGCCTACTCTTATTGCTACAGACCCAATTGCTTCTGTAAACATCTAAATTCAGAGTCTTGAGTAGCCCTAACCAGTTGACAATAGACATTTCATTTCTTAATATTACCACCAACTGAAAAAGTTTAGCTCTCTTTTCTTTGGTTACTATGATTGTTAAATAGACAAGTCACTTTGTATTCTTTTGAAGGAATAATTTAAGTTCTCCTTCCCTAAACATCCTATTGTATTCTTTTGTGTTTAGTAGGTACAATCTTGAACTCTATGTATTTTGGAAAATCAACAGTTCTTTGTTTTTCTGAATGTCACATGCCATTTTTCTTTTCCATATCTTATAAACAAAGGACTCATGCTTTTTTATTTGCTTCTATAAGTGTGTTGTTTGATGTTACTTTGGAAGACTTGACTATACTATGTATCAGTGAGCTAAACTTGAGATTTCTTTCTGATAATATTCTATATACACACAAGCCTTATTTTACCATCTGCTTCAAATATTTCTGGGCAATTTCCCATTAATCTTGAAGAATACTATTCAAGTTTTAATTTTGTATTTTTTTTCTAGAAGATTTATGACACTTAGATGATCATTTCATGTCTTTTTCTCTGAATTTGAAGAACTCTCGTGCATTCTTCTGATCTTGGTTTTTAAAAATTTGTGTTCAATTAATTTCTCTTCTGCTTCTGTATTTTCGTATTCGTCCATTTTCAGAGGTGCAAATGATTTTTGGTACTCTCTTTGTCTTTTGTTCCTCCCTTCGCTCTCTTGATAGACTTACTTTCTTCCTTGAGAATGACTAATTCTGCCCTTAATTTTTATATTTTTACTTAATTCTTTGATTGTTCTTCTGAACCTGTACAAGGTTCTTGTAATGCCTGCATGATCACTTGAGAGTATTTTGTAAAATATAATCACTTTTATTTTTAAACCCTTACCTTCCATCTTGGAGTCAATACTGTGTATTGACTCCAAGGCAGAAGAGTGGTAAGGGTAGGCAATGGGGGTCAAGTGACTTGCCCAGGGTCACACAGCTGGGAAGTGTCTGAGGTCAGATTTGAACCTAGGATCTCCCGTCTCTAGGCCTGGCTCTCAATCCACTGAGCTACCCAGCTGCCCCCTATAATCACTTTTAACAAGATATTTTATTTAGTTTACTTTGTTGTATAATACTTATTCATTGAAATATTTCTTTTATTTATTCATTTTTCTTCCTTAATCATTTTCTCTCTCTCTATTAGTCACCACTGATTTCTCTATTTGTGTCCTTGCTAAAATGTGCTTCTGACAGCCATTTTCTGCTTTCTATAGGATAGCACTGCTGTGCTCTTCCTGAAATCTTGTAGCCTATTCTTTGTTCTTCAGATCCCTGGGGTTGGACAAGATCTGTGGCCCTTAAGGGGTAAGGGTGACAGCCACAGGGAGACAGACTATGAGAAACTAATGTAATTGAAATTGCTCTTTAACTTTCCCTGTTAACATTTTCTGAGCTCCACTGGGTACTCAGATACTGACTTTCTTTGGTTCTCAGGCTGACCCATGGGGTCCAATTTCAAAGGGGTTAAGGGAACATCCCCCAGGATACTGTTGAGGGTAAAATATGAGATACCTTTTCAATTGGGTTTTTTCAAACCTGTCTCTCATGTCTTTTGCTGACTGCCTGTTTTTTTTTTTTTCTGTACAGTATTAAATAGACTTAATTAGATAGACTTAATTAAATAAGCAGACTTATAGGCCCCCTTCATCTCCCTATAATTTTCTCCCTTGGGTGCTACACCCTATGATACTCACCTCTTCACCTTTTTCGTAAGCATTAGAACAGTTCTAATCCTCAGTTCTGATCAACATGTCCAAGGAATAGGGTCTGCACTTTGGAGACTGAACGACTTTACCCCAAAGGACAGTGCCTAAAATTTTAGCACAGTAATGGAATGGAGGCAGGGAAATATGCTGCTAGAGATGAGTATATTATTTGCTTTTCTTTTCTAAAAGAATCACCTTGGGGTAGTTTCTTTAATTTTTCTCTTGTCATTGTTGTATTTGCTTAGTTTGGGAGCATTTGTTTTCCTGTTTTATTTTTGGGTGGTAGAAAAGGATTTGTATTCTAAAATCTATCTTTCTAGGATTTGAATATCTCTCTAAGAACTATTTCTTAATCATTTGAAGTTATTTTTCAAGGTTTCCTCATGATAGAATTATGCAAAATAAGTAAGAAAAATAGCTCATTCTTTTTTTTTTTTTTTTGGCATAGTACACAGTTCTTTTTCATAAAATCTATGATCTTAAATTATTTCTTCTGCCTTGGATTCTACACTTCATCATATTTACCCCTTCGACTTGGAGCTATTCTGATTCAAAGGCCTCAACCTGTACAAGAAATAGGTCGCTACAGGGGTCTCGGACAAGGGATTTGACTCTTAAAGTCTATAATTTTGGACTTAACTAATTAATTAATTTTTAATTGATTCCTCAGGTAATTAAAAACACAATTGCACTGCATTCGGAGTATGGAGTTCCAATTCAAACTTCACCACTAGATAAGTTTAGCCTCTCTAGGTCTCAATTTTCATTTGTATAAGTTGGATATTTATAAATACCTTCCATTATACCTTTATTGTCAAGTTTACCAAGTCATGTAATTATTAAAGTTGCTTGGTTTTATAAAATACTACAAATGTATAATTATACCATTTTAATTACTTATGTTGGGAAGAAATGTTATCACTGAGTGAAAAGCTGCAGAAAGTTAGGATTTTGAAATATTGATGGCATCTCACCAATTTGATTTTAAAGTTACTGGTACTAGTCATCCAATAAAGCAACCTGACAAGAGCCAGGGACAATAGTTACTCCCCCCCTTTTCCTTTGCCTCCACCCCCCCCCCCACCCATAGCAGACTTAAACAATTATTCACTGCTAGTGCAAACTCACAGATCTAATTCCCTATCTAATGTATCTGCTGGCTAGCTGGACTTCAGAAGCTTTGCCAGAGATCCATTCACTACCTGTGAAAGGGCTAATCCCCAGTGTAATGCCTGCCCACTATCAATTTCCCTTAGGCTCATTCCCTTATCAGGGGAAAATGCACTCATTCCTTCCTTCCTGATTTCCATAGGTGACAATTAGGCTCAGGGAAATGACTGGAAGACAGACTCTGAGCATTCTCAAGCTGTCACTACCCTTCCTAAGCTTCCTAATGGATTATTTCCTAGTCAACTGATAGTAAGCTAGGAGAGGCAGTTGTGTATGTGTGTATGTTTTTACAGGTCACATATTTAACCCCTTGAATTGTTACTGTAATTTACTAATTATTGAGAGTTCGTAGCAGAGAGAGGCTGACTATTTGAGGGAAGTAAGGCAAGGGAAAATCATTATTCTTTGCCCTTCAAGCATAAGGTAACTTTCAGAGAAAGCAAAATTTAAAGAAATATCTTCCAACTATTCCCTTTCTCAATGGAAAAAAGAGTACAATGTTCAGAGAAGGAATTTGTATTTAATATGATGATATTTCACTCTCCCCCCCCCTTCAAAGCACAGCAATATAGTTGTCATTGGGGAAAGTGGTGGATTGGATTGGTTACCCCAAACTGATCTAAGTGTTTGCTGTTTCACCTCCCCAGATTTTCTGGAGCATTGATGATTCTTCCCACTCTGCTCCCGTTGTCTGCTCCCCACCACCCTTACCACATCATTTAACCAACTCGTGGCAGCAGGAGCAGAATGGAGAGAGAAGGGAGCACAGCCTCCACTCCCATCAGTCCTAAGGCAGTATATAACTTGGAGACACTTGGGATCCAGATAGCTCTAGGAGTCTTTGTACCCTTAGATTCTCCCTGGAAACAAAGTTCCATACAGAAATGATGACTTTCCATCCTAATAATCTCCTTGATGGCATTAGATAGATTTTGTTATTGCTTTGTTGCTACTGTGGTTGTGGCTATTATTGTTGTTGTTGTTATAATCCTGTTATCATTGTTTGTTTGGCACAACTGGCTCTTTTTTTCTTTTTTAAACCTTTACTTTCTCATTTAGAAGTATCTAAGGCAGAAGAGTGGTAAGGGTAGGCAATGGGGGTTAAGTGACTTGCTCATGGTCACATAGCTAGGAAGTGTCTGAAGCCTAATTTGAACCCAGGACCTCCCAACTCCAGGCCTGGTTCTCTGTCCTCTGAGCCACCTGGCTGAACTACAACATGCTCTTAATGACCATAGAGACTTTGTAGATCATAAGATCCTAATTTTAGGGTTAGAAGGGACCTCAGAAGTGGTTGGACTCGATTGGCCTCTGAGGTTCCTTCTAAATCTAGACATACAAGAGCTAGATCTTAATCCCATAATTGAATCTCTCATTTTATACTTGCAAAATATTTGACTCAAACTAGTTAAATGACTTACCACATAGGTAGTGAACATTATCCTTATATCTTCAGTGTGAAACAAGGTTTTGCACATATTATTTTTGATGGGGTATGATAAGAATGGGGAAGGCTGGACCTGTGTTTGTATTTGAGAAAATCCCAGATAGAAGTTCTTCTATGCCACTAGGAAAATCATCAATTAATTCAATTTATAGTCTTAGGCTGTTTGGAGTTACTCAACGAGTGGAGTGACTTGCCTATGGTCACAAAGCCATTATGTTTCTATGTGCGTAAGGCATGACTTGAACCCAGGTCTTCTGAATTCTAGGACTAATCCTTAGGGCTTATTGTCTGGCCCATTGTCCCTCCCATTATAGATGCTCAATCCCTGCTTATATTACTTTGGAGAACTCTGGGCCCAGCCTTAAAATCCAGGTTTGGGACACAAGGACTTAGACAGAATGTAATTGAATTTAGAAATGAAGAAAATGGATGACCAATTGACTAGTATTTCACGAACTGTGCTGCAAGGAACTCTGGAACACTCCAAGTTTCGTGTGTGTGTGTGTGTGTGTGTGTGTGTGTGTTTGTCTGTGTGTATTTAATGAATCTTATATTGTATGTTAATAGACATTAAAATAATTTCATTGTATTTTAATAACAGGATTCTAACTGTTTTGTGTAAGTTCTACTACTGTGGAAAACTTCGAGAACCATGGCACTAGACACATCCTGCTTTCTTTGATTCATATTCTTTAACATTGTCAGTATCAGTCACTTTTTATTGTATGTTTTTTTTTAAAAAGACTAACAACTACAGCTTATTTCTGTTATCATATGGAAGCAAAAAAAGAAGACCTAATTTCTGGTTTATAATGAAAAACAATGCTAGAGAAATGTTCTAATCAAAATGCTCCTGTACATTAATTTTCTAAAGTTTACTTTTGACCTTTGTAAATCTGGGGTCCTTTTTAGGGGCTAGAGAAAACCATTCAGTCTTTTAAACTATTTAGAAAGCTGCTCTTCAGACCAAAAAACCCCAAATCTTTTTTTTGAAAAAGACTATGTAAAGTATGGAATTAGTAGATCTAAATGTAGTCAGCAGAAGACTGATACAACCCTCAAAATGATGAAACAACTTTTTGAACCTGAGCATTTTTACTTAAGGGTCCTTTGAGATGAAGCCTTTAATCAAGACAGTGACATCTTTACCACAGTGATTGTTAAAACATCTACCCTGCCATTTTAGTTTATTCAGGACACAGTATAAAGAATTTAAGCCATTTTGATACAGGGTGATATATAAACAAATCTCTTTGAAGGTCATATAAGCTCTTCAGCTGCATTCTGTAAATCAACACATAGAAAGCACAGCATTATAAAATTCTATTCAGTCATCTGAAAAGTCTCAGTCATAGTCATAGGATGATAGGATTAAAATTGGAGGGAATTTTAGAGAGCATCTAGTCCCTTCCTTCTTCCTTTACAGATGAAGAAACTGAGGCTAGGATTCTAATTAAGTTTTAATTGTCTCTTCTTTTGTAAACATTTGTCACAAATGTATTTGAGGAAGGGGCAGGGAATCAGTGAGAGAGAATAATGATTGGGTAGAAGAACAGGAGTCCAGGTTTCAGGATGTAGTTTTCAAGTGTCTTAACACTCGATCTCATTCATGCTAAGTACCTCCATTTTCTTGGTCCAGGACAGCGGTTCTCAAACTTTTTTGCCTTGCTCTAAAAATTATTGAGAGCTTTTATTTATATGGGTTATATTATCTATTAAATTATTTTAAATATTAAATTAAATTAATTAAATTAAAATTAAAACTGATGATTAAAATTAATTCATTAAATAAAAATAACAAATCCATTGCCTATTCATGTAAATATATTTTTATGAAAAACATGATATTTTCCCCCAAAAGATAAGGAGTAGGACTGTTTTACAATAATATATTGTGATCATTTTGGTTGAAATAAAGGAAGAAAATTCAATATCATGCAAATAAGTAATTGTGAAAAGGAGAATTTTAATAGGCAAATGCTATTTAATGCTATTATGTTTTGACCTCACAGGCTCCCTTTAAATAGTTGCAAGGTACTTGAAAAGTCTAGATCACTCATTGAGAGTTGCTTTTCTAGAAAAATGGTAATAACTTTTCACCTTTTAAAAATCTTATTGGCATATGCTGCTACTTCTAAAGAACAAAGTTTCCAATAGGACAATAACTGTATTCTTAATTAAATCTTAATTTATGTTAGACTCCCTTATTATATGTGTATGCATGTGTGGCTTACAATGTCCCGGACTTCAATTTTAGGTTTAGTCAGTTGATTTACAATTCTTGTTAATTTTTGTCTTTCATAAATAAATATTTCTATAAAAGTTCTTTTCAGAGCAAATTTCTGGTGACTAAGAAAGTCTGTGTTCTATGGAGGGGGGAAAAAGCTTTGGTGCTACCTTTTGTTTTATTTTCCTTTTCTAGGAAAAAAAAAAGGTATAGAAGTCAAAATTTGGAAAATGAAATGAACCAAGAGGTATACAGCTAGGTGGCTCAGTGTATGATGGTGCTCAAGGGAGTCAAGAGACTTACCTACTACATTCAAATCTGGCCTTGGACACTTATTAGCTATATGACCATGGACAAGTCACTTACTCTATTTGCCTCAGATTCTTCATGTATATAATGAGCTGGAGAAAGAAATG
The DNA here is from genome assembly GCF_016433145.1 of Gracilinanus agilis. Classification (NCBI taxonomy): domain Eukaryota; kingdom Metazoa; phylum Chordata; class Mammalia; order Didelphimorphia; family Didelphidae; genus Gracilinanus; species Gracilinanus agilis. The sequence continues at coordinate 124,907,282 of NC_058131.1, read as the reverse complement.
GCAAATCACTTCAGTATCTTTGCCAAGAAAATCCCAAATAGGATCACAAAGAGTTGAATGTGACTGAAAAAAAGATTGAACAACAAGAAAAGGCAACAAAGACATAAGGAAGAAGATTAAGTGGGGAGGAACATTTGGGAATCAGCCAGGGAGAGGGCATTGACTCAGGTTGTCAGTTTTGCTATAAGCAAGTTCTCTATTATTTAAGGGCCCCAAGTACAATTCATGGACCATCTATAGCTCTTGTTTCTCCCCTTTCTTGGTTTTATTTATTGTCTTTTGGCTATCTCACTTCTTAGTAGCCATGTTACCTCGAGATAAAGTGCTAGAGCATGAAAATCAAACCCCTTCATCATTTTACCTTTCAGCTAATATGAAGTGGCTAGGGCCACTTTCAATATACATAAATTCCAGCTTAGTTTATCTTTGCTAAATGAATTAAATAAACCTTTATAAAAAGATGGACTAAAGAGAATTTGTCTTAGACCATCTAGTAGCTGAGTAGTAGCTGATTTTGAATTTTAACCCAAATCTTTGGTCTCCTGAATGAGGCCTACACTTCACTGATTCCTTATAAACTTTTCAGATATGATAAAACTTTATTAACTCCCTTTTAGAGAATTTTGTACTTTGCAAAAAACTTTAATATATATTTAAGTGACATTAAAATAAAAAAAAATTACTAAGTATGTTTAAGGCAATATATTCAGCCAGTGTCACGTTTCCTGTCTTCAAGGAGTTTACAATCTATAACAGGTGGAGGAGGGAGAGAGAGGAACATACAAAAATAATTATAATAGTTATTAGATCATGATCATGTACAAAGGGGATAAAATACAAAATGGCATGAGGGTTTCAATGGAGATTCTATTTAGGGGAAGAAGAAGAAAAAAATAATAGAGGAAATATTTTTCAAGCTGGTCATGGAGGAAGAAAATAATTTTAACATGAAGGAGTAAGTCTGGATGTGGGGGGACAAAACCTTGTGCGAATGTACAAAAGTGGAAGAATATAGGAGAAGATCAGAGCGCAGGAAATTGATGTAGTGTGGAAAACAACAATAACAACAGTCTGGAAAGGAAGGTTGAAGCCAATTTAAAAAAGGTCTTGAATGTCGGTTTTGCATGTGGGGGGATCAGTGAAAACAATATTAAGTGAGATTAGAAAGAGAATGTAGTGAGAGCAAAGAAGAGGCCTGAGAATGGAGCCTTTGGGGGAGTCACATTTAGGAGAAAGAAGGAAGAACCAGGAAAGGAGACTCATACGGTTCAAACAGAGAGGTAGGAAGAGAGCCAATATAAAGCAGTATCACCAAAGCTGAGGAGGAGAAAGAATCCCCCAGGTTAGAGGGTGAGGGGTAGAAAATCGGATTTGCAGAATAAGACTCTCTGGAGCGAGCCCAATTCTCTAAATGAGAAGGCAAAAGAAATACTTGGCTTAACTTCTAACTGTTTTGAACATATAGAAAAACATTCAATTGCATTAAAATGAACTGCTCTTCTAATTCACTTTTAAAGTTTTTTTGTTTAATTGTTATTAATCATTCTTATTAAAACATATTAAAACAAGTTTTCAGTCCTTTTGACAGCTTAGGTCTACTGTAACTACTTAGGAATAACAAAACTGAATTTATTTTTTAACAAATCATAATTTCTTCCATTTAGGCTGATTCCTCTCCTCTCCCTGGACTAGACTGATTTAAAGAGGTTTTCAAGATTATGGATTGAGAGCTCAGAAATCATTAAATCCAAAAGACTCATTTTTTAAAAATTCAGAAAATGAAAATAAGAAAAATAAGCAGGTTAAAGAGAATTTATCCTAGACTTCTTTGTAGCTGAGTAATGTCTGGATTTGGATTTGAACCCAAGTCCTTTGTCTCCTGAATCAAGTCTACACTATACTTCACTGATTCCTGTAGTAACATCAAAATAGAGATAGGTTTATTATTTTTTTTAACTCTGTGGCTCAGGAAATTTGAGATAAGAATGGAAATAAACCCAGCAAACCCCTGGATCTGGCAGGCTTTCCAGGTCACTGGGGAAGCTAAGGGTGGGAGAGGAGGTGGGGCAGGGGGAGTGAGCAAGAAGGAGTTTTTAATTTTATTTTTTGCATTTTGAAAGTAAAGAACTAGTTTATCTCACTTTTATTAGGAATAATGTGTTTTCTTCCTGGCAAATGCTTTTGCGTTCCTAAAAAGTCAATAACTGTTTCAGTCCTTTTAAGTTCCATATGGAATTATCAATGAGTCATGAGAAAAATGCTAAAGTCAAGATTATAATGAAATGAATCATTGTTTCTGGCTGAAAAACAGAAGCACTTTGCTCTATGTTCATATTTTGCTGTAAGTAACTGGGGAATGGGTCTCCTCCCCACCACTGGAATTGCAATTTCTCCTCAATATCCCTGTGTTTATATTATTGATGGGAAGATAGCTATTTCAACCCTACCACAGGCATTTTCTGCGACTGCATTCTGTGGAGAAACTCCTCCCCAGAACTCCAGCCCATCACTATGGCATGCTTAGATGCCACAGTATGTTTTTGTTCCTTTTCCAAGTAATGATCACTGTTTCAACAGTTACTTTAGGGACACAGGCTCACTCTCCTATTCAGCTGGCTTTTAACATAGTTTTAGGCTTATAATTACAAATGAGACAAAAACCAAGACCCTTGAGTTCCTTCTTTCCTACCATAACCTTCCAAAAGGTTCTTAAACCAAAAAGAGAGGTGGGAAAAGGTACCCTAAACAGGAATCCTATTAGATCCAACTGGATTTGAAACCTGGAAATAGGCAGAGCTGAAAGTGTGTGTGTGTGTGTGTGTGCATGTGTGTGCAAGTGTGCAAGCCCACATAGACGCACATTGCAAAATGTACCAGGATTTATTCATGCCAACTGAGGATGTTTTCTATTTAACTATTCTTTAAAAAGAGGTGCCAGGCTGGGATTCCTAATATACCTAGACTGTGATGATGCTATTATTCTGAATCAAAATGAAAGGAGATTGTCTGATAAAGCGTATTCCTTTTGCCTTGTGAGAAGTATGCCTTTTCTCATGAAATCAGGACTGTCTCAGGGGAAAAAAAAAAAAACAACAAAAAACAGGAGAAATATGGTTGGTGTTCCCGTGTTCTGTGTAGGAGTGCTCAGATCCACTTGAAAAGGACTTTATAGAGTTTTGTTTTGACAATCGCTGCCACAGTGAGTGGCTCTACATTTCACAGGACACTGGGGCTGAAACATTATCCTATATTTCAAGAAATCCGTGTAAGCCTCCCCTCTGAACTAGACCAGAGACAGAAGACACAATACACAGACTTTATGGTGATCTCCCGTGAAGAGTTTCTTAATTTAATCTCTAATGGGATTAACAGCTTCATTACATTCACAATCTACCATCTTCCAACTATTGTGGGAAAGTGAGCTTTTAGGGCCTTATTTCTTTCTGCATCCGTGAGAACTTTACCTGGTCACATTTTAGAAACTTCTGACATTACTTGTCTCTGTTCAACGTACCACACCCTAAAATATACTACAATTAACTCTCAATTATCCATGTTAATGGGGGAGGTCAGTAGCAGAGATAATTTTAAAAAAATAAACAAGTTCTCCAAAGCACATTTGGACATTTCCTCTGCTCTTTCCATGTAGAATAAGTTTCTGAGAACATGGTGAGTAAGAGAAGGGCAACGATTTGCTTGTGGCAGAAGAAACCATGGTGGTGTGCAAGGGCATGAACAGGGAGGTAAGAAAATATCATTAATTCTTTGAATAATGCAAGATATGAATATTTCTTCTATGAATAAATGCAGGGGTAGAGCAGAAGAAAGTGTCTGAGCATATAGACTTAGAGAGGATGCTCAATAAATAATCAGAACCCCTTGCTTAAATCCTGGTACTAATGAAGTCATTTGTATTCTAATCACAAAAGTGTCTCTGAAAGTCCAATAATGAATTATAAGCTGGTTCATGGTTTTCCCCATAGAGCAAGGCTGTATTTACCTTTCTTCTGTCCTGGGCCCCTTTTATTTTGTATTCGTTTAAACTGCAAATGCTTTTATTTATTTGTTTATTTATTTAATTTTTACCAATTACATGTAATAAGTTTCCACAGAAGTTTTCCTCACTTATATGATCAAACTCACTTCGTCTCTCGCTTCCTGGTGCTGGCAGGTGATTTGATCTGGGTTATTTATATATGTAATTATCATCCAGGGCCCTTTTAAGAGGAAGCTAGAGCATCCTCCCCATTGGAGATCTGTCTCTTAAAGCCATATTTCTACCAGAAACTAGTTTTTCTCCCTCTTCAGACTTAAGTTTAAATGAAGCCCTAAAATCCTAATCCTTATTTTCAAGTAGCTACTGATGTACATACAGTGTCAATCATCCAACAAACACCAATCACCTAAAAATATTACTAATCCCATGGTAAATTTTTTATCAAAAATCTGATCGATAACAAAAGTTAAAATGTGTAGCCCACTTTGTAAGTTTTGATGAACTCTCCTCCTTTTCTTTTTCTTCTTCTTGACATATAATCCACTCGAATGTCTGCAAATTTTTTTTTGCACATATTCCATTTGATCCTTGTGATAACCCTAGAGGCCGTACAAAACCCCTCTAATTTTCAGGTCAGTAAATCTACACTGACCTTACTCATTTTTTTATCAGGACCACCCTCTCCTTCTTACCCAACATTACATTCATCAAGTCTCATTTTCTTTTTTTAATTGATTAATTAATTTTCTTAAACCTTACCTTCCATTTTAGAATAAATACTATGTGTAGGTTCTAAGATAGAAGAGAGGTAAGGGCAATGGGGGTTAAGTGACTTACCCGGGGTCATAAAACTGAGAAGCGTCTGAGACCAGATTTGAACACAGGACCTCCCATCTCTAGACCTGGCTCTCAATCCACTGCCCCCTCAAGTCCCCTTTCTAAGAGACACAGTGGATACAGAACTGGGCTGGGAATCCAGAAGATCTGAGCTCAAATCTGGCTTCAGATGCTTGCTAGCCGAGTAGCCCTGGACAAGTTGTTTAACACTTGCCTGCCTTAGTTTCTTCCCTTGTAAAATGGGAATAATAACAGCACTTACTTTGCACAGTTGCTATGAGGACCCAATAAGATAATATTTATGAGGTGCTTAGCATTGTACCTGGCATACAGCATGTACTATATAAATTTTAGCTGTTGTTGTCATCATTGTTGTTAGGCTTAACTATCTGCTGGCAGTGAATCCTGCCAATTCTCTCATGGATAGATTGCTATGGAAACCAAATTAGAAGGCTGGAAATGGCATCAGAATATATTTATTTAGGAGATGGATAAAAGGCAGACATACATTCTATTTCTTGATTTCCTTTCTGATCACTTCTTGACTAATTTACTTCTCTAAGAATCCATCTACATAGGCTGGTTGGTATTTTGACAGCTTATCAAATAGGGCAGTGATATTGTAGAAAGAACTATGGATCCAAAGTCAGGTGAGACCTTGGGCAAGTTACTCAACTTATCTAGACCTCATCTTTGTTTTAACAGAAGGGGGATGGACTAGATGCAACCTCTGTGATTTTCCCAAGGAAGGATAGAATTTCTTTTAGAGGTTAAATTGCTGTCAATTTATATATGTCAATCAGGCAGTTCCCAGAAGGCTCCATTTTTGAGACATTCTGCAGTGATGAAAAATATAGTACACCTTTTTCCTAGCACTGGCTTGTGAATCCAAAAGTTAAAATTGTTCAAAACATTTGATTAAATTCCAGAATTAGGAAACCCTTGAAACCCAGAGGATAAGCAATAAAGACAGAAAAGAACTGGAGTGAAGAGTATCAGCAGCAAATTGTGTACATATCCCGTGTTAACTTGTGAGCACAAGTCCAACTTGGCAGATGTAGAAAGATCAAGAAAGATCGTGTATTTATAACATATTCTTGAAACATCTTATTAAATGAACAATTTAAGTCACCTTGATTTAAAATTTGTCTTTTGGAACTATTTTTACATTTTACAATGACATGATAAAAAACAGAGGCGATTTTCTTAGAGAGGGAGTCCCACACAATATGAGCCTCATGTTTCCAAATATTGCCTGTTACCTCTTGAAAAGAACCCTTTTTCTGCTTTCATAATGAAAAACAATCAAAGTGACTAGTGTCTCTAGCAGAACTTGATTACTCATTTAAAATACACCATAGGAATCCTAGCTCCAAACTCCCAATCCCCCTCAAGCCAGGTGGGAGACTTGGTCTAGCCAAATGGTAATAATATTTTAAGTGTTCTCTTACAGATAGTGCTTAGGAGCACAACACAGAAGTCCCACATAAGAAATAAACACGAAAGGAAACTAAGCTTTCCATATACAGACAAAGATAAAATCATTCTATTGCCAGGAAGATTCGGCATCTTTAAAAATGCCTTTTCAACCTTGAACTTTTGTCTGCTTGTTACTACAGAAACCATCTAGCAACCAAAAGGGAAAAGAGACTCCACCCAAAACAAAGTGAAACAATACAGATACCTCACTGTGTATGTATGTATGCGTTAAGAAAAGATTCTTAGTGTTCAAAGAAAGAAACACTTTTTTTTTTTCTTTTTTGGAGTGGGGAGGGGGGAGATTTGAAACTGAAAAAGCTCCGATTACAGATGGCAAAAAGGAAAGTAGTGTGTGAGTAATGAGCAATGAGAAATGGGTAATGCGGGATGAGAGTATAGTTTCCACACGCCAGCTAAAGCAAGGTTTACACTCTTAAGCAATAAAAACAAACCATTAAGCCAGTCCAGCACTGTCAGGAAGTATAAAACAGTTCTTGAAACTTTGCAGTTACTATACAAAAGCTTTTCATAAACTTCGTTTCCTGATCTTCATTAAATGCTAACATCAAGCTACCATATGGCAATTAGCTGCCTCCTGAAATCAATAAAAAATCAACAATTTAGAAATAGTTGTACAGTAAAATAGTTCAATAATTATTCTCTCCTAGTGGTGTGGCAAAGTGGTTCCAGTGTAAATATAGTCCAGATGAAGTCCTGGTCCTTAATGCTTCAAGTAAATCAGGAGCTTTGATATAGACTTCATCAAAACTAATGAAGAATAAAAGGCCATGGGCCATCGGTGCATGGGGATGGAAGTCAAAGGGGAACCATGTATCTGACCTGGTATTTTCAATGACACGTCATCAATGCTAGCACAATGCAAAGCATGTTGGGAGGTGTTTGAAGGGATGTTTGCGGAACTCAAGAAATTATAAATCTGAATATTTAAAAAGTCTACCCCAAACTTAAGGTGCTTGACGACCACACATGACCAAATGAATGTGTTATTTATTCAGTTACCATTAGAGGAGGATGTGAGTCCCTGGATGAGAATTTTGTTTCCTTTCAAATGAAAGATATTTTTAAAAAAGGTATGTTCTTTGTTTCAAAAGGGGCATGAAGAATAATTAAGAATAGAAAATTATTGTTTCCCAATTTTCACATTTTTAGGAAATCAGAGAATATGAGATCTGGAAGAGACCTTCCACATCGACTAGTCCAGGCTCCTCATTCTACAGAGGAGATAATTTAAACACAGAAGAGTTAAGAGATTTGCTCTAGAGTTTTACAATTAGCGATAGAACGGAAACTCACGTCTTCTGAATCCTGTTCTCATTCCCCTAATTCCCATTCCATAAAATCAGGGAAATAAAAATGATCCTGCTGCTTCTGAGGAAGGTTAATATATTCTTAAGTACCTGACAGTGTTTTCTAAGCCAACGAGGCATCAAGCCTCAAAAAGAAAGGCTTTTCTAACATCTGTTACCTGCGTTAGAAGTTTCATATCATCCCTTAGGCTCTTGGTGTTTCTCTACAGGGAGCAGCCATAGAATGTTGTTACTAAATTCTAACCTCAATTTTAGGATAAACAAATGCTTCAAAGTATGACTTCTATTTGTCTCCTTCAAAAGAAAAAAAAAAAAACTTTTCACTCCAATGTCTGGCATCAGGATCACATAGAATCAGTTCAGTGAGACTGACTTGAGTGTTCAACTTTAAAAAAAAAGTATACAGTATAAGGACTTGCACCTGCTCCTCTCTCCACAGAAATGTACTGACATGTATTTTGCGAAACTGGCTGAAGTACAAGCCCAAGCAAGCAACAAAGCTGATTTTACAAGATAAGCAACTGAGTGTTTTCATGTCTGAGGGTGGGTGGCTAGAACACAAAATTGCCAGTCATCCTCTAGGGGGAAAATGCCTTTGAAAATATTTGAGGGCATCACTTAAAGAGATGGCAAAATACATTCAGAGGGCAAAACAAGTATCAGGCTAAAGAAAAGGAGAGTTGGGCGTATCAAGTGCTCTTAAATTCCAAAGTATGGAAATCGAGTTCTATCCAAATTGAAAAGTCTATGGAATGTTTCCCCAAAACGTAGCACAAAGATTCCGAAATAGTTTGAGATGAAATTTAACGATAGGGTTTGGGAGGCGAGAGGAAAGGAGGAATCAGCACAAAGCAGTTCAGTAGTGCTAATGGAGGGAAAAGAATTCCAGTTTGGAGAAGAGTAAGGATGTATCTATAGCGGTAAAGCCTATTCCGGTGCCTCATCCTAACAGAAAGTAATGTGGGTTATTCCACTTGAATACAACCTCAGACAGAGCCTACAAAATTAGAAAATGTTTAAGCACAGGCCTGGAGATGGGCTGTATTTTTATGATATGAAAACTAGTCTAAGTTCAGGAAACTTCTTCATCAGGTTGGTGATGAATCTTTCCGCAATAGGAAACCTCTGAAACCACTTCAGGTTGTGCTCTGCACCAGCAGAGATTACCTCCACCAAAAAAACTGAATCCTTGAAGTGAGGTTATGATAAAAGGAGATGATTTTGAAATGATCTGTGATTAATTTTCTACTCAAAGATTATGGGTTGCTTTTGAAAATGAATAGGTATGTGTGTGGATATGTATAGGCAATTTTCTATTTTCAGTTTATTTATTGATATGTTTACATATTTATTTATACATATATACAAATGTGCACATGTGCCAGCAATATGTAGGTATGTACTGTGTGCAATTATGCTTAAACTAATATTTAAAATCACTGACATCCTCTAAAATAATAGGGAAGATAAACCTAATGCAAAAAAAAAACCATCACACTAGGTTGTAAAGCAATATTAAGTGATTTGGAGATCATTTACTGTTTTAAATTATCCAAGTTAGTAGGGCAAATTAGGTCAGATGTTTCTAAAGGGACATTGTAATGAACTTATTTACGGCTGCCTAATAGTAAGTGCTCAATATCCAGTGCTGTTATTCTCCCTCTTTTATCAAAGGGGAGGGAGGAGGAGAAGATAATTGTTTTTAGGTCTAAATTATCCAAATGGGGTATTATATTGATCGGCTCATATGGATAATTGCTTGACTTCGCTTTGTCTATAGAGACACAACCTAAAGTAGAAGCTGGAGTAGATATTATGGTGAGACAGAAGCTGGGACTGGTAGTTCTTCTCAGGGGAGGCGGGGGAGGAAAGGAATAGAGATCTGGAGATGCCATAACAGTCAAGATACAATGACTGTGGGACTCAGGGGGAAGGAGGAAAGTACTAAACCAGACAAGGAATCCACAAAATTCAATCAGTAATGAAAGGAGATCCAAGGCAGAAAATTTGGGAAACTACTACTGTTTAGGCCCCACATACTAGCAAAAAGGCACATACTGCAATTGCTGGCAGGTCAACGCAAGAAGAATTCAAAATATCCTACAGATTTATGATTGATGTGTAAAGTCACATTGATGGCCATGAAGTTAGAGCTCTTGGAATGTACTTAACATTCTCTATGCCTGAGGATTCCATATATGAAGCAAAAGAAGGAAAAGACTACAAATCAAAATATTTCTTGTTTTCTCAGGTAGGATTCTTAGTGATAGGAAAAAAAGCTTATAAATGGTAGAAAAGATCTGAAGCTAAGCAAAAAAATTCTACCTGTCAATTTTTTATATCATCAAGTCAGTAGAGATTAGAAACCTCTAAAAACAATAGAAACAAAGTTGATGCCAGAAGTTAATGAACATTTCTATAGATGTCCCTTGCTTCTGTCAGTGAAGCAACTCAAAACTATTGAAGATCTTGGCCTCACCACACAATCTCATTCTTTACTTTTTGGCCATGGCTTTCCATAAATTCTCCACCTAGAATCTATTCAATATGGTGGTGTGTGCTCACACACCCCCCACACCCACCCACCATATGCATAATATATCTATGCTCAAAGAATATATTACAACTGAATATGTAGACAGAGACATTTCTCTTACCATAATTTTTTTTTTCATAATTTTTTTTTTAACCCTTGTACTTTGGTGTATTGTCTCATAGGTGGAAGATTGGTAAGGATGGGCAATGGGGGTCAAGTGACTTGCCCAGGGTCACACAGCTGGGAAGTGGCTGAGGCCGGGTTTGAACCTAGGACCTCCCGTCTCTAGGCCTGCCTCTCACTCCACTGAGCTACCCAGCTGCCCCTCTTACCATAATTTTGAGTTAAAATCTAACCAATCCTATTGCACATACATGTTAAATTCACAAAAAAAGAGGAAAAGATGACCTCCTTTCTAGATATTCAGCAACTAATCCTTTCTCCTGAGGTCTTATGACCTCTACTAGGGAATTTGCAGACAGGGAAAATAGTGAAGAAAGAATTTTTTTTTAAAGTGAGCTATAAAGATTATGCATCTATCCAAAACATTTGGTATTGTGGAGGTAGGGAGTGCACTCGCCTAATGTCACAGTGGAAAAAAATAATAGGATTTAAAGAATCAAAGGATCTCAGAGCTAGACTATAGAGGCCAGTCAGGTAATATAAATCCTACCTGGACAAGAATCTCCTCTATAACATATGCAACAAATGGCCCTCTAAACTTTGTTTAACGGTTTCACTGGTGATGAGAAACACACTACTTCCTGAGGTAGCCTATTTTACTTATGGCTAACTCTTAATTGTTGGGAAATATTTCAAGGCCACATTTAACTCTTTGAAACTTTCACTTATGGCTCTTAAGTTCTGCTCTCCTGGGGTAAACACAATAAGTCTAATCCTTCTTCCACAAGATAATACTTCAAATAAAGTCAGTACCATATCCTGCCCTAAGCCTTCTCTTTGTCAGACTAAACATCCCCATTTTGTTAATGTGCTCTTCATATGGCACAGCTATTTGCCACCTTAATTGTAGTTATCTCTAGTTTATCAAAGTTTTTCCTAAAGAGCAAATTGACCAGTAATAATAATAATGTAATGAATTGACCAGTAATAATCAATGGCTTTATCTGAAGTTGCTGATAGGAACTAGAGTTAAATTGTCAGGTAGAAAGTGACCAATATTGAATTTATTTATATATATATTTTTAAACCCTTAACTTCTGTGTATTAGTTCCTTGGTGGAAGAGTGATAAGGATAGGCAATGGGGGTCAAGTGACTTGCCCAGGGTCACACAGCTGGGAAGTGTCTGAGTCCAGATTTGAACCTAGGACCTCCTGTCTCTAGGCCTGGCTCTCAATCCACTGAGCTACCCAGCTGCCCCCGACCAGTATTGAATTTAAAACTGCCTTCCCTACTTTATGATCTTTAAGAGGTTTGATACATTCTAAGAACTATTAAATAATATTATGAACACTGAATCTAGATCTTTGAAAAGAATCTGTCAATTGCACCACATAAAAATTATTTTTTTAGATCAGTTTCAGGGTTAGCATAGAGCATAAAATGTAGGAATAGATAAGACCAAATACGACCACAGATTAGTGGAACTGACATGCTAAAAACTCTTGAAAACTTTCATGTAAATAGCAAGGAGATTCCCAGACTCTTTTCATGAAGCAATCAAATCCACTGAGTCTTTCCCTTAGTTTGATGTTATTGATATGCATGTAGAGATAAATACTTGTAGTCCAACTGGCAGGTATTACCAAAGAATAGCATACAGAATCTTTCCTTTTCTAAATTCATCTTAGTTCTAGCAATATAGCATGAAACATAATTTCTGAACCTTCATTCCATATTGTCCAGATTTTTGCCTGTTTGATAGGTTGATAGGCCTTAAATGTTTTGTTTTGTTTTTTTACAGAAAAAAAATTGTCAATGAAAAACATGTTAAATGAAAAAAAAATTCTTTTGGTGCAAGTATGAGTTCAGTTGACATCTTATTTGCAAATTTGAAGTCATCCCTTAGACTTTTTTTTTTGCTCCCTTTTAGATAAAGCATTTCAGTCAGAATCACCAATGCAAATATAAGGTAGCATTGTGAATACTGTATAAATGCACCATTTTCTTTCACAGATTGGACTTTGTAGAATGAAATGTCAGAGTTCCAATATTTATTATCTGAAATAGGTTTAACATTTGGAAAATGCGTTCAAACACAAAATCTTAGAAAGAAAAGCAAGTGAATTTGACAGACAGCACTGGGGTAGACAGAAACTATGGATGACAATATTTTGTTTTACTCAGGGCAAAATTTGAAAACAGGGATCATTTTAGTTTAATGAGTTCCCATGTGAGGTGTTTTGTTTTTTTAAACTCATTCCCATCTCTTAAGACGAGGGCCAGCAGAAATCAGTTTTAAATATACGTGACCACAATATCAATAATGAAGAACTCTTATATTTTATTTAATGCTTTGGCCAGGACAGCTATTTAAAGGGGTTACTAGTTAAGGAAAGAAGAATAACAAGCCATCATTCACTTTCCTATAAGTTCAAACATTTTACTAAAGGTTTTGATTGGCCCTGCTGTAATCGCTCTGCAAATTAGTTGGGAACTTCAGTATTTCTATTAGATCAGCAATGTCTGGTTCTTATCCAAAGATTCCGCCTAACGAAGATGCCAGTTCTCATGGATTGGACAGCCCACCCTGCAGCATTCCTGAGAATTGTACAATATAATAATCTTGAAAGTCAGCAGAGTGGATTATCCACTTTTTTTTTTTTCTGGACTTGAACTTGTGACCTTAACAGTAGCACTGCAAAAAAGCAAATGTGCTATGCACTTTGCCATAGTAACCTTCCATGTATACTTTTCAACTTAAATACACACAACTGAAACAGCTACAATTTTGGAAAATTATGTACAAACCCTATATTTCTTTTGATTACATATAAATACAAATTATCTATTTTCTAAAAAGTGGTTATAATAGTAAATAAATACAAAATAAGAATCTGACCATTATACTTCATGTGCTGGGGTTGAACCCATATAAAATGTACAACTAAAATACATTTAAAATCTTTAAGGAATAATTCTCTGATTAAAATATTTGTTTTCCCAACTTTTTGTAGACATAAATATATTTTCAAAATAGCTGTGTTTTTTTTTCATTTCATTACATAAATAAAGTCTTCATTGGGAAATATTAAAGTGTCAACTTGTGTTTTTTTTTTTTTTTGCTTTTGTCTAATATATATTTTTAAAAATTCTGCTGTGCTAACGACACCCACATCCCTCCACAACCATATCTTGATAATTCTTTAACACGACTTTTTCATTTTCATCAAGGTAGAGCATGGAGATAGCACTGAGTTCTGTTGGTACACAGCATGCCTTGGGGATTTTGGAGTTAACTGAATTGACCAAAGTCTGAACGATGGCATGATTTGTTGAGTTCAGGTGATCAGCCAATGGAAAAGGGCATTCCCCATGGCAGTAAAAGGCATGATACCCTGGTGGGGCAACAATCCAGTCATTCCACCCCACATCACTGAAGTCTACGTATAAAGGATGTCGCTTGCAACTGGACTTGAGGCGTTTCCGCTGTTTGTGTTTTGCTTGACGCTTTTCTCTTTTGTGGAGAGGGTGTCCTTTGCCATCGTGGCCAAAAGTTACTAGTAATGGTCTTATCTGTGACCAGCTATGATCGTCCTGATGCAAAGACCTACTAATCCTTACGTGTCTCTTGGAGACTGCTCTGTCATCATCCAAGTGAATCACTTCTACCACAAACCCGTGGTTTGCCTGTCCCTGTGCAATCCACCTCATCACAGCGGGGGTGACATCAAAGTTTTCCCATTTACTTGCATTATGATTTACCAACCTTGTGTCCAATAGTCTTGTGATGGGGTATTCAGAGATGAATGTTGCTGGCTTAATAATTTCATAAATATTAATACGGTGATGGTGATTGCTGTTATTTTCAAAAGCTTCCTGCACCTGCTCCCGAAAAACCTTAAGTTCAGCTGAGGTGATAAGCTCCTCGTTGGGGATGGAAGTTAAATTAAAGAAGAAACGCCGGACTGTTTTCCCATTTGTTTCTGGCAGCTCTTCCAAAGATTCTGATTCAGTTGCAAAAAGGAAAAACAAAAACAAAAAAAAATATCCATCAGTAATTGAGACAAATAGTGACAATTGGAATAGAAATGTTTTCAATTCAAACTTTGTAATTCAGCAGCTGGAAAAGAAGAGATTTGAAAAAAAATTTTTTTAAGAAAAAAGTTCCTCTTGTCTACGTGTTTGTTTATATGATCATGTACAGCAAGAACCAAAAATACAATTCACTATCATGCTTTTGATTCAATACTGGAGTACTACATTCCAGGTGGTTATAATAACGGGGAATGAACTATGAAGCATTACTTTGGAATTCAAGGACTTTAGCAAAAAAACTTTAACACTGTAGTTAGCAGAGGCCTAATGAGAATGATTAAAACTGACTGAGGATTTACAGAAATTATTGCATTTCTTTAAAAAAAATACGTCTTTAATGTCAATCCCTTAAGCTCTATTCCAAAACATTACTCTACAATTTAGATGATTTACAAATCTTGATATACAGATTTCAGTGTCCTAATTAAAGACTATGAACTCAACATCTGTGATGATATTTTACGAAGCACACCCTACTATTTCATTCAATAGTCCATAGACAAGGGCATTTATATGAATCTCCTTCTTTGGGGGAAACACATGGGTGGTACTAGGATACTGTGGTAATTAGCTCCAAACAATATCAAGAGAAATAGCTTCCCATCTGAAGTCTTTCCTATGACCTCCACATGACCCTCCAAAGCCAGGTTACTTTTCAGATACTTTCAGAAGGAAAACAGCTTTTGTGTGTGTGTGTGTGTGTGTGTGTGTGTTTCTGGGAAGTATATTAAAACATAAACATCTACACAATTCTACTACAGATGAGATTCAAGCTCATGAAGATTTTTCCTTCCAATTTCCCTGAGTAATACAATATTCATAATATTACTCACTGAACTCAATGAAATTTAGATAATTTCAAGACAAAGATTATAGCTTCTGAAGAAAATATGTTAGAAAGGATTTTATTGGTTGGACCCTAATGCTCTCATGGATATTATTCTGGTCAACTTGTATACAAGTTTGTTTCTTTTTCCATTTGTACTTTATCATGGGTAACTTACTTTGAGAATTTGCTCTCTCATAAAGAATAAACTGATACATATAGGTACTATTTAATTAAGCGGCCTCCTCATTTTAAAGATTGCTAAAAGATAAGATGACCAGTGATCTTAAATTATAGCCATTAGTTAAAGGTATCAACTTAATTAAAAATCTAGGAAAATTTGTTATCACAGGTTCATGTCATAACAAGTAGAGTCTACATTTTCTTTCTCCTTCCTTCTTTCCTTCTTAGTTTCTTCTCCTTCTTCTCCTCTCTCTCTCTCTGACTATCAAAGACTAATAGCAACAAGTCCTTTATAAAATACAAATTCCTTTGGAAAGAGGCATGATGACACAGAATACTGACCAGGCTGCCATTCCAAAGGTAGTACTTGTGTACCAGGAAAAGAAAGAAATTCCTTCTCACTAATTATTCTGCTTCTGTCTTTAGGATTAAAAATTAAAAAAAAAACCAGTAATTTCCCAATTTTGTGAATACTTTTGCTAAGGAGCAATTCAGTTTTGATTTTTTAAAAGTCAAAGCTGATTGTAATTTTTCAGAAACCAAATGAATTGAACAACAATGTAAATGACATCTTGGCAAAAATGCAAGCATTTTGAACTGTGGTCAGCAGATGAGGAGATACATGCCAGGGAGTACAGAAAACTCCTTTGCTTGCATTGGGGAATGTCGATCCAAGAAAAAAAATCTTAGTCTTTCTTCAGTCTGTATAGGTCAATCCACCTAAATCTGCTGATTAGATTCTGTGGAAACCAATCAGCATTTTCCATGTTTATGCCAACATACTCCCACTGGCAAATGATATTACCATTAAGGTGACTGCACTACAAATTATTAACTAACACTTTAATGAGTGACAATAATCTAACCTCCTCTTCCTCCATCTTCTGCATTTAATCCTTAAGGCCTTGACTCAGCTAACTCCCATACATATTGGGAACTTCTGGAGAAAATTGGGAGAAAAATAGCTAATCATTTACATGTATATAACTACATCTACCCTTCATACTCAGTTCCCCTAAGTGACTACAAGTAAAGTATCACACCTCCCTTTTGACTTGGGAAGATTGAGGGAATCTGATCCATGGAGAAAAGACATACAAATGTTAAAACATTTCATTTTACTATGGTACACTGATGAAAACAGCTTAAAAGAAAACAGGAATATACCAAGAAGGGAGGTAGAGTGGAAGGAGAAGAAAAATTTCTCTATCAAATAGCCAAGAAAAGAAAGTGACTAAAATATAGACTAAAGAAAAGAAGAAAAACTTCTCAACAAGCAAAAGAGACAAATGAAGGGCAAAAGAATTGAGAGGAAAAGACATGTAAAAGAAGGCACTGTCCACAAAGGGAGAATAAAATTTAGGAAGAGAAGCATCAGTAGACCAGAGAAGAATCATTTTAATGAACAGGAAATAAAACCTGAGAGTAAGCAAAAAGTCTTGATTTTCTAACCTGCACCTTCAATAGGTTCATCATGCAGTACTTTTCTATCATCTCTTCAAAACAGAAGTAGCATGAAGGCAGCTCTGACTATAGTTATGTGAGTTAAATTTAAATCAGAGGGATAAGGAGGTTGTCAAGAATCTGAAAACCTTGGGAAACAGACACATTTTGCCCCAGTCAAATTTACCTTGGGGCATTTCCTATCCCACCCCCCCACCCCAACCCCAGCTAAGGCCACAAAGGAAGGGGATGAGTTGTATCTCAAGGGTCAGAAAGACCAAAACAAGGTCCAAAGAGTAAGATGCAGAGAAATAGCAAGAAAAAAAAAATGAAGGAGGCGGGGAGCAGCAAAAGCACACTGGGGATAATGGGAGAAAGTATTCCCGAAGAATGGGAAAGGTAAATCCAAAACCTATGAAAGGAAAGAATACATGAACCAAACAGGGTTTGGAGCAGGGAATGGAAGAAAGAAAGAGGGGAAGTAGGGAGGAAGGAATTAAGGAAAGAGAGAAAGGAAGGAATGGGGAGATGAAAGGGGAGGGAGAAAGGAAGGAAAGAAGGGATCAAGGGAGAGAAGAAAGAGGGAAGGAAGAGAGAAAGAAAAGAAAGAAGAGAGGGGGAATAAATGAAAGAAAAGGTTGGAGGTAGGGAGAGAGGAAGTCTATGACAATCAGAAATATAAATTGAATCAATATTGCTTCAAACTTTTTAAAAGATCATGGATTTTATTATTATAATACAAATCAATGCATGGTATTGAGGAGAGGGAATCATTTCCAATGCTTACACATTTTTATGAGATAGTCTGGCTTTTGGAATAGCCTCCAATAACTCAGTCATCTCCAGAACTTGATAAGACTTATGACTGAGATATATTAGTACAGGCAAATAAAGAGAAGAAAATGTATAGCAGTATAGCAAGAAATCTAAAAAGCCTCTTTTTCTTTGTAAATTATAGGAACCCCCGTATCCCCCAAAAAAGAACCTATTTTCTTTCTACCTATTGGCTAGGTATGGAGTACCATGACATATTTGTTTAAAAAAAAAAAAGGAAGGCATATCACAGGAACCCTTGCTTAAACTTGCTCTTCATTGCTCTCCATATAGACCAGATAATAAAAGTTTAGAGGTTTCAGCTAAAGGAGAGGAGATAGAGGGAGGGAGTAGACCTGTGATGTCATCGATAGAGGCAACTCCCAAATGAGGAGACTCTCTACCAAGAGAGTTCAGAACTTTCTTTGCAATTTAATAGTCTTAGGGAGCTGCCTGGAGCACTGAGAGACTGTGGTGTACTCTTGGGGAACACAAGCAGCATGTGTCTCTTGTAGACCATAAGCCCTCATGACTTTTTACTTCCAAAGATAGCTCTCTATCCATGGGTATTTCTCAGTGGATATTATGTACAACATTTTATTTTGTGACAACTTAGACATTGCTAACAATACTGTACAGAGTCTTTATTAAGGAGGCAGAATGCTAAGCCACCTAAGCCTTATAGCACTTGCTTGGGCAGTGTCCTTGCTTATGGAAAAATAAGGAAAGTAAAGAGAAAAGGCTCAGAAAATTTCAATTAATCTATGACATGGCCAGCATTCATTGTATCTGAACACATTAAATGATTTGACTAGATTTTTGAATGTCTATCCTGATTTGGGGAATATATATATTTCATCTAGTTTCAGGAACAGGAAATCTTGTCAGGATGAACTAAATGGGTATGAGAATAAATAAATGAAGAAGACACAGAATGGCATGTAGTTAATATAGCAATATAATAATCACATGGTGGGTTCAGTTCCAACTTTATTTTATTTACTTATTTTTATCTGGACCTAGGATTTCCTCACTATAGGAAACTCTTTTCATGCAAATGTGCAATATAAAAATAGAGTTGCCTGGGACCTCGAGTGATTAAATGACTTGTCCAGTGTCACACAAAGAAATGTAAAAAGTGTCACACCAATGTATAAGAAGCAGGGTTTGAATCTATGTCTTCTTATTTTCAAGACTAGCCCTCTAGCTTGCTCTCTCTTTCCAATTAGTATTAAAGCAGGAAAACTTCATGCAAAAAAACTTCAATAGTTCCAAAAAATTTTATCAAACAGCACTATTTTCATAGATTCAGAGTTGGTAGTGACCTTAGAGATCATTTAGGATAGAGGTCCTTAACTAAGGTCCATGAAATAAATAAATACATATGTGTATATTTATTTCACACATATATGCACATATACGCACGCATAACACACACACACTCACAGAGCAACCAAGTGGCATAGCAGATCTATTGGTGGGCCTGGAGTTAGGAAGACCTAAATTCAAATCTGGTCTCAGACACTTACTAGCTGTGTTACCCTGGGCAAGTCACTTAAACTGTCTCTCTCAGTTTCCTCATTTGTAAAATGAGCTGGAGAAGGAAAAGGTGGACCATTCCAGTATCTTTACCAAGAAAATCCCAAATGGAATCAGGAACAATAGGACATGACTGAAATAACTAAACAACAACAAAATGTAAATAGATAGATAGATAGATAGATAGATAGATAGATAGATAGATTTGATTAATGAATTTCCTTTATAATTCCATATATCAATTAAGAATCCCTGATCTAAATTTTGCAGATAAAGCTACAGAGGTCTAAAGAAGTGAGTGGTTAAATAATGGTCACTAACTTGGTAAAAGAGTTAGGACAGTATAGAGTATCTGGCACTCTACAATAGTGATGCCCAAGCACAGAGTTAAATCATATTTGATTTGGTAGTTCTCCTAAAAACAAAGATTAATAAAATTGGAAAAGATGCTTCACAAGGTGAAATTAAAACTAATTTCCTTTTGAAAACTTTACCAAATCCATGAGAAAACTGCAGATAGCATGAGTTGCAGCTTAAACTAAGTTTAGAATCATTGCTCTGACATTTCTGACAATGTCACACAGGGTGGAAATAAAATAGAGAAGCATCTAAGAACTCTTCTTTAAAAAAGATGAGAAAGATAATCTCCATTTTTAAATGGAGAAAACTCATTGCAAAACAGAAAAAAACAAACAAACAAATAAAGGAAAGGTAAGAAATCATACTCCCCTCTACCTACAAGATGATGCCATTATCACAAAGAGAAAAAACAACAACAAAAAACCCACTGTTATTAATAACACTCCAACTTACCCTAAAGTACACTTTCCTATATTTATGCAATAAACTAATGCATCATATTGTCACCTGAACTATAAGGGGGCAAAACAGACAGAATTGATAGGAAACACATGTGAGACTCAATGTGTGAGGGAAAAAACCCTACTATTGCCACCAAAAGATTAAAGGGAAATAATTTTCATTGTAATTGTCCTCTTTCTTTACTTTATATCAACCATTCATTCAGAGAAATCAAAAGACTTAGATACTAACTTCTGGTTCTGTCATTAACGAGCTTGGTACAACTTTATGTCTTGGCGTTTTAATTTTCTTGTCTATAAAATGAAAGATTTGGGCTAAATCAGGGGTTCTAAACCTGTTTGTGTCATGGTTCCCTTTGAAAGTCTAATAAAGTCCTTAGACCGACCTCTTCTCCGAATAATATTTTTAAACTCATAAAATAAAATTAAAAACCAATTATATTAATACATCAAAATATTTTGATATATCAAGTTATGTTGATATATCAAAATATTTTCTCATGTGAGTTCATAGACCTCCCTAAAATCCATCCATCCATGGACCCCAAGTTAAGAAACCTTGGTCGAAATGATCTCTAAGACCCTCTCTAGAACAAATCTTCAATGAGCCTACTTTGTGAAAGACAAGATAGTAGATATTTTAGGAGATAAAAAAGATAAACATGTCCCTCATCTTATAACATATAAAATATAGAACCTTTTGCTTGAGGGCTCATGTGTTATAACCACATGATTCAGTTTGGATACCAATCCCGAACAGAAGACTATAGACTTTGAGATTTTCTATGTCTGAAAAATTCATCACCTTGTAGACAACCTAGTGAGGAGATTGTATTTAAAGCCAGACTGATCTTCAGATAATTGGCTTCTATCACTTCTACCAAATTTTGTCTGAAGCTTGGTTGAACCAGTGCTCCCCTGGCACAGGAGAGAAACCAGGGCAACTTCTATGCAATGGTGACATATCAAAATAGAGTTTGTATTGGAACCAGCCATATATCAAGGAACAATAATTCAAGATGAAATATATTTTGGAGGGATTAAATATGGCTTAAGTCTGTAAGTGACATTACTATTAAGCCTTAACACTTAATAGTATTAATGGTGGGGTTGTAATATAGAGAATTTTATGATTTAATAAGATTTTACTTGAACTTTAAAGTTTATATCATCAAAAGGGGGGCAGGGGAAGGTGGAAAAATGGTTCTGAGCAGAAGACAGGTCATGATCTTTGCAGCTAATGTGAAAAATGTGAGGTACTTTACATTTTTCTTGTCTGGCCAATTTACAATTAAGCATAGAGCCAAAACTTGTAGGTTCAACAGATCTGACAAACCAGGGGACATCTGAAAATCTGCTTGTAAAAATATAAGTGGCTTATATGCATAAGGAATTTTAAATGCTCTTCTCACACAGAGCAGCTAATGTTCATAGTCTAAGTCTTCTCAAGTTCAAAAGAGAACTTTAACAAGAAGTGTGGCACTTTCTTCCCTTTGAAATCAGGACACAAATGCTTGTACAACACTGAAGAAATAGCACAAACCAGACTTTCCTGAGTTCAACAGAAGACATGATAACTGATAACAGTGGTTTCAAGATTTCCTAACATATGATATGGATTAGCCTTAGAATGAAAGAGCTTTAAAAATGACATTTTCTGCTTTGCTATAATTATTCTGGAGTCACATACAATGCTGTCCTTAGGATTCCAGGCTATAATCTAAGGAAATCAATGGCTGCTCCTTATACCGAGAAACTTTGATGGTGCCCAAATGCTGAATTTTGTCCTCTAGTAAAGGGTGTGATGGCAGTATTCCAATATATTTTCTTTTATTGCTATGTACAGTGCAAAGGCCACTGACATACTTGTAACAGTAAGTATCAAGTACCATTTCAAAGAATGGTGACTCAGCCTTAATAAAATTATAAGTAAGATATCTGGATTTACAAAAAAATTAGAACTATTAATGAGCTTCCATCACATTTGATATGAAAGCATCCTGTGCACCAATAATTCAACTTATCTAAATCAAGTCATGATAACCTGTTAATTTTTTCACTGACCCATTTTTTGACATTCAGTCTATAAAAATGTGATAGATAAGATTCAATATTCAATCCTGCACAAGCAAAGCAATGTACTTCAGTCGAGTAGAGGTAATTTACTTAATGGTTTATAATTTAATCCAAACTCATCAAGCTTTGTTGGGGAACAAAATGATGAAAAGAGAATGTGAAAATCATTTAAGTTTACATATGTTTACAGTAGGAAACCTGATTCAGTTGAAAGAGCATTAGCTCTAAAGTCAGAGGACTTGTGTTCAAATCCTTCCCCTAAAACTTATCATCTGTATGAATTTAGGGAACCTATTTCATTTTCCTTAAGACTCTATTTCCTAATCTGTAAAGTGAGAGGGATGGATTAGATTGTCACTGAGGTTACTTCTAGCTCTAAGAGCTATCTTGGTAAATGTGTACCCAAATGGTATCTCTTTTTAGATACTATGTAAAACTTGAAAGATCTCAACATTAAACAAGAAATATAAACCTTTCTCTGAAGTAAAGTTTCCATCATTTAAATGCCTATTTCCAAAGGTGATATCAAAATATCTATTCTTGTTATTCTTTGCTCTTAAAATCCATTTCAGGCAATATCAGGTGAATAGGAGAGGGGGGCATAGAATTTCAATGATCCCAAGAATTTGGTGACAAGGGTCATAGCTATAATAACAGTGACATTACTACAAAAATCAACAGAGCCTTTCAGAGTTTTCAGTTGCTGAATACTGAAGAATTTGAAATAGATCTTATTGTCCTGGGTACCAAAGTTCACATGCCTGAGAAATGAGCTTGAAAATGAAAGTGACTACTTACTAAGTTAAGATTTTCTCTTCTTGATGCGGATTTTTTAAATGTTAAGAAACTGGTTTTGTTCTTTTGTCTGCTTTGGAACCTAATAATCACTGAGAACAAGTGTTTTAACCAATAAAAGTCATTCTCAGCTGTGAGAAAATGTCTGATGGCTCATACTTCTGACTTATGTTTATAATTGGGGGCAGACTATTACTCTTATATTTTCTAAAAGTATTCAAAAGTAGGGAAAATCAACCCCTAAGAGAAGTTACATGGGTCAATATCCTATCCTACCTGCTGTACCCTAATTTTCTCAATCCAACTCCATACAAATTGATATTTCGGAATAGATTTTGCCTAACCTGTTTTAGTACTTTATTCAGTTAGAATCAAGGAACACTATATCTCTCAGCAGATATTAAACATCAGTAAAATGAGCATAAAAATGACACCTACTTCATATTGTTATTGTGAAAATAAAAAGATATTTTAAAGCACTTTGAAAACCTCAAATGCACTATTTAAATTTTAGCTATATTAAGTAAATTATATAAGCATCTTCTAAATGGATTGAGTTCTAACTAGATTTTTACTAATCCCTTAAAAACTTAATTACAATGTAGATCTATTTTTTAAAAACTATATATTCAGCCACTATGATCAATACATAGACATTTTGATGCTTTTAATAAATAAGTATTATATCCTTTATCATAAAAATCACATTACCTGAAAGTTAGGTTCATCTAAAGTTAAGGTGACAGCTGGTACAAAGCTTTCATTTACTGGATTCATAAGGATTACCTTATTTCTACATTAAAATTATCTCTGATTCAAGAAAAAGACAAAAAAGTCCCCGTGGAAACAATACAATTGATTGTTGAATTGATCTCTCAAAGGGATTAGACAGGGATTAGAAGACTTCTAAACTATCCAAGAAAACTGTAAATTAGGAGTTCCTAGGACTATATAGCATTAAAAAAATAAAAGCTATTTGTGGGGATTTTTTAGGTGGACTTCGTCTGAAAATCCCTCACATTGGCTTTCAGAAGGAAAAAATGGAAAATGGGTTGGAGAGAAGATTTAAAATGAATGTGTCAAGACAAACCCTTTTTGTAGACCCTTTGTACAAGAAAAAAAAAAGTAAGGATGTAATAATTCCTGCAAACTTTCTAAATTCATTTTATTAAAATATGATCTTATCAAGGGGTTGCAGTTTTCTCTGTGGTTCCTATCACCCAGTATTAAATGTATGCACTACCTTTCACATTACTTCTGCTGTGTCTGTTAAGAGGGAGTAAGAAGAGGGAGGCGTAGAGGAGAAAGCAGCAGTCAAAAGTTCATCACAACTGGCTGGTATCTCCAAAGTTTCAGAATTAATGTGTGTGTGTGTGTGTGTGTGTGTGTGTGTGTGTGTGTGTGTGTCTGTCTGTCTGTCTGTGTCTGTCTGTGTATGGGGGGTGGAGGGGGAAAATTCCCATTTCCTCCACTAGTACAAGGCATAAAAACTGAACAGGCAAGTTTCCCTGGCTCTTGTCTTATTGCCATCAACAAATGTTTACTGAATGGCTCAAGATCACGTTAGAGCCAGAAGCATCTCAGCAATCATCTAGTCTTCCCCCACCCCCAACTCCATTTCACAGAGAAGGAAACTGAGATGGGGAAGTGATTTGTTTCATGCTATATATACTGCTAGTAAGTTGTGGCAGGGGATCTTAACGACTCAAACCTAAGTTTCATGACTTTAAGTGCCCAAACTACTTCCTACATCTGGAAGCCTCTGTTACTAGGCACTGTTCAGGACACAGAGATGATCCCTGCTCATGTCTCTCCCCTGCCCAGTTACTTCCCCGGTTCCTCACCTTCATGGTGGAAGCTTCTGACAGTATTAGCCCGGCTGGTTGCTCTCTCCAGCTGGTAGTCCATGGTGGGATCCCCCAGTTGGCCCGAATGCAGGCGGTAGAGGTCTAGCATGTAGGGGGGGATGATCGCGTTTTTGCTGGGGCTCGGTCTCTGCTTCAGCCCGAACATACTGAGTAGTCGTAGCTCAAACTCGCTCAGGATTTCTTCTGACTGCTGCGGTGTGGAGCGGCCGGATTCAGCAAACTTCCTCCGGCCCACCTCCGGGATGAGGCCGGCCGAATCACCCAGCAAGACTTGGTAAAGCAGCAGCGCTAGAAGAGAGCGGATCCCGGCAACCATGGTCAACCTGCAGAGAGGGTTTGGGGAATGGGGTGGGGTAGGGTGGGGGAAAGGATCGGGATGGACAGCAGAAAATCGAGGATGGAGGTGAGTCCTGTTGTTCCGTGACAGATACACCGCGCCAGCGGGCCGGGACCCTTGCCGGTGGCACGCTTGTCCCAAGCGGGCCAGCTTGCCCAGCAAGTCCGCATCTGGCCCTAGCCACAGCCCGCGCCACAGTCCCGGAGAAGTTGTCCCTGCGGCCGCCTCCCCAAGATCTCCCGGCTCTGGGGAGCTTCCCTCCACCTACCCCCGCCTCTAGGGGGCAGGGGCGCCATGACTGCAATGGGGAGTGGGCGCTAGCTGGGGCTGCCATCCCAGACCGCGCCCCGCCCACTCTCTAGATTACCCCCCCCCCCCTCCCCTTCAGCAATCTCCCGGAAACTCCAGTGGTTGTTGAGACTTTATACTTTAAAACAGTCTGCGAGGGAGTAAATTGAGTTTGGGGGATCCGGGGAGGGGACACCGGTTAGAGGAGTTTCCCTATTCCCTCTCCGCACCGAACTAGGGCATCAGAGGTGCGGGGATAACCAGTTTGGTAAATGTATAGGTTCCATTTCTCGTGGGTCACATTAACAACACAAAGTAACTCATCTCAGCGATATAAAACACACTGAACAAAAGTTTTAGAAACATCACACCCGCCACGCATAATTTCTTAACATATACACACTAACATAAACACATACAACATATCTCTTTCCATTATAAAACACACAATGCGTAAGACTTCCTGATATGCACACACTTGTATATTACTTCCAGGCATGCTACATTCACAGTATGTGATTTCCGAACCACATACGTGATTCAGGGCACACCACTTCCACATATATAAATGCACACATATACAGATACTAATGTAGTATCACACACTACATGTAACATACTTTCCAGGTATATTGTAACACTTTTTTCATATATACACACATAGAACAGACCTTCCACAAGGAAAAAAGTATTATATATACACACTTTTGGAGGGCCATGCAAACGTCTAGATAGTCGGGGGAGGGAGTCTGTATTATTTCAGATGTCAGAATAGTGAAAGAAAAAGAAAAAAGAGAAAAAGAGAGTGAACCGAATTCTTTGTCCCTCTGATATCTCTAGAAACCAAAGACCTTCCCCTCTCTTTCTAAAATAAGTAGCAGGAAGGGGCCAGCAGGGAGGGAGGTGGAAGAAAGTTCTCAAGAAAGATGTGTAACAGGGAGACGGGCTACCTGGTTGGAAATGGAAAAAGGCTTTGAGTCTAACGGGTGAAACAGAGGGGCAACCCTCTTTAAGAGTTGTTTTTTTTTTTTTTTTTTAAATCATCAGCGAAGTGTTAACAGCCATAATAAAATATCCTGGAAGGGGGAGGAAAGGGGCGAAGGAAGGAGGGGCGAAAAGGGAGTGCACTTCAAGTTGTCTTGGAGTGGAGCCGCCAAGGAAGGGGGGGGGGGACCGTGTAAAGGGGTGGGGGAGCGGGAGCCAGCTGCAGCTGGGACCGCGCTGCACGTGGGCACTGTAGGGTGTTTACCTTCGGCCGAGCTGCGCCCGCCGGGCGGGGGAGGGAGGGACGGAGGGAGTTTGTGTCTGTAGAGCTTGGGTAGCTGAAGGCAAGTGGAGGTGGGCCCACAAACCTCCGTCACCGCCTGGGAAGCGGGTCAGTATAGGTGCGAAAAGCGCTAGCATCACTGGGACCCCACGCCCGCCCCTTCTTCGCCGTGCAAGCCCTCCCCACCCCCAGAGAATCATTCCTCTACCTTTAGGAGACTGCCGATTGACTAAGAAGCACACGGGGGCACGTCCATTGAAACAGCCTCCACATGGAAAAATCTCTGGCGGTGGAGATTGAAGCTGTGATTTTTGTATCCGTTCCTCCTCCCTGGTGCCTGCCGAGGCGGCCCCCCCTTTCCCGGGTGGCAGCAGAGATGATCGGAGTCTCCAGGAAGAGAAGCTGGGGGTCCAGGAGGGGGAGAGGGTAAATGGAAAATAAATTCTCCCCGCAGTTGAAAAGCCACCAGTTTTGAAGGGGTTTGGGGTAGTTATTTTCTCTGCAAGTTCAAGAAGTCCTCAGCCAAGTGCTGACACATAACAACAGCGAGAAGGAGGAGGAGGAGAAGGGGGAAGGAGGGGGGGGAAAGTTCTGAAGTCGTCCTTAGGAAAAACCACCCGCTGGCTGCCTTTTCCTCCGGGACGGATAAAAGAGGGGGGTTGTGTCTCTCGGACCCTTCTCTAGCTCCTCTGCAGCCCATCGTTTTGGGAACACATCCTGAGAAAAAGGTGCCCAGAGGTGTATCCCTGCTGCTGGGGGTGGGCTGAGATTGCCTGGATTGTACCTGTAGGGGAGTCCAGGGAAGTTAGGCTGAGCAGGGGTGGCAGCGGCAAAGGCAGCAGCGGCGGCAAGGCTGGCGTCTGCAGGAGAGTTTTCTGCTCTCGGTGTGTTTTTTTTCCGCATCACTTGGTGTTACTCCAAACTTGCCTCTCTTACAGCTGTTAAGCAGAAAATAGAAAATCTCCAAAGTCCAGCCCGCCTCTGAAGCATACTTTCAGCAGATGGTTAGTCAGCAGGCAGTCCCAGTCAAACCAGGCTGGTGGTTTTCCTTTTCTTAAAAATTTTCTCTTTTTGCTTGCACACACAGCAATCAACAAGTTGTCTTGTCCTTTGTGTCAATAAGTTGAGATGAATCATGTATCTATGGATATAGAAAAGTAAATTTTCTTCTTTTCAAACGAAAAACTGGGCGCTTTGCATCCCTAGACGGAGAGATGGGCACTTGGCCGCTTCAGACGGGTGTACGATACTGCAGGTCCAAGGCATTAAATTTTCGACTTTCCCCCTCCCAGATATTTCTTTCCCCCTCCCCGTTTCTCTTTAGTCTGTCCTGAATGGCGAAGCAGTTCGGGATGGGTAACAGAAGACACTTTACTCTCGAGTTCCTCTCGAGTGCACACACAAATTTCCAGTCTCCTTCTACTCGCGCGTGTGTGTGTTGTCTTCTTGCTGTAAATTGATTGAGGCGGTTTGATGCCTCCTTATGCTTTTTGTTTCTTGGCTGCTGCTGATGTCACGACCTCGGGGGCTTGAGACTTCTCTGCCAATCACAGGCCGCCTGTGGGAACTGGGACTCGCCGGAGGGAGTGAGAGCAGGGAGAGGAGAGAACTCCTGCTGTGGCAGGAGCAGCAGCAGCGGCGGCGGCGGCGGCGGCGGCGGCGGCAGCGGCAGCGGCGGCAGCAGCAGCGGCAGCAGCAGCAGCAGCGGCGGCGGCGGCGCTGTGGCAGCGCAGTCCCTGCTTTTAAAGGGGACGCCGCCTCCTTTTCCCTCCCAGGCCCTCACAGCAAACCACCCCACAGTCTTTCCCCTTTCTCAGTCATCCCAGCTCTCAAAATCTGTAAGGTAGAAAAGGAACCAAAAGGTATAGCCCAGAGGAATGAAACCTTTTGATAGGGGTGGGGTCTAGAGAGAGAGGGAGGGAAATGCTAGGGTAAAGGGTGGGCTGACCAGCACCAGTACTCTGTTCTTAAAGGAGAAAAGAAAGTTTATTAAAAATAATGATGATGATAAAAATAATAAGCTTTTAAAAGCTGCAGTTTCCTCAAGGCGATTTCGGAAGTGAATAAGGGAACTCCCTTGTTCCCCACCTGGCCCAGGCCCGTTATTTCCCTTTCAGTTTTTCGGTTTCACAATACAGATGCGTTTGGGAAAACTGAACGAACTTGCAAAGTATAACTTCCTTGCAGAGTGGCGATTCAGACACAACTGCCCTTCCAGTAGAAGGCACATCTGTCACATCTGTCCAAGTTAAAACACACAAGAACCAATAAGGTCGTGTATAAGTGCTCTTGAAATCTTTTACAGTATACACACACACACACACACACATATATACACACACATATACACACATATATATATACACACATACACACAAACAAATTAAATATACGTACATATGTGTAGATACTCATTTATACAATGGATATGCTATGAGTCTATTTGAATGTGGATTCCAGCTTGCTGTTCCTTTCACTTCCCTTTGGTAGTGGGGGAGGGAGAATTAGAGGGGGGGGGTATTATTAATCTTTATGGCAGCAATCTCTGCTTGCTAAGAAACTTATCTCATGCAGCCCATCGGCACGAGATTAGCTGCTCAGATGACAGTAAAATAATGCACAGCGTGATCCAGGCAAACAAGAAGATTCCGGTTTGAGGTTTAGGAGAATCCCCTCCCCCGCCCCGCGTCTCTTGCCCCCAATCGGGAAAGAAGTGAATGTAGTTTCTTTCTTTCTTCCCCTCCCCCCGCCCCCCAACTCCACAGCTTGGCCTTCTCACTCTCGTCTTTAGTAGCCTGAGGAGCTGCTATGGCTGGAAGTCTGGTGTTTGGAGTATTACCATCTCCCAAGATTCCTGGATCTCCCCGGGGAAATGACTTCTCTGTAAGACATGGGCAGCAAGACATGCATAGCTTAGGCATTCACTAAATTTGTTGGGAAAAAGCTAAAGCCAGGGAAGGCCAAATCCGTGAAAACTGTATTCACTTAATAAGCCCCTGCGCCTACAAGCGGAGAGGTAGAGCAAAGTCAGATGAGATAGAGATTTGAACAATGATCTATTATATATGTGTGTGTTATTTTTTCGGCAGGGAAGCTAAAATAATTCGAGGTTACCCTTACATAAATCGGATTAGATCCCCACAGAGGAGGAATTAAGGATTTGCTGCATCCAAAGGTGTGAAGGTTAAAAAAGGCATTTGGGGGAGGGCTGCTTATTATTATTATTATTATTATTATGCTTATAAGGAAGAAAGTAAGAATAAAAATGATACCAAAAAAAAATTTGGGGGAGGGCTGCTTATTATTATTATTATTATTATTATGCTTATAAGGAAGAAAGTAAGAATAAAAATGATACCAAAAAAAAAAAAGGAAAAAAGCTACCTAGTATTACCATATTATAGAACATAAGAAAAACTATTGGGAAATTTTAGACAACTTCATTAAAATCTTACAATAAACTAAAAAGGAATTAATATATGTTCCATTCAGAGGTATGAGCCAAGATTTTTTTAATTATAATTTTATTTTGGAAAATATATCTACTTCCTATATGAAAGTTAGCTAAAGTTAATGATTATTTTGTCTCCTCTGGGAATTTTGCTTATATTTCAATCAACACATAGCTTTCATATAGAAAGAAAAGATTATTACTAGTCTACCCCTCCCCCACAGATGAAAACAAAATTTTTTTGATGGAACAAATCATATTTTCCAGCCTCCATAAGCAGAGATAGGAAAGCTCATTTTATATCCTATATGAAAAATATGGAACAACTTCATTGTCAATCTCTCAGCCAAATTTCCCAGTTACTCTTTCTATGCAACTCTTTTGCACCTCAATTTCCTTATATTGCTTTGTGCAAAAATCCTTTACTGGGTGTGCCAATCCAAGAGTAGTATGGGAATCTGAAAGTGAAACACTTTTGGGTGACTCACTGTCTTCAGACAGGGGACCTTTAACATTTATTCCCCATACCTGTAACCATCCCTGCTTTTGAAGAATAGGAGTTTACCTGTGATATACTTTATAATGGCAAACTTTACCTGGCTAAACTAACCTGTTCTTTTTCTTTGCCCTTAAAACAGAGGGAACAAGGAGAAAAGGTAACTAAAACCCACTGAAATTATTTGCCCTGCCATTGCTTCAGTTTATAAATAGACACTAAGAATGTGAAGATGAAGAAAGAGAGAGAGACCTTTTTAATGCTGCTGTCATAAAAAGTCAATAGATTTGTGAGATACCCAGCCATCGGCCTTAGGAAACACTACATTCTTTTTCAATAGTCCTCTGTTTTTTAGAGATGGCTGCCCTCCTGTGGTCAAAACTTGTCAGGACACTTTTATAAAAGTAACTATAAATCCTTAAATTTTCTTCGTGTTGTCATAGAAACTGATTATCTTGTCAACTTTGTGATTTTGTTCATTGTAAACTATCAGAAGCACGAGTCTTTAAGTATAGGAAATATGCCATTTTTGTATGCCTTCTGCTAATGCTTTAGGAGACTAAGCAATTTTTCTGTCTAAAAGATGAATTTTTCTATATTATTTAATGCCTAGAAAAGTTGAAAGTTATTCACTGGAGGAGTGAGACTGCTTTCTTACTGAGTTTATTACATTTATTTCTCTGCCAGCTCCAGCTAGGAAAGCTTATGGAGTCAAGAGCAGTATGAACATCCCTCCTCTGTTGTAGCTGGAAATGGAAATTCAAATATGTTACTTCTCCCTTTTAAAGTTCCACTCAAGAGATTTCTTTTGGGGGCTAGGAGGGGGAGAGATGTGGGTGAGTTCAGAATTTGGATCCTCTGATTTTCTCATAGGTAGGTGAGCCAGGGTAAAATTAAGGGCAAGAGAATAAGGTAGCAGCTTTTTCCTTTAGCCATTTAGTTGAGACAAAATCAAACTTTATTGCTTCTTGCAGCTATTAAGGTGAACATGCATTGTTACTGCAGAGCCTACCAATTATGTAAATTAACACTAAATAATGATCATAATATATTTTAAAGGTCACTAGCACTAGCTGATCATTCTACCTTATAATTGTTCTAGTTAAATCTGAGGTAGTTATCAGAAGACAAGCCTCCTTGTATTTTAGCATAGCTCTCACCACATCCCCATCTGATCATACCAATCGGTATAACTTTCCAGACCAAGCATGAGGTAGAATAGCTAGCTAGAATAATAGAAATGAGCACAATGATTTTTATGCAAATCCCAGTATAATGCCACAGCTAAGCTTTTATAGGAACTTTGAGGATTTTCCTAGCTGGCAAGTGAAACGTCCATCATTGAACTTCTCACCCCACTCTTCAACATGATGCCAGCTACATTAGCATATGTGAATATGGTACTTCCAGTTCTGATCAAAATACTGAAAGCTGCTTGATTTTAAGCAATTCACGATATTACTGTGTTTCATCTATCAAATGGGCATAACAATACTTGATCTACCTCATAGGAATATTATAAAGATAAAAGAGATCCTATATGTGAACGTATTCTGAAAAATTAAAAGGTATACACAATATATTGTTATTTGTCATAGACACTTTAAAATACTGTGTGCTTTTAATGAGGGGCAGTAAGGCAAAAGGGTTAGGGGGTTAGATCTGGATTGAACTCCCTTAGCTTTAAATCCTGCCTTGGACAAGAACAAACTGTGTGGCCCTGACCAGGTCACTTAACCTTCAATTTAGATCTCTAGGATTAGTTGTTTTAAATGAGTTCCCACATCAAAGAACTCACAGGTCCTTGACTATATGAATGTCCTCTTAATACCTATGCCTATAATGGCTTTGAATAGCATGAAATTTCAGGGCTATGTAGACTTTACTTCATATAGTACTTATTTTCATTTCATCTATGATATGGTTTCCTTGACAAAATCCTAATTTTGTTATGTGTGGAGATCATATCTTCTTTTTTAACCCTTACCTGGGGGCAGCTGAGTGGCTCAGTGGAATGAGAGTCAGGGCTATTTAAAAAAACAAACAAACAAATAAATAAACAAATCCCTTACCTTCCATTTTGGAATTAATACTGTGTATTGGTTCCAAGGCAGAGGAGTGGTAAGGGCTAGGCAATGGGGATTAAGTGACTTGCCCAGGGTCACATTTGCCCAGGGTGACACTGCTAGGCCAGTTTTGAACCTAGGACCTCCCGTCTCTAGGTCTGGTTCTCAATCCTCTGAGCTACCCAGCTGTCCCCTGAAGATCATATCTTAAATATCCTTAGAACATAATTAGTGTTCAATGATCACTTATTGAATTAAATTAATACATATTACATATGGGATTAATTTGTCTAAATAGTCAAGATAATAAAGATCAATACATGATAATATTTTATAAGCCTATGTTCTTTTCATTTGTATTATGTATTTGTCTTTAATTAATTTAAATTTAAGAAGCCTAGGTGGTTGGGAAACAAAGACAAAGATGAAACTGTCTCTGATTTTAATAAGCTTGCTTTCTGTTGGGAGGAAATATCATGCATATAGAAAATTAAATGCAAGATAGATAGATAGATAGATAGATAGATAGATAGATAGATAGATAGATAGATAGNAATTAAATGCTAGATAGATAGATAGATAGATAGATAG
This sequence comes from Gracilinanus agilis, assembly GCF_016433145.1. Lineage (NCBI taxonomy): Eukaryota > Metazoa > Chordata > Mammalia > Didelphimorphia > Didelphidae > Gracilinanus > Gracilinanus agilis. The sequence continues at coordinate 124,874,026 of NC_058131.1, read as the reverse complement.
ATAGATAGATAGATAGATAGGAATTTTAGGGAGAAAGGTACAAGATCTTTTATGAACAATAGTCTTTGAACAATAGTAGCTTCAAAGAAAACAGTGGTAGGGTAGGGTAGATTAGAGTGTGATAGGAACCCTGAGATTATGGGGCTGATGTAGAAAATGAAGTAGAAGTCTTGGAATGGAACTTCAGCCTAGGAAGTCTATTACATGGAAGTTGAGAGGAGCCATGTCTTTTATAATATAGTGCTAACACTGATTTGATTATCAATCCCTGATTCAGAGGTGGAAAGAGGAGAGTATTTATATAGGTGACTGTTACAAATTGGGCACTGGACCTGGAGATAGGAAGAACTGAGTTAAAATTTGGCCTCAAGTACTTACTATCTGTGTGACCCTGAGTGAGACACAACCTCTCTTTGCCTCAGTTTCTTAAGTAGAATGAGAATAATCTGTTTCTCAGTAAAATGGGAGTAATAATAACATCTACTTCACAGGGTTGTTATGAGAACCCAATAAAATAATATTTATAAAAAAACTTAGCATAGTTCCTGGCACATAGTAGGTGCTATAGAAAGTAATACAAAATGTATATTCTCTTCTCTTCCTTCCCTGTTATGCAGTATGGCTAAATTGAGACACTAATAGTGGTGGTGAGGGTATTTGAGGTGCTCGTTCTTTAATCCTCAACCAAATCATCTTTGGCCCAGGGTTCATTTGAGTGAGGTGGTTCAGGAAGCTCTTTGGTACTAGGCTGGTTGCCTGTGTGGAGGGGGAAGGGCAGATAAAGTGTTACTGGTCATCCCTTCTGGTCAGGGCCATGATGAATTGAGTTCTGAGACCAGGAGGTTTATAAAAAGATAAAATTATTTGAGGTATTCACCTCCAGATTATAAATAGCCTAAGGATATATCTGTCTGTCCTACAAATCTTGTAGACAATTAATACTAGTTAAATTTGAAAGATAAGCTCTATTCATTTCTCTCCAATAAATATTTCCTTTTTCACTTGACAAATATTTAGTTAGCCTGTTATGTGAAATTTGAAGCCTTAAGAAGTTTTGGCCAAGCTATTTTTTAGTGACATTGATATGACAGTGAAATCAGTCAATAAGCATTTAAGTGCCTACTATGTGCCAGATAGTGTGTTTTAAAGAGCTGGGGATACCAAGGACAAAAGACATTCACCCTGGAAGAACTCACACTCTAATAGATGTGTAGGTTATGAATGTAGCACAGAGCCCAGAGATGAGGAGACCTTTTAGTAGGTTTTATTAATAACCTAGGGAGAACTATAAGAATTTTACTTAGAGAAGTGGTGGTAGACATGCTTCTGATAAACATGCTCAGTATCTCTGTCATTCTTTAAGTAAATAAAACCACAACCATGAGGAGACTTTCACTTGGCCTTATCATCTTATATCTCTTTTCCATTTCATAACTAGCCTTTCGGGGGGGGGGGGGAAGTCATCTATATTCTTAGCCTTAAGTTTCTCATCTATAAATTTCCCACCTCATTCCAATCAAATTCCCTTTCTCACAACTCAATTGAAACTGCTTTCTCAAATGTCATCAATCATTGTTTTATTGGTAAATCTTTTCTTTAGTCCTCATCCTTTGTTTTTTTTTTTTAACCTATTAGCATCATTTGACAACATTAACCATTTTCTCCTTTTGGAAGTTCCTTTCCTCAAAGTTACCATTACATTGCTGGGGAATGGTTTTCTTCACCCCTGATTCTCCACAGTGTCCTTTGTAAGATCATTATCCATATTCTAGCTCTAACTAGCCCTCCTCTCTCTTCTCTCTCTGTCTCTGTCTCTGTCTCTATCTCTCTTTCTCTGTCTCTCTCTCTCTGTGATTTTGTTTCCATGGATTTGGCCAATATTTCTATGCAGATAACTCCTTAATCTACATGCCCATCTTTCATCTAACTCCAGAGATCCACTCATATAGAATCATGTTTTTAGTTGTCTGCTGGACATCTCTACTTATCATAAGTCTAGAGCAGATCACAGAGATCATTTAATCTAATTTCTGCATTTTACAGGTGAAGAAACCAAAGTGTAGGTTAAGTAGCTTATCTAAAATGACACAGTAAGCCCTAAGGTGCAACTAGAACTCAGGTTCTCCATCTCAAGAGCCAATATTCTGGTTACTATACCATTCAGGCCTTTCCCATCCCCTGCCAAACTCACCTGGATTCCTTTTTTTTTTTTAAACCCTTACCTTCCATCTTAGAATCAACATTTTGTATTGGTTCTAAGGCAGAAGAGTAGTAAGGGCTAGGCAAAGGAAGTTGCCCAGGGTCACACAACTAGGAAGTATCTGAGGTCAATTTGAACCCAGGACCTCCCATCTCTAGGTCTGGATCTCAATCCACTGAACCATCCAGCTGCCCCCCACCCCACCCCAGATTCCTTATTTTTAAAGCCCACTAGGGGATACAGTGGCTAGAGTGCTATGTATCTAGAGCAAGGATAGTTTCAAATCTGGTTTCAGATGCTGTGTGATCCTGTGCAAGTCAATATCTTAGAGCCTTACTTTCCTTGTCTGCAAAATTGAGTAATAATAGCACACAACTACATGAGGACATAATAAGCTAATATTAATAAGGCACTTTGCAAGTCTTAAAGCAATACCCTCATTTCAAGTATTCTTAGCAAAGATACCAGAGTGGTTTACCAATTTCCTTCTCTACCTCATTTTACAGAGGAAGAAACCTGAGACAAACAGGATTAAGTGACTTGCCTAGGTTCATACAGCTAGTGTGACTGAGGCCAGATTTGAACTCAGGAAGATGAGTCTTCTTGACTCTAGACTTCGAATTCCATCTATTGTGCCACTTAGCTGCCCTCTTGAAACCAAAGAATTATCCTGTTGAAACCAAAGAGTCATCCTCAAATCTTCAGACTCATTCACCTCCTATATTCAGTGATTTTCCAAATCTTGTTGAAACCATCTTTTCAACATAATCTCTTTTCCTAACTTTCCCTCCATCTACAACTACCTTCATTTAGGTGCTAATCACCCTTCATTTAAATCATTGTAAATAGTTACCTAATTTATCTCTCTGTATCCAGTTTCTCTCCTCTCCATTCTATACAGCTATTAAGTGGATACCCTGAAAGTATGGTTCCAACCATGTAACTCTTTTGTTCAAGAAGCTTCAGTGTTTTCCTGTTGCCTCTAGGATAAAATACAAACTCCTTTGTTTGACATTTCAAGCCCTTCATAATCTGGCTCCAGTCTATCTTTCCAGGCTGATTACATTACTCCACCTCATGTACGCTATGCACCAGCCAAATTGGCCTACTTGTTATTCCCTGTAAATTCCATTTCCTGTCTCTATGTGCTTTGGGGTTTTTTATATTATTTTTATAGATATCTTTTGATTTTACATCATATTCATTTTTATATATCCTTCCCTCACTTACCTAGGAAGCCATCCTAAGTAACAACTATTTTAAAGAGGGGGCCAGTATAAAAATATAAGCAATAATTATTAGGTATTCTGTTTCTCTCTTTTACATCTCCTATTCAAAATACAAAGAAAGAAAAAAGAATTATAGAACCTTTATTTCATATAACTATAAACATGCAAAATGAACTCCCACATTAGCCATATCTAAAAATGTATTTCTTATTTTACATTTTGGTTCATCATATTTCTATCATGAGGCAGGCAGCATTTTTCTTTGTAAGTCCTCTAGAATCATGGTTGATAATTTTGTTGATCAGAATTCTAAAATCTTTTATACTTTTCTTTTTTACTTTATTGGTGTCAAAATAGAAATTGTTCCTCTGGTTTTACTCATTTCACTCTGCATCAGTTTATACAAGATTTCCCATGTCTCTTTGAAACCACTTTTCCCCCATTTCTGATAGCTTTTTACTTTCCTCTCCCATAATGTATTTCATCATTCCCCAACTGATGGGCATTCCCTAAGTTTTCAGTTTTTTGCTGCCAAGAAAAAAAACAAAACAACTGCCATAAACATTTTGGTACATATAGTGATAAATACAAAATACAAAGTATTTTGCAAACTTTAAAGTAACATGTGCAAATATATCTGCTCCTCCTATTCTTACACTTACTTTTGTTGTTTCCACATCACTTATTTGTACATAATTGGCAACATGTCCTCATCTTCAGACTATGAGTTCCTTGAAAACAGTGACTAAAAAATTTCTTTGTATTCCTTGCACTGAGCACAGCACCTGACTGCCTGACATAGGGAAGGGGCTTAATAAATGCTTTTTGACTGATTTTACTCATTCTTTTCTCAACAGCTTACATTCTAGTTTGTGATCATACTACCCAACTAAAACTGTGTTTTACAACTGAAATCTGATGAATTTATCTGTCCTCATCTAATTTTTCTTTTCTATATCTCTTTTTTTTTTTAACCCCTACCTTCCGTCTTAGAATAAATACTATGTATTGGTTCCAACATAGATGAGCAGAAAGGACTAGGCAATGGAAGTTAAGTGCCTTGCCCAGGGTAAGGTATACACATAGCTGGGAAATGTCTCAGACTAAATTTGAACTCAGGACCTCCCATTTCTGGGCCTGGCTTTCAATCCACTGAGCTACCTAGTTGCCCAGACACAGCTTATCTTTTGACAAAGCTGAAGATGTTTAGCCTGGAGAGAAGATCTAAAGATAGGTTATTTGTTTCCAAGCATTTGAAGGAGTGTCATATGGGAGAAGGATTCTCCTTTTTTTTCTAGAACATTCTGCTTTCCTGTGTTTTTTACACTATTTTTCTCCCTTTATAATCCTTTTACTAGTCTCTTTTGCAAGATGCGTATCCAAGTCATATCGTCATATCCGATAAGCACAAGTATCTTCCCTAGGCTCAGTTTTTCACCCCTCCCATGGTGAGCCCACCCATTCTCATAGATTTAAGTATTTCCATGCAGACAACTCCCAAATGTATATATCCAGACCTTCTCTCTCTCTCTCTCTCTCTCTCTCTCTCTCTCTCTCTCTCTCTCTCTCTCTCTCTCTGTCTCTCTCTCTGTCTCAATCTAAAACTCCATTTCTATGTACATACCTATTAGAAATCTTTATCTGAATGATAACATTATAAAATCAACTTGTCCAAAATTGAACTAATTTTATTCTCTCCTAAACCCTGGGATGGTCCATTCTTTCCTAGTTCTACCATCTTCCTAGTCACTCAGGATTGTAATATTGGAGACATTTTTATGTCCAAAAGAGGACAACCAGCATAGTGAGGTTTAGGTGAATCTGAGAATGTTTTAGCCTGGAGAGAAAACCTAAAGATGATGGGACATTTGTTTCTAAGTATTTGAAGGAGTTTCACATGGAAGAAGGATATACCTTGTTCAGAGTGTCTCCAGGTGGTCAAACTAAAAGATACAAGGTGATAGTCCAGAGAGAAGGATTTAAGAGTAATATAAGAAAGTATAAGAAAAAACATTCTAATAATCAGAGCTAACCAAAGAAGGGACTGCATCTGGAGGTAATAGTTTCACCTTCACCATACTCCTTTAAGAAAAAAAGAATAGATGAAATTTATTTGTCAAGGTCATTAAAGATGGGAATCATTTTCAGGTACAGGTTGTCTGAGTTAACATCTAAGGTACCTACCAATTTGGAGCTTCTGTGATTCTGATTTAATAATGAGATCATTGCTGATATCATTCAATTTAGTTCAATTCTGGGAATTCACCTAGCACATATTAAGCCCCTACTGTGTGCAATTGTGCTAAGTGTTAGAAATGCAAAGACAAAATTGAAACAATCCTTTCTCTCAGTGGTACAGGTTGCAAGGGGATAATTAAAGAGACAGTAGACTTTGAGTAAATGTAGTATTGGGTAAAGACTACTCTTACAAAAACGTTTGTCAGTGAAAGAAAACATACAGATAGGATGGTACCTCTAGGGGTGAGTAGGATACAGGGAATTATTTTAGTACAGAGGAGACTCAAGCATACTTGATGACCAGAACAGACTATTTTTAAAAAGGTGCTGATGTTTTTAGACTAAACAAAAAATTTAATATAAACACATGGAAAAATCCATGTGTTTCTAAATGGTTAGGAGAATTTAGCAGATGAAGCTTTGGATTTCTATAGTACAGTAAGTACAAATCCACAACTGTAACCTTGGAAATCTGTTTATGTAGGTGTTGATAAAGGCAATATCTTGGAACTATTAATGCCTCTTAGATAAATGAGACACCTACAAGAAGCAGTTGTGGTTGGAGCGAAAAGATATAGCCTCCACTGGACAGCTAAATCACAGAAAGGCACACCACTGTATTAGGGGATTGGGTAGCAGGTTTTAAGAGCTAGAACGTATTAATAACTGAATGAATGAATGAATGAATGAATGAAGCTGAAAGAATTGTTACAGATAATTTGACCAAGCCTTTTATTCTACACATGAGCATACTTAATTAAAGATAGGAAATGTGAATTGCTCAAAGTCACATATATAGAGTATATTGAAGCCAGAATTTGCACTCTAGTCTGTTGATTGTAAACCAAGGCACTCGCCATTATAGCACATGGTTACCTAGAGGAATAAAACTTTCTGTTGATAGTAGGTTATATCCATTGAGAGACAGTCACCTCAAGAATACATACATGGTCTGAATACATCTGGCTTAGCTCAGAATTTGAAGAGCAAAATTTTATTCCAAAGGCTCTAGAACAGAGACTAATTGTGTATGTGTGAGTGTGATAGACCCTTTGTTAGTCTAGTGGTCTATGGATCCCATCAGAGTGATGATTTTAGATGAGCCACATAAATTATACAGAATTACAAAGGAAATCAGTTCTATTGAAACAGTTATTAAAATTAAAAAAACAAAACAACCCCAAGTTCATGGACCTCAGATTAAAAACACCTGCTCAAGAAAAATTTATATGACTGAATGTAGCATTTCATGTTCAGAATTTGATCTTTTGCTAGAAATGTAAAGGAAATAAGCAATTTCTATTCTTTGGGGTTTCAGATGAGAGAACATAGACTTTAGCCACAAATTGTAGCAAGATTGTACTGAAGGTAGTAGAGTTTTGGGCCTTCCTTGCATATTTGTTTGTTGTCTCTCCCATTAGATTGTGAGTTCCATGAAGGCAAGAACCATCTTTCATCTCTTTTTTGTATCTCTAATACTTAACACAATGCCCTAGTACAGTGATGGCGAACCTATGGCATATGTGCCAAAGATGACATGTGGGCCCTCTCTGTGGGCATGTAGCTGCCCTGCCCCCACCTTCCTCTTCCTCGAAATTCCTTACTAGAAAGGCAGAGGGACTCAGTTGGAGCTGGTTCCCTCTCCCTCTCCATCTTGCCCTACAACATTTTTTCACCCCCCTCCTATGCCCAGAAGCCTAATGAGAGTGCACAGGGGGTAAAGTGGGCAACTCACAGGCAATAGAGCTAGAGGGAAGTGGAGGGCTCGGACCACTCCCTTCCTCATCTCTACACTTGCTGAGGACATTCCTCCCTTCACCCACCCCTCCCCCCAGCAGCCCAATGGGAGCATTTTCTCTCTCCCCTGTGTGGGGTAAGAGGCGGGCAGGGCACTCCTGGCACTTGGTGTGAGGGAGGAGGTAGGGCCTGGCACTCCATCTCCAAAAGGTTCGCCGTCACTGCCCTAGTACATAGTAAGTGTTGAAAAATGTTTGTTGGCAGACTGATCATGCACTGGCTCTGGTACACTGAATCTCATCAATTTGTTGGTTATCTTTGGTTTTGGCCTTCTCCCTCTCTTTCCATTCTATATTCCTTTGAGAGCTAAGTGCCCTTTTAAACTCCTTTTCTCTCTCTCTTCTCTTTTCACATCTTCTTTCTCTTCACTTTTTTTGTGATTCTTGTTCTAGTCAACCAATTAGTCAACAAGTATTGTATCTACTATATGTCCGACATTGTGTTAGAAACCAAGAATGCAAAGACAAAAAAATGCAAACACATTTCTGTCCTCAAGTGGCTTCCATTCCATTAGGGGAGAAAACATATATGATAATAATTATATCAAATGTATTGGATATAAATGCAAGGTAATTTTGGAGTAGGAACAAAATATCTGAAGAAATCTGAAAAGATCTCATGTAGAAAATGCCTTGAGCTCAACATATCTCTTTATTTGTATTTTCTCTCTTTTTCAGTATGTCTTTTCTTCTTATTGTCTCAATGGAATTAACTTTAAAGCTTCTATTTTATTTGACCTTATGCTGACCTATCCTAGGACCCAGGAAAGGCTAATCTATGTCATAATCATTGCTAGAAGATATTTGTGTCTGAATGCTTAGACTATAGCATTGAAGAGTAGGCATTCTGCTAAGTTTGATGTTAAGTTCACAATGACACAGAATCTTAAAGTCAGAAGAGACCATAAAGGTCCTATAGTCTAATCCAAATCTGAAAAAGAAATATCCTCTACCTTGTTTCCCAATCAGTGGTCATTTAGCCTCTTCTTGATGATCTCCAACAATGGGAAATTCACTATCTGTTAGGATATCAAATTGCTCATTTGGACAGCTCCATGGTTAGTCTTCTACTCTGATACTTTATCCTAGTGTTGAGATGACTTTGGTTTCTCAGAGGCTATACTACCAATGCAAATTGTGGAAGGTCCCATCAAGTTGAAAAGGATTTGAATTTGAGTACAATGATGTACAATATCATTGTCTTCTGAGGACTTGGTTAGTTCTGTTCAGAAACATGCCTTACTACAAGATAGGCCACCAGGGGACATATTTTGGGAGTGGGACACAACATGTTATTAAAATCGTGACAATGTGAGAGAACAAATAAGGAAACATACCGCCCTTTTAATGATGGGAAACTACTTGGACAAAATATTATATATGTTGTCATAACAATTTCTGCTTAATTATTATTCTTAATAAGGAGAGAGGGTTCTGTCTGGAAGAGAGAAGGGATTCTCTCCCCCACCCACCCCCAAAATGACTCCAATATAAAAACAACTGAACTAATAAAATGTATGTATATGTGTGAACAAGTATGGCAGGGATGTGATCATACTGGAGTGTTTATAATACCTATCCTATCTCTTGCAGCCTTAAAACCTGAGCTCACTTCTCTTCTTGGCTGATGTATAATCTCAGAGGCATTTCCCCCCTCAATATAGGGCAGTTTCATCAACAATGAATATCTGTTCTGGTTTGTAACCTTTCTTTTCAATCAGTTTCTTCAAGGTTTCAGGAAACTCCCTAGCTCTTTCTTTCTTTCTTTCTTTCTTTCTTTCTTCCTT